>NC_088392.1:74617000-74922500 GCF_037993035.2 Macaca fascicularis | reverse complement strand
GAGTTCCATAAGGTTATTGATTTTGAATGTATAACAGTAACCTATTTGTAGCAACAGAGGGAAGAGTTCAAGGATTTCAAATACCGTAAATGATGTTTCCTGCCAAAGGAACATCAGTTTGAAAGCAAGATACATCTTTTCTAAATTAGTAAATCCCTTTTCTCTTTGCTCAATAGATGAGGAAAAAAACCTCTTTGCCAAAGAAGGAACCGGGAAGAAGCTTTGAAGACAGCAAGGGGGGAGAGCTGGTGGAAACGACGCAGTGTCAGGACACACGAGCTCAGAAGCACTGGAGGGTGCAGAAACGGCGAGGGCCCTGCACTGCTTCTTCATTGGTAGAGTGGGGATAATAATCTTTACCCAAAAGAGCTGTTGTGAAGATGAGATGAGGAACTGCACATGAAAGTTCCTGGTTTATAGTAGGAATTCCAAGAACGTATGCTTATTTTAAGTACACACGCAACCAAATTTGAAGGCGATCTATTGATGTCTAGTCACGAACTTGGTGCTTAGGCAAGGACTGCTATTAACTATTTAGGCCGTCAGTTATAAAAACATTCATTATAAAACCATTGCCTCCAGCGAGACAGGTTTGGTTTGGAAGTGATAACTGGCACCCAAGCAGCCCCGCCTTGGACCATGAAGAAGAAGTGATCTGTTGAGAATGGGAGAGTAAAATGATAGAAGCCTGGTCCCTGATAACTCTGGACCTATTATACAACCTGGACAGCCCAACTCTGGTCCACAGTTACATGGGAAAGAAATTACACTTCTGTCTTGTTTCAGCCACTATCCTTTTGGAATTTTGGCATTTAAAGTTGAGCCCCATCTTAACTGACAAAGGGGTTTTATTTTCTGAATAATAGAATTTAGTGTATAATCTTAGTACAGTGCCTCTCCAAAGAGTTTAATAAATCATGGCTATATAATACAGAGTTCAAAACTCAAAAAATGCAGTAAAAATAATCTTTAGAAGAAACATATTCAGCAAGGTTGCAAGGATACAAATACACAAAAATCTATTGCATTCCTCTACACAAGCAACAGAAAGCTAGAAAATAAAAGTGATTTCATTAGTGACAAAGGCAAGATTTTTTTTTTTTTTTTAAAGTAAAATCTGGCTGGGCAAGGTGGCTCACACCTGTAATCCCAGCACTTGGGAGACCAAGGTAGGAGAATCTCTTGAGCTCAGGAGTTTGAGACCAGCCTGGGCAACATGGCAAAAACCCATCTCTATTTAAAAAAAAAGAAAAAAGAAGTAAAATCCTCATGAGGAAATAAAGGAAGGTAAGAACAGAGATATTTGATTATCTTTGTAAAGAAAAAAAGAGAAAGAGTAGAACAAAGAGAGATAAATTTCATACTCTTGACTAACCTAACTAAAAACATAAAATTAAAAGATCGAGTAGAGTTAGTTATAACAACAGTAAACATGGAGAGAACTTACAAGGTGTCTAGCAGTGTTTTCAGTGCTCGAAATATATTAACTCATCTACATACATAAATTCAAGAGTCCTAAAAAGTAGACATTATTACTACATGTGTTTTACAGAAAAGGAAACTGAAGTACAGAGAAACAAAGTAATTTTCCAAAGCTCACACACACACTAGAAGTTTCTCTTTATTGAAATGCACACACATGCACTCAGAAACATAGCCAAATCCCCAATAACCTAAATAAAAATTCAATTATGTGTTTATTCTGTCTCTGAAATGTGTATAAATCCATGAATATTGAAAAATACAGCTTAACATTAAAGGCGAATATACCTATTGGATAAATTCAAGTATAGAGTAAAATGTGACAAATAGGAAGGAAAATGATATTTTCATGTCACAATTTAAACTTAAATTTTTTTTTTTTTAGACGGAGTCTCACTCTGCAGCCCAGGCTGGAGTGCAATGGCACCGTCTTGGATCACTGCAACCCCCTCCTCCTGGGTTCAAGTGATTCTCCTGCCTTAGCCTCCCAAGTAGCTGGGACAATAGGCGTCTGCCACCACACCCAGCTACTTTTTGTACTTTTAGTAGAGACGGGGTTTCACTATGTTAGCCAGGCTGACCTTGAACTCCTGACCTTGTGATCCACCAGCCTCAGCCTCCCAAAGTGCTGGGATTACAGGCGTGAGCCACCACACCGGGCCAATAGTCTTTCACTTCCCATCAGGATGATGTACTACATTCATTCTTTGAAAACTCCGTTACCTTCAAACAGTAACAAATCAGTAAAGAATAAAAATGTAAAACCAGAAGGAAAATCTGGGTTCCTAAACAAGTAAAACCCTTAAATGGATAAAAATTCAAAGACTAACTCAGAGCAGTGAACAGGGATGAAGACAATCACTATCTGTATTCCAGGTCTGGAATCAGAAAGCGATGGCCAAGAAGTTCCGTTTTCCAGAGGTAGAGGGAGTCTAAGAAACTCACTCAATGCAGAGGGACCAGAGCAGGCTAGCGAAGGGCTCTCATGCTTCTGAAAGGAGGTGGAAGAAAAGGTTCCTTGTCCATCACTTTAACCTGTCGATTTTAGCAAGCTATGGGCTTAGATATGCAGGGAGACAGATGCAGTCTGGAACCCAGGAACAGAACTATGCCAGCCACTGACTTTAGGACTAGATAGGGGCTATCTCCAATATTCCCAAGACATATGAGAAGATAAAATTCAAAGCCAGCCATTCTTTTCAAATTAAGCCATAAAATAAATGCAAGTATTTTTTTTTCTAGAACTTGATAAACTGATTCTAAAATATATATAGGGAGTAAAAGACCAAGAATTGACATTAAAATGTTGAAGAACAAAGAAGAGAAGTATTTCTATTAGCTATCAGATTTGTGGTAAAACTAAAGTTTGGTGGAAAACGAATACACCAATTAACAAGAAGAAAGAGTCCCAAAGCACAAATAACATATATTTATACACACACACACACACGCACACACACACACACATACATGGAAGTTAGATATAGGAAAGAAATAAAATAGTGGGGAAAGGAAACCAGTTGGGGAAGGAATCACTCAATTCAGTAAGCGGTTTGAGGACAACTGATTATCCATGATGGAAAAAAAAAGTAGTTCTCTACCACATATGCCATGAACAAAAATCCGTCGGTCCTCAGATTTGGATTTGACACTTAAGTGTGAAAGTGAAAACAGAGAAACATACCTTTATGACCTCAAGTTTCTTAAAGAAGATGTCAAAACCACAGGACATTTAAGAAAATACAGATAAATGTAACTACTTTAAAACCAAAAACTTCTGTGTATCAAAAAATACTATACACTAAAAATATAAGCCATAGATTAAAATAATATTTGTGTGATGCACATAATCTACTAAGGATTTGTATCCAAAATCTATAAAGATCTACACATTAAGAAAAACGACAAAACAATTAAACAGAAACATGTTCCCACTATGTGAACACACAAGTGACAGAGGCAGAAACTAGAAAGGTATGAAAGACGTTCAGCTTCACTTGCCATCAGGGAAATGTAAAATTGAGATTGGTGAAAAAATGTGAAAGCCTGCGGAGCCTTGGCAGGGATGGTGGAGCAGATACTCCTGGTCAGCCGGTGAAACATCATCTCCAATCCCTGTGTCCCTGGCTGCCCGGTACTAGAGTCTGACCTCCCTTCCGGCTGGAGGAGGCCACGAGCCGCAGCTGTGGGTGTGGAAGTGGGCTGAAGAGCACTGGGAAGCTTTGCCTCTTCTGGCATCCCTCTCTTCATCCTCCTCTGAGCAGAGAAGTGATGTCTCATATCACTGTAGCCTTCATATAACCTTGGGAGACGAGCATGAAAGCGAAGCCAAGCTCCTCACAGACACGCCACTTCTGACCTTATTGATCTGCTCCAGTAGTAGCAGCTGCTTGTCTCCAAAATGTTATGTGAGAAAAGGCAAACTCTTATTAAAGAAGTCACTGTGAGTCAGATGTCCTATACATGCAATGAAGTGCATTCCTGATTGATACAGATATAGAGAAAATGAAACTCCTTTATACTATTGGTAGGAAACTAAATACAATGTAGTGATTTTGTAGAGCAATTGGGCAGTAAGAATCAGCCATGTCACTTCTAGGAATATACATGTAAGTTTCACTTTTAGGTAGGTATATGCATAGTATGTGTGGATGTGTGTATTTACAGTATATGATGATGTATAAATGCAGACACAGATGTATACACACACATATATATTATAAATGCATATATAAATATAGAGATATAAAGAGGAGAAATAGATGCAAGAGAATGCTCAGAATTATGATTTGTAATCTCAAAAAATTAGAAACTGACATGATCTTCAATCAGAAAAAGATAAGTAATTTGAAATAATATACAGCCACTAAAATAAATACACTAGATCTACATGTCTCAAAGTGAATTAAACTTAGTATAATCTTGATATAAAAAGAAAAATTACAACATGACATGTAAAGAAAATACCACTTAAGGGCTGGGCATGGTAGCTCATGCCTGTAATCCCAGCGCTTTGGGAGGCTGAGGTGGGTGGATCACAAGGTCAGGAGTTTGAGACCAGATGGCCAATATGGCGAAACCCTGTCTCTACTAAAAATACAAAAATTAGCTGGGTGTGGTGGCACACACCTGTAGTCCCAGCTACTTGGGAGGCTGAGGCAGAAGAATCTCTTGAACCTGGTAGGTGGAGGTTGCAGCGAGCCAAGATTACGCCACTGCACTCCAGCCTGGGTGACAGAGTGAGACTCCATCTCAAAAAACAGAACAAAATAAAACAAAAAAACACTTAAATAATGCTTGAAAGCATGTAAAACATGATATTTTTGCTTTACATATATATGTAGGAATGGTATAAAAATGTGAGTGGTTATAATAAACATGACATTTGGAGTGATGGCTAGCTCTAGAGAATGAAGGAAGGGAACTGAGTCAGAGGGGGTTCCAAAGGGGCTTCAATTATGTCAGATGTGTTTCATTTCTGAATCTGCCTCATCCGCTTATCAAAAACCAAAACAAGCCCACATGTGGTGGCTCACACGTGTAATCCTAGCACTTTGGGAGGCTGAGGCAGGAGGATTGCTTGAGGCCAGGAGTTGAAGACCAACCTTGGCAACATAGCAAGACCCCTTCTCTATTTTAAAAAAAAAAGGCAGAAACAAATAAATATGAAAAAATGCTAAATTTATTGAACTATATAGTGTTTTCAGGATATATCTTTTATTATTTTGTATACATTTCAGTGTGCTCGATATATCTGATGCTCTTTAAAAAGCTTACTTTCTAAAATATGCAACTAATTGATACAAATGTATCACATTCCATTTAAAAACTGGGTAAAAGAAATTAATGGATCATTCAATAACATGGAACTACAGATAAAAAAACATACAGATAAATGCATATTTATTTAATAAGTGTTTCTAATAATATTAAGATACTATTTTAGGCCGTGCTCTGTGCTTCACACCTGTAATCCCAGCACTTTGGGAGGTCTGGGTGGGAGGATCACTTGAAGCCAGAAGTTCTCAAAACCAGCTTGACAACAAAGCAAAATAAAAAATAAATAAAATAAAAAATAATTAAAAAATACTATTTTATAGTTATCTACTAAATAAATAGAAATTATAAAATATCAGCGCTCTTGTACCTGAGAATGACAAATTTTAAATGTTTTTGGTCACATTGTCAATTATCTTGGTTGTCCTGAGAAAAAAATATGATGAGCTATGAAATTACTGGGTATGATTTGGCAAAATAATCTTATTCTCTGGAACATTCTCCAAGGAAATAAACATATTTAGAAGTTATTTATTTAAAAATATTTATAGTAATGCTATTTATGATTGCAAAAACAAAAATGCAGCAGGGAAAAACCCATATGACTAAGAATAGGAGATGGCAAGCAAAAACAGTCATATTACAACAGAAGTTCACTGCAGAGCTATAAAAATGTCAACTGTGGAGTTCATGCTGATGCACAAAAACATGAAATAAAATTAATTTTGTCAAGCTGAGTTATAAAAATGTCACTTTGAAAACCATGTTGATATATGGAAATATAAATTAAAATTAATTTGGAAAAGCAGCGCACAGCATTTCTTGATTTCTTTTCACTATGTGAAAACAACAATATTTGGCAAAGATAAGAAGAAAATTTGGTGGGAAGTACATAAACTGAATAGGATTCATTAGGTTCTTATTCATTTCTTTAATTTTGCCAAGGTTGACATATATTCTTCAATAAGACAAGACGACAGAGCTTTTAGCAGCAGCGTAATGATTTTGTGAATAAACAGACAGATCTGAGCCCACCTGGTGTGGTTAGTAAGTACTTGTCTTCTGTCTTCTGACGTTTCTCATTCTCCAGGCAGGTGACCACATGACAAACTGGGGAACCATATTTTTCCCACATGTTAAAATTTTTACAGTACTAACAGTTTTCTATCATCTTTCTTATTGTGGAAAGAATATGGCACTACACAATAAAATGTTAAATCCATTCATATAAGACTAACGTGAATAGTTTATAAAAATCATGTCACCAGGAGCCACAAAGCTGTATTTCATGAACAGCACCATGGGTCATTCTGTATCATAGCAGATGTTAATCTTCCACCTCAGTCAAAATACATGAGTCAAAGGAACAAATAGCCCACGGACATTCTGGCTTCATCCACCAGCTACAACTCTTCTGATATAAATGACTGCATGAATGAAATTACAGAGGAGGCAAAATTCTAACAGAAGGACAGTATTAGAATAATAAAATTAGCTTTCTAGAGATAGACAAGATGTAAAACATAAATTTTCCAGAAGAACAAAATTGTTTTTGAAGCTTCCAGTTTTATCTTAAAAGTCCAGGCGTATTTTGCCTCTACTCCATAAGATATCCATGTTTATTTTAATATAAAAATAATGCTTTAGATCATCAGCTAAATAATTTTAGTCTCCCTCCTGACAAAGCTAGAGAATAACAGTATGTCATGAAGATGCTCATGAGTTTATATACTTTCAGCACATGGAAGCCCACTCCTGGGGGGAACAACCCCCCAGTTTGAGAAGCATGGCACAAGAGTGGGAGGATTTGAATGACAACATTAGTCATGAAAGGACTTTGCTCATAAGATTGTTTCTGCACTTAAGCCTTTTTTCTTTTCCTGAGAAGGAAATGAAACCAGTAAATCTTTTCCAAGGTAAAGAATGTTTATATTTATTATTAGAAAATAGTTTGGACACAGTTTTGTAAATTGTTTTCCAAATGTTGAGTTGGACTTACATTTAGGGAAAAATAATATATAGTATTAACTTTTGCCACATAATATTACACTCTTTGTTGACCTACAAAAATTGTATTTTGCCATCAAATAGCTGGTTATTTAAGACAGGATGTTCTCAAGGTTGGATTGGCCAGGCACAGTGGGAGGTCGAGGCAGAAGGATTACTTGAAGCCAGGAATTTGAGATCGGCCTGGCCAACATAGTGAGACCCTCATCTCTGTAAAAAATTTAAAAATTAGCCAACCATGGTGGCAAGCACCTGTGATCCCAGCTACTTAGGAGGCTGAGGCAGGAGGGTTGTTTGAGCCCAGGAGTTGAGCTATGATCGTGCCACACTCCAGCCTGGGCAACAGAGACAGACTGTCTCTAAAATTAAAAAAAAAAAGTTGGATTGTCAGAAATCAATGAAACCTAATTGATAATATTGCAGAAAATCAGCGAAACCTAATTAATAATATTGTAGAAAATATAAATAATATTTTTTTTCCATTTTAAAAATAAGGAAAATGATGCTAACAGTGTGATGAGAGCTGATATGAAGGTTGAGTGAAGCATTTAGAAGAAAGTGCTAAAGGGGCATTGACAATACGATGAAGGGCCAACATTAGACAATTGCAATTTGCATAGTTTGCTACTTAAAAATTCTCCTCAGAGTTTAATTTAAAGATGATAAAGAAGAAGCATCTGAATAAATATTGACAGAGGCTCTATGAAGAAGATTATTGCACAGAATCTTAAAAATCTGATTAGAACATAGTCTGAGTATAGCAAAATACAACTATAGTGTAAGATCTTACCTACGTGCTAAGTAGACAAGGGAGCAATTCTGTGATCATGAATCAGTGCAAGGTATTCTGGCTTATTAGTACTTGTCCACGTGAAAAATATATGTTGATTATTAAGACTGTCAGTGATAAAATAGGAGTCCCACATTTGGATTTCTGTTTGCCGTTTACTTTGGTGGTGATTCATTTTCAGGTTTAAATCAGAACCTGTTAAAGAAAGATGACAGCAGAAGACTATCCTCCAGATTGGAGGGCTGTAAGAGAAAACCGATGTGAGTATGGAGATGTATGCATTGAGTTGGAACCCAAGGTAAGATAATTTAAGATTCAAAAAGGGCAATCAGGCTGGGCGCAGTAGCTCACAACTGTAGTCCCAGCACTTTGGGAGGTCGAGGTGGGTGGATCACCTGAGGTCAGGAGTTCAAGACCAGCCTAACCAACATGCTGAAACCCCATCTCTACTAAAAATACAAAAAATTAGCCAGGTGTGGTGGCGGGTGCCTGTAGTGCCAGCTACCCTGGAGGCTGAGGCACGAGAATCGCTTGAACCCAGGAGACTGAGGTTGCAGTGAGCCGAGATTGTGCCACTGCACTCCAGCCTGGGCGACGGAGTAAGACTTCATCTGAAGAAAAAAAAAAGAGGAATCAGACTTTGTTTTGGAAGGTGGAGATTATCATGTCTAGAGCTCTATATAATAGCTTCTGGGACACTCTACAGCCAGAGACAAAAGAGTTGGCACTTAACAGAGACAAAATTTAAAAGCAAAAGAAATAAAAGGTAGAAGGGAGGTGAAGGTAATTTACTAACCTGAGATGTAGGAGTTATGACCTCTGGAAGGAAGCTTGATAAATGAAATTTTGATTAAAGAGGAGACTATAAATTCAGATAAATAGGCTAGTTACTTGCATACATTTCACCATAGCAATGATAAGTGAAGGCAGGCAGAGAAAGTATGAAGATATAATAATGAAAGCATATATAAGAAATATTAAATTGACTCCTTAGAGTTGAATTGTAGATGAAGCAACTCTTCTTATATCATCCTTGCTATCTCCAGTTATTTATTGAGAATGTGGTAACTGTCTGTCCTAGTAATTATCTGAATATGCCTACCTTTCTTTAGAGCCACTCTATGCATATGAACAGGGACTGAGTCTTGAAATCCTTCACACAGAAAGGATTAATTCATCTAGATCAAAGTGGTATTGATAAATGAACTTCCTCCACAGTATATTTGTGATGAGACTATACTCAGTTTCCAGTTGATCATGAAATGGGTTCAATTCCAGAAACTTTTTTAGAGACTTACGTTCAAAGAACTATGCAAAGTGTTGAAAGAGGGATAAAACCAAAAGCAAAGTCACTGAGTTCATCTTTGAAGTACCCATCCTGATCCAAACATCTCACGCTGAAACAAATTAAAATGATAAGGCGGTTTTCTCCATGTCCTAGAAACACACATACAGACACAGACACAGACACAGACACACACACACACACACACACACACACACACACACACACACACAGTGGAATGCAGAGGCTAAAACTATGCTCCCAGGAGTTTCTAGGTTCTGAAATATCTAAGGTGAGTGGCAGTTCCATTCCTACCAAAGAGTATTTCACGATGGTGAAGGACTGGAGCCAGGCTCAATATCTAAAACTGGGGTTTGGGTGTTCTCTAATCTCTAAAAAGAGCCTGAAGATAGCAACTTTTGCTGCCAGGGAGTACTGCTGATATAAAGTGGTATTCTTGCTGTGCGCTCAGAAGGAGAAAGGTACAGGGCCTGGGCCAAGTTCCTCACTGTCTTGATGACTGTTTCTGCAGAACTCTCAGTCTCATGGTAGATGGGAAGGCCAGAGCTGCCAATACAAGGTCTGAAGCCGGACCAGAAGGCAAGGGCCAGGAGAAGGCAAAAGAGGGAGAGGAGGGGAGCGGGAGAGAGAAAACAGCTCACTCCAAGGCCCCAGGACTATAAACACTGAGGAAAAACAAGCAGCAGTCAACAAATCAAAATGGGAAGGCAAATATAGAGCAATAAAGCACACATAAGAGAAGAAAATCAAAATGACTTTTAAACAAGTATGTTTAGGATTTTCCCAGAAATAAAGGAACAAACTCTATGAAACAAGTCGTTATGAAAGGAAAAAGAAAGTGACTTGTCTCAACAGAAGTTGAAAGAGCATCTGATAACATCCAAACATGTTTATGTAAAAACAAAAACCAAAAAAAAAAAACCTCAAAACAGTAATAAGAGATAATGGAACTTCCTTAACCTGAAAAAGGGTCTTTACCAGAGCCTGTAGTAAGCATGGTAACTTTAACACATTCCCATTAAAGTCAGGAGCAAAATAAGGCTGCCCACAATTCCCTACTATTCAATGGGTGCCAGAGGTTCATACACTACGGTTTTAAAATATTAGAAATTTGGCCAGGCACTGTGGCTCACGCCTATAATCCCAGCACTCTGGGAGGCCAAGGTGAATGGATTGCTCGAGGCCCAGAGTTCAAGACCAGCCTGGCTAACATGGCCAAACCCTGTCTCTACAAAAAATACAAAAATTAGCCGGGTGTGGTAGCGCATGTCTGTAATCCCAGCTACTCAGGAGGCTGAGGCAGGAGAATCACTTGAACCCAGGAGGCGGAGTTTGCAGTGAGCCGAGATAGTGTCACTGCACTCCAGCCTGGGTGACAGAGTGAGACTCTGTCTCAAAATAAATACACGAATAAATAAAAATAAAAAAATGAAAATTAGGCTAGGTATGGTGGCTCACACTGTCATCCCAGCACTTTGGGAAGCAGAGGCCAGAGGATTGCTTGAGGCCATGAATTTGAGACCAGCAACAGAGCAAGACCATATCTCTACAAAAAATTTAAAAAATTAGCTGGACCTGGTAGCATGTGCCTGCAATAGTCTTAGCTACTCAAGAGGCTGAGGTGAGAGAACTGCTTGAGGTCAAGAGTTCAAAGTTGCGGTGAGCTGTGATCATGCCACCGTACTCCAGCGTGGGTGACAGAGTGAGACCTTAACTCTAAAAAACAACAACACAACTTTAAGCGCCAAGACAAAGGTGGTGGCTGAAATATTTCATGTGTAAAGCTCACAGCCTGCACCGTTGCTCCTGCCTGACCAGCTCCATTCGTTCTATTTCTCGCCCAACCACACCTACCCCGGAAGGGAAGTTTTGTCCCTGACGTTGCTGTTCTTTGGGTGTTTGTAGTACGAGATCAAGAGGGCAGAGGGCGGGATACTGAAAGGGTCAGGCTGGAGGCAAAAAGCCCAGGCTGAGATTTCTTGAGGGATTGTTGATATCCACGGCAAGTGCTGCCCTGGGAAAGAAAGGATAGAAGAGAAAAGAGGGAGGGAGAAAGGAGTGTTTCAGCTGGTTTGAAGGGCTGGCGTAGATGAACTATTTGAATCTCTTCAACTGTTCTTCCACAGATAGAAGAATGAAATTTGTTTTTAATTACTTCTACCGGTTGAATTCTTCTCTAATCCATTCTGAAACAAAAGTAGTTATGTGGGTGTTTAAGGTAAAAATGTTCACACAAAACTTTATGTCAGGCCGGGCAATGTGGCTCTCAACTGTAACTCCAGCACTTTGGGAGGCTGAGGAAGGTGAATCACCTGAGGTAAGGAGTTTGACACCAGCCTGGCCAACATGGTGAAACCATGTCTCTACTAAAAATACAAAAGAATTAGCGAGGCATGTTGGTGCGGGCCCGTAATCCCAGCTACTTGGGAGGCTGAGGCATGAGAATCGCTTGAACCTGGGACGCAAAGGTTGCAGTAAGCTGAGCTGGCTCCAGCCTGGGCGACAGTGAGACTCCATCTCAAAACAAACAAACAAACAAAACAAAAAAACCCAACTGTGTGTCAGGAGTGCTAATATAGCTCTGGAGAGATGATCAGGGCCTGGTGTAGGTAATGGAGAGGAGAGCAGAATTTTTTTTTTAATAAAGTGGAGTAGGGAGAAAATGATAATGTAGAAAAATGTCAATAGTGGTTGGCAATAGAGTGAACCAGCAGGGATCAGGGAGAAGGGAATGGCTGGGATGATGGTGGTCTCAAATAAGGGCAGGGGGAGGAGGAGGATGAAAGAAAGAAAAGGATCAGAGAGAAAAAAATAGAGGATTTGGATATGTCATATGCGGGGGAAAATGCATGCAGAATTAGCAGGCAGCAGGATGGAAATTTGAGTGTGCAACTGCAGAGAATGTCAGGGTAAGACATACAGATTTTGGAATAGAACAACAACAACAATAAACCAAACAGTTAATGTCATATCAATGGAACTGAAAGCTCAGGAAAAGAGCCCAGATTTAGAAGGAACAGAATGTTCTCAGCCAGTTGTTGAGGATAAACGGAAGAGGAGGAGGTCAGTGAGGTGACTGAGAAGTGGTCAGAGAGGAAGGTGGGGAGTACAGCTGAGACTGCTCCACTAGTGGGAACTAGACAAGATGCTGGAGGCACATTTGGGGATGCCTACCATTCTATATTCTATTTATGCCAGGGGTGGGCATCCGTGACATTCTGAATGTGTGTCTCTGCCCATTTATGGATTAACAGTAGACACCTGAGTCACGCTGGGGCCACTCATCTTTCCCAAGAACGAGAAACTGGAACTCAGTGAAGCAAATCAGTCAGTGAGGTGCTCGAACCGGGCCTGGGGTGGCTGGGCATGGCCATGGTACCTGCTGAGGCAGAGAAAGACAGCACACAGAGAAACAGAGAGGACAGCATGAAAAGAACCGAGAAACGGGAGCACGTGGAGTGCGGGAGGGTGACCTCGGCCCCGGTGCTGTGCAGGGACGCCAGGCTGAGCTTCCTGACTTCGTATTTTGGGAAAGGCTTCTGATTCCGCCTGAGAAAGTTGTCTTTTTTTCTAAGCAAACTCAATGGGATTTTGTCCCTGCTTAAGGCCAAAGGAGACATTTGAGAAGTGTGCTCAGTATCATCAAATGTTATAGAGGAGTCTGGTAAGAACAATGACATGATAAAGTTAGGCGAAGTGGCTCACGCCTATGATCCCAGTGCTTTGGGAGGCTAAGGCAGAAGGATCACTGCAGCCAGGAGTTAGAGGCCAGCCGGAGCAACATGGCGAATCCCCATGTCTACCAAAAATACAAAAATTAGCTGGGAGTGGTGTCTTGAGCCTGCACTCCCAGCTACTCTGGAGTCTGAAGTGGAAGGAACACCTGAACCCAGGAGTTCAAGGCTGCAGTGCGCTAGGATCCTGCCACTGCACTGCAGTCTGGGTGACACAGCGAGATCCTACCTCAAAAATAAATACAATAAATGTGTACAATTCAAGGGCCATTTATGACCTTTCAGAGAGCTGTTTCAGTTGAGTTCAGGGAGCAGATGTCAGACTGCAGGGAGTTAAAGCGTAAGTGTCCACTGTAGATAGAGATCTATAGGGTTCTGGTAATTAAAGGAAGAAGAGGGAAGACAGAAACAAAGGCAAAGGACCACTTCTGTTGCTGTCAGTCAGGGTGGAAAACACTTGCATATCTGTGTAAACTGAGCAGGGAGAATTAATAGGAAGGAGAGAATAGCTAGTTAGGGAGAACGTAAGAGAAACATTAATGGGCCAGCACTGTATACTGTACCACATTTGTACAAAACATAGCTGCATTTGCTTCCCATGATGACTTTGTCCCTGAAATCACAAATGCTGAACTTACACAACATTTGAGTTTTAGGGGAGCAAAGCACCTAGTTCGTTATTCATTTTACTCTAGGAGAAAAGAAATAACGTTATTTTCAAAGTTTATTTTATTTTTGTAGAGATGAGGTTGTGCTGTGTTGCCCAGTCTGGTCTCAAACTCCTGGGCTCAAAGGAGCCGCCCACCTTGGTCTCCCAAAGTGCTGGGATTACAGGTGTGAGCCACAGCGCCTGGCCAGAAACAACGCTATTTTAATGTAATAATAAATAGACGTATTGTCTCTCCTAAATATGGCTGTATAAAAAGACACCCCATTAAAATAATGTTATTTTAATGTAATAATCAATAAACCTATTGTCTCACCTAAGTATTGCTGCATTAAAAAACACTTAAACACTTGGAGATTTAACACCATACTCTATTATTTCCCAGGAGTATTTAGATTGGCTGGCTGGTTCTGTGAATCTGAGCCAGCTCAGCTGATCTCACTGGGTTCCTTCATTTATGGTGACCACAGATGGTCAGCTGGTGGGCTGGCTGAGTACTATGCGATCTCTCATGCTGGAGTCTCAAATGCAACAACTGGTCGTGTCCCTTTCCCCAGCAGGCAAGCTTATCCTCCTGGCAATCACACAGAAGCATGGCATAAATAGGAATAAATAAGGCCTTGGGAGCCTAAGCTTGGAACTGGCACATCATCACTTTGCCCTTTCTACTGGCCAAAGTAAGATATAAGGGTGTCCCTGCCTGCCTCATGATGGGAAGAAATGCAAAGTAACATTGGAAGGGGTATGGAAAAGGGAGATCACTAACTGAGACCGTTAATTACATTGATCCACCACACTTACAAAGACATGTGGGCTTTTTCTTTTTTCTCTTTTTTTTTCTGTTTAGACAGAGTAAAGTGTGATCTTAGAGGCCTTTATCAACTAAGACGGGCCCTAAGTTTAAAGGCCCAGCTGACCTGGCCAATTTCTAAATTCTTACAACTATAAGAAAAATCACACTCTTATAAACTCCCTAACAATATGAGCCATCAGGCTGATTCACAACTCGCCACAACTCTGTTGGGACAGAGGACCGGCCTTACTACACGCTCCTGATAAACTATTACAGACCTCACACCAGTTTCAGGCAGTGTATAGAGGCTGCACACAAACTGTCGTTGTGTCCTCCAGTTTACCTTTTGACACAGAACCAAATTCCACCTCATTTTAATACTAAAACTCTGCCCCCAAAGTGAACACGGGGTGTATGTTACATATATGTTTACCAATTGCATATGCGTATGGCTCCCCTCATAAATATGCACAGCTTCCCCCCAAACCTGCTAAATCTGTGTGACACCAGCCCTGTGAGGCATAAAATCCAACTTGTCCTCCTCTTGGGAGAGAGACCACCTTCCAAGGTGGAGACTTTCCCTTCCCAGCTTGCAAACCAATATCACCATTAAAGTACTCCTTTCTACTATCTAGCCATCCTGGTGGTTTTTTGGATGACAAAGGAAATGACAGAAATATCAACAGAGGTTTCTTAAGGAGACCTTAAGGAGCTCAGCAGTTTAGTGCTGAAACACAAGGTTGAAAAGCTAAGATCAACTTTCTTACTCTTATATTTTATGTTGTTGACTTAAGTAGATTAAATTGGTGAGTTTTGTTCCATTTTGGGAAATTACAGCTGGGGTGTTTTCCAACACCAACAACCAATTCTCTGATTCCTCTCACATCCACTGGATGCTCAACAATTCAATTCTGGCACTAACTCCATGGAGCTGGTGCAGACCCCACAGCTTAAGAGTTCAGTTCCATAAGACTGCCCTCCACTCAGACACTAGTCACAAGTCCCAGGCCTCCATACTTCTGACCTAATGAGTATAAATCAGGGTTCCCATGACCGTTTCTTCAGGGTCCCATAATTGGCTAGAATGGCTAACAGAACTCACAAAGCCACTTTAATTACATTTATCCATTAATTACAAAGGGTACAAATGAACCGCTAGATGGAGAGGAGTAGAGGGTGAGGTCCAGGAGAGTCCTGAGTGCAGGAGTTTCAGGAAGGTGGGGGAGGGGGTGGCTCCTTATGAATACAAAAGACTCTCCTATCACTCCCGAGATTCTCAGAGCTTTAGGTGCTCTGTGACAGAAACCAAAGACAAATATATTTCTTATTCTAACACAAGACTGTCCTGCATCCATTAATGATGGGTCCTTAGGCAATTCGGTCCTGGTGCAAACATCACAGATTAGACATACGCGATCCCAGATGGTAGAGCCTACTGCACACCTAGGCTATGTGGTGTGGCCTGTTACTCCTAGACTACAAACCTGTACAGCATGTGACTGTACTGACACTGTAGGCAATCGGAAAGCAATGGCAAACATTTGTGTATCTAAGCATGGAAAAACTACAGTAAAAATATGGTAAAAGGGTACCGCACTGATGGTGTATGGATCTATAGGACTGGCAGTTGCTCTGCGTGAGCCAGTGAGTGGGCACTGAGTGAATGGACCTTCCTGTTTGCCACTGTGGACTTTATAAACACCGTACGTGTAGGCTACACTAATTTATAAACACCGTACGTGTAGGCTACACTAATTTATAAACACCGTACGTGTAGGCTACACTAATTTATAAACACCGTACGTGTAGGCTACACTAATTTATAAACACTGTACATGTAGGTTACACTAATTTGTAAAAAATATTTTTCTTTTTTCAGTAATAAATTGACTTCAGCTTACTATAACTTTTTTACTTGATAAACAGTTTTTATAACTTCTTGACTCTTTTGTTATAACAGTTAGCCTGAAACACATGTTGTACAGTTGTGCAAAAACGTTTTATTTCTTTATATACTTCTGTAATCTTTCCTCTATTTAAATTCTTTTAAAAATTTAATTTAATTTAATTTTTTATATTTTGGGAGACAAGGTCTTGCTCTGTTGCCTAGACAAGAGTACAGTGGTGCAATCCTGGCTCACTGCAGCCTCACACTCCTGGGCTCAAGAGATCCTCCTGCCTCAGCCTACTGAGCAGCTGGGACTACAGGCGTGCGTCACCGCATCCAAGTAATTTTTATTTTTTATTTTTGGTAGATACAGGGTCCTAGGTTGGCCAGGCTGGTCTCGAACTCCTGGCCTCAAGTGATCCTCTCTCAAGTGATCCTCCCTCCTTGGCCTCATTTCCCAAAATGCTGGGATTAGAGGTGTGACTCCTGGTCCTTTTATTTTATTTTATTTTTTTTAAAAACTTTTAAAATGTTTTTGTGAAAACAAAGACAAAAACACACACATTAGGGTCACCAGTGTGACACAGGATCAGGGTCGCCAACATCACTCTTACACTTCCACATCTTGTCCCACTGGAAGGTCTTCAGGTGCAATAACACGCAGAGAACTGTCATCTCCTAGGATAACAATGCCTCCTTCTGGAATCCCTCCTTAAGGAGCTGCCTGAGGCTATTTTACAGTTAACTCTTTTTTTTATAAGTAAATGTGTGCTTTAAAACAATAAAAAGTATAGTATACTAAATACATAAACCAGTAACATATTCATGTATTATTGTCAAGTATTATGTAATGTACATGATTTGTATGTGTTATATACAACTGTCAGTGCAGCGCATTTGTTTACGCCAGCACTACAAACACTTGAGTAATTCATTGTATGCTACATTATGGCTACAGAGTCACTAGAAATAAACAATTCTTAGCTCCATTATAATCTTCTGGGACCACTGTCCTACGCACAGTTTGTCATCGACTGAAACATCATTATGCAGTGCATGACTGTATATATTTATGTATGTAATATAATATACCCTATTTTCAGGGTAATATTGATAGCTCAATAATATAAAGAAATTGGTTGTATTCCATCCAGAAACAGGGGAATCTAAAGTATTTAAGTTCAACACAAGTGTATAATACAGCACTCTCACTGAGTATGGGTAATCTGAATATCTAGAGAAACACACAACTTATATCTTTATGAAGATGGATAAAGCCTTTTTACTTTTTCATGGAAATGTCATGCTAGCAGTTTTAGATCAACTCACATTTCTAAAATTAGAAATGAGTTTTATAAGAATTTGCATTTTGGGCATCAAAATGAAAAAGAACAAATGCATATTCAGTCTGGAAAAATTGGACAGTATTTTTTGATGAAATATGAGATATTAAGGTAACATACTAAGCAAAAATACTAGTCTTTTTTACTTTGATTAAAGGTTTAATAAAAAGGGGAACATTTTAAATGAAAATAATTTGAAGAAGTTTGGATTTAGGCAATGAGTACATAAGCGATGTCAGATGCTTTTGGAGTTTTGAGATTGGTTCCAGAAAAAGTAAAGAAAAAGCCATCCTCTGAGAAAGCCAAAAATAAAACATAGGAGAGCTTATCATTCTGCAGAAGTGGCTCTCCCCAAGAGATGGTTTGATATTGCTGATGGAGTTTAAAAAAAACACCTCAATCCAATCAAGTTGGTGACTAGGGAATATCCAAAGCTTAGAATGCAAAAGAACACTGGAGCTCCATGAATAGTGTAATGTTCAGCTGACACAGCCCTTGAGTCTCTTGGCTGGAGACATCCCTCTATAACTGTTGTACCAGACAAGTTGTTCCTTGTTGACGCTAGCCATTAAGAGCAGCCAGCTCTCCTTGTTCTGATTTCATGGTCACTTGGAATCTTTTAACATAATTTGCCTTCTTTTGTGCACTATACTGGTGGGAATGTGCTGACCAGAAAACACTTATCTTCTGCCCATTCATGTCTGTCAGTATAATTAGGCTTCTTGTTTTCAGCTCGTTTCCTTAGACTGATCCCTTTTTGGAGGATTAACAAAGTTACATTTCTGGACCTACAATGCTGAGAATTAAACCTATACCCTGAACTTGGTGATCCCTTAAGTGCTATGCCCTGAGACACATCCCGTGGAGCCGGCTGGTTTCTTTCCATGATGGCTCAAGGACAGAGATAGAAATAGCAGCCACCTTTCCTGACTCCTGGCATGCACTCTATTTACAGGTGGACCCCATTTTATTGCATTTCACTGTACTGTGCTTTGCAGATACTGCATGTTTTACAAATGAAGGTATGGGGTAATCCTGGATCAAGCAAATCTATGAGCACCATTTTTCCAAAAGCAGGTGATCACTTCCTGTCTCTGT
This sequence comes from Macaca fascicularis, assembly GCF_037993035.2. NCBI lineage: Eukaryota > Metazoa > Chordata > Mammalia > Primates > Cercopithecidae > Macaca > Macaca fascicularis. The sequence goes on along the minus strand of NC_088392.1, from coordinate 74,903,615 downwards.
GTCACATTTTGGTAATATTTCAAACTTTATTATTATTATTATTTTTATTATATCTTTTAGGATGATCTGTAACCAGTGATCTTTGATGTTACAATTGTAATTGTTTTGGGTTGCCAGGAACCAAGCCCATACAAAATGACTTAATAAATGTTGTGTGTGTTCTGACTGCTCCCCTGTCCAGCCGTTTCCCCCACCTCTCTCCTTCTCCTTGGACCTCCCTACTCCCTGAGACACAGCAATAGTGAAATTAGGCCAACTGGTAATCTGCAATGATCTCTAAGTGTTCAAGTGAAAAGAAAAGTCCTGGGCCTGTCAGTTTAAATAAAAATCTAGAAAGGATTAAGCTTATTGAGGAAGGCATATTGAGAGCTGAAATAGATAGAAAGCTAGGCGTCTCATGCCAATTAGCCAAGTTGTGAATACAAAGAAAAAGTTTTTGAAGGATATTAAACTGCCACTCCAGTAAACACGTGACTGTCAAGAAAGTAGAACAGTCTTATTGCTGATACGGAGAAAGTTTGAGTGGTCTGGGTAGAAGATCAAACCAGTCACAACATTCCCTTAAGCCAAAACCTAATCCAGAGTAAGGCCCTAACTCTCTTCAATTCTATGAAGGCTGAGAGAGGTGGGGAAGCTGCAGAAGAAAAGTTTGGAGCTACCAGAGGTTGGATCATGAGGTTTAAGGAAAGAAGCTGTCTCCATAACATAAAAGTGCAAGGTGAAACAGCAAGTGCTGATGCAGAAGCTGCAGCAGGTTATTCAGATGATCTAGCTGAGATCATTAATGAAAGTGGCCACAGCAAACCACAGATTTTTCCATGTAGAAGAAACAGCCTTCTATTAGAAGAACATGCCATCTAGAACTGTCATAGCTGGAGAGGAGAAGTCAATACCTGGCTTCAAAGCTTCAAGGGACAGGCTGACTTTCTTGTTCAAGGCTAATGCAGCTGGTGACTTTAAGTTGAAGCCAACGTTCACTTATCATTTGGAAAAATCCTGGGTCCTCTAAGGATTATGCTAAATCTACTCTGCCTGTTCTCTATAAATGGGACACCAACCTTGGATGACAGCACTTCTGTTTACAGCATGGTTTACTGAATATTTTAAGTCCATTGTTGAGACCAATTACTCAGAAAAAAATATTCCTTTCAAAATATTACTGCTTATTAACAATGCACCTTGTCACCAAAGAGCCATATGGAGATGTACAAAGAGATGAATGTTGTTTTCATGCCTGCAAACACAACATTCATTCTGCAGTCCACAGATCAAAGAGTAATTTTGACTTTTGAGTCTTTTTATTTATTTAAGAAATACATTTCCTAAGGCTATAGCTGCCATAGATAGTGATTCTTCTGATGAATCTGGGCAAAGTAAATTGAAAACCTTCTGCAAAGGATTTGCCATTTTTGGTACCATTAAGAACATTTGTGATTCATGGGAGGAGGTCAAAATATTAACACTAACAGGAGTTTGAAAGAAGTTTATTCTAACTCTTATGATGAATTTGAGAGGAGGTCAAAATATCAACATTAACAGGAGTTTGGAAGAACTTAATTCCAATCCTCATAGATGACTTGAGCTATTCAAGGCTTCAGTGGAAGAAGTCACTACCGATATGGTGGAAATAGCAAGAAAACTAGAATTAGAAGTGGAGCCAGAAGATGTGACTGAATTGTTGCAATCTCATGACAAAACTTGAATTGGTCAGGCATGTGGCTCACACTTATAATCCTAGCACTTTGGGAGGCAGAGGCGGAAGTCTCGGTTGAGCCCAAGAGTTTGAGAACTCATCTCTACTTAAAAAACAAACAAACAAACAAAAAAACATGGGCGTGGTTGCATTTGCCTGTAGTTCCAGCTACTCAGCAGGCTCAGGAGGCTGAGGTGGGAGGATTGCTTGAGCCCAGGAGGTCGAGGCTGCAGTGAGCTGTGTTTGTGGTACTGCACTACAGCCTGGGCAACAGAGCAGGACCCTGTCTCAAAAAATAAACAAAAACAAAACTTGAGTGGATGAAGAGCCCCTTCTAAACAATAAATAAATAAAGTAATTTCTTGAGATGGAATCTACTTCTGGTGAAGATGCTGTGAACATTGAAATGAATACAAATGATTTGGAATATTATATAAATGTAGCTCATAAATCATTGACATAGATTGAGAGAATTAACTCCAATTTTAAAAGAAGGTTTACTTTGGGTAAATTGCTATCAAACAGCCTCACATACAACAGACAAATCTTTTGTGAAAGGAAGAGTCAATTGATGTAGTAAACTTCATTGTTGTCTTATTTTCAGAAATTGCTACAGCCACCCCAGCCTTCAGCAAGCACCAGCTCAATCAGTCAGCAGCCATCAACATCGAGACAAGACTTTCCACTGGCAAAGAGATTATGACTTGCTGAGGGCTCAGATGATCATTAGCATTTTGTATCAATAAAGTATTTTAAAATAAAGATATGTACATTTTTAGATAATACTATTGCATACTTAATAGACTATAGTATAAACTCCACTTTTATATGTATTGGGAAACCAAAAAATTTGCATGACTTACTTCATGTTATATTCATTTTATTGTGGTGGTCTGGAATCAGACTGGTAATATTTCCAAGGTATGTCTGTATTATATCACCTGCTATTTTTAAGAGAATTTATGTCTAGCTACAGTTAATGGGGGCATATTGCTATTCAAGAATTCCTATCATCAAATTTTCAGTTTTTCTTCTTCTAGATCTTTCGCTTCGGAGATAGCATGGTTGTATCATCAATAACTATGAAAATAGGATTAAACAGACTCCTATCTTTCCTTCTGGAATTTTCATGCCTTTCTTTAAATCCCATTAGCTTATTCGGTATTGGTTGTAGTGGGAAGTGAAGTTTTTTTATTAACAAGAGGATTCTTATCTTGTTCAGTTTATACAGACTGTAACCATCATCAGAAATATTATGCCTATGTTGGATTTTTAAAAATTCAAGGAAGTATACCTGAAGGCAGTATTTTAAAGTTACTTTTTGATAATTTTGTTCAACTAAAAGAAAGCACAAATGTGCAAGTAAGTAGATTTCTGTATAGATTTTAAGTCATTTGTTCAAAATAGCATAATGTGCATATTATCTTACTTGTAAAGCTTTATGATACCATTTATTTAAAATTGGTTTTAGACTGGGCATGGTGGCTTATGTCTGTAATCTTATACTTTGGGAGGCTAAGGCAGGAGGGTGGCTTGAGGCCAGGATTTCAAGACCAGCCTGGGCAAAACAGTGAGACTGTATCTCTACCAAAGTAAATAAACAAATAAAATTATTTTTAATTATTCAATATAATTTACAGTTCTTTCTGAACCAATATTTACATTTAAATAGTACATTATGCAATTATTTATACCTCAATCCATTAAAGGAAGCTTAATATTGGACCACCCATGTAGGAAAACACAACTGTAACATAGAAAATTATTAACAGTGGCATTAACATGAAAATAAACTTGATGATAATAGTTGTTGAAGACAGCGACTAATGAAATATTTTTAGTTGCTGTGGACAATTTGCTTGTCCAAGCAAGTGTGGAATTTTGTTAAGATAACTTCTCCTCAGTTATACCAAAGCATACAAAATAATTCACTCTGTGTTAAATTTTTCCAAATGGTCACATTCAAAGTATATGCTAAGAAAAAAATCTCAAGTTTTAAAAACATATTAAACCCCATCTCTACAAATAATTTAAAACTTAGCCAGGCATAGTGCTGTGCACCTGTGGTCCCAGCTACCCAGGAGGCTGAGGCAGGGGGATCACCGGAGCACAGAGGTCAAGGCTGCAGTAAGCTGTGCTTGCACCACTGCACTTCAGCCTGGGTGACAGAGCAAGACCTTGTCTCAGAAAAACACACAAAAGCCCACATCACTATCAAGAGCCAATCCTGCTATTGACCAAATAATAAAGCAATGTAATTTAATCCTACTTAGAAAAGAAATATAGGCCAGGCCTTGTGGCTCATGCCTGTAATGCCAGTACTTTAGGAGGTTAAGGCGGGAGGATTGCTTGACCCCAGTAGTTTGAGACCAGCCTAGGCAATATAGTGAGACCTCCATCTCTACAAAAAAATTTAAAAAATTAGCCAGAGTGGTAGCACATGCCTGTGGTCCCAGCTTCTTTGGAGGCTGAGGTGGGAGGATCAGTTGAGCCTGGGAGGTAGGGGCTGCAGTGAGCCATGATCATACCACTGCACCCTAGCCTGGGTGACAGAGCAAGATCCTGTCTCAAAAAAGAAAAGAAAAGAAACATACACAACCAGCCAGAAAAAGGTAAACAAACTTAGCAAAAATTTTAAAATGGATAATTCCTTGAATAAAACCAGTCACTATCTTAGCAGGTGGAAGGTTTCATTTTCATCGACAATAGATAGACACATTATAGGACTGCTGTGCCTGTTACGTTTTCATGACCTCCAGAAAGGGATTCTCAGTATCATGCCATCAGCAATTTCTATCCTAACAATAAACCATCTTTGTCTATCTGGCCAACTTTGCATTTAGTGTTGGTTGGATTCAACTGAATTATAAAAGTAAAATGCTTAGTAACTACCAATGTTATAAACCCCTTTGCTCATGATGGATCATTGGTAAAGTTATAAAAATCAACAACATGGCTATTTCATTTTAATCTGCAGCTGTTCTAATAAAAGGGATTTACTACAACAGCTTTTCAAAAATTTTGTAAGAAGTGTACTAATGTGTTCCTGCTTGTATTTCCATAAAATTTGAATAACAGTGTAGTTTAAGACAGATGTCAGCTTCTCTGAACAGAATCATACGTTGTCAGCACTGTGCACCTATGCACTTACATTTAAGTAGCTGTAGATGAGGCTTCCTGCCTGCTGCAACCTGTTTCATTGGTGTATCCTTTTTCTTATTTAAACCCAGCCTCTGAAAACAGTGTTTCTGCTTTCATAAATTTAAACCAAATATAATCAATAAACATGTTATAAAAATAATTGTTTCCCCCCAAGAAGTGATGATAAGCTGATGTAAATTCACTTTATTTGAATTTCAATCCAGCTTTCTTTTTGATTTCATATATTATAACATCAATACACACTTTTCTGAAGGGTTAGTGTAACCAGAAGTGCACTTAACTCTTTCTGTGCTGGGGACATTTTGATATCTCTATTACTAATACCTAGAATCTCCAATGATAAATAAACACCTCTGGGATGGACTGGGGATACACTGCAATAATTGAAGCACTTTGTCCTTCACCAAAAATGGTATCTGTGTTTCTGTGAGTAGCAGGGAGTGGAACTCTCACCTGCTGAGTCCTGTTCTAATTTCATCCAATCTGGTGAGCAAGTATCCAGCCAAAGGTGGTACCTGCAGGAGTGCCCGTTGTCACAGAAATGCAACTCTATAAGTCCTTAGTACAATGTTAAAATGGGCTGGAACTGTGTTTCAAATGTTTTCCTCTCGCTACTGAGGTCTTCTACTTCTTTCTTTTTCTCTGTCTCTAATATCTTTTTCTTCTCTTTTCTTTTTCTTTCTTCTTCTTTTTTTTTTTTTTTTTTTTTGAGATGGAGTTTCGCTCTGTTGCCCAGCCTGGAGTGCAGAGGTACTATCTCAGCTCACTGGAGCCTCCACCTCCGAGGTTCAAGCGATTCTCGTGTCTCAGCCTCCTGAGTAGCTGAGATTACAGGCGCCCACCACCACACCCGGCGGCTAATTTTCGTATTTTTAGTAGAGACAGGGTTTCACCATGTTGGCCAGGCTGGTCTCGAACTCTTGAGCTCAAGTGATATGCCCTCTTCGGCCTCCCAAGGTGCTGGGATTACAGATGTGAGCCACCATACCTGGCTAATATATTTTTCTTAACTGACTAGAGCACAGAACACAAATCGTGTGTGTTTGCACTTACGAATTTCTATGATCATTGTTCCTAGTTTAAAAACTTCATTAGCAATGGGGTTTATATTTCTCTTTTCAGTAAGAACCCGAAATTATGTTTCTACAATGCCCAGTCTCACCTAAAAAGCAAGTTTTCATTCTCGGTTTATGGTAGCCCATGACAAACCAAAAAGATCATTTTGGATGTTAATCCTGCTAAATTATTCAATTTCTTGCTGAAAGCAACAAACTAATACTTATTTTGTACCTACTAGCTATTATTTGCATACTAGGGTTTATACACAAGGCATCCTATGAAAGAACATTTCATTCAAAAGTCACAATACATAGTCTTCAATTGCCAGCTACCTTTATTTGTAAGCCAAAATAAATTATTTAATACAGTCCTCCCAAACCGGGCGACAATGCTTTGAGAAGGACCAAAGTTGGCCAGTAAGGCCATAAGTTCCATGAGGGCAGGATCTGCCCAGCTCCTGTTTCCTGCTCAATTCCAAGCAGTTAGAACAGGGTCAGCAAACACTTCTTGCCACTTGGAAAGAGTATTATTTTATTTGGAAATGGTATGCAGGTACGTATGAGTAGCAAAGTCAAGAGCGGGAAAGGGGAATGGGGGAGGTTGCAAAATCGGAGCGAGCAGCCGGACTGAGAGGGATCCTGAGGAGAAAGCCTTCAGACGGTGAACCCCAAGAGCTGGGATGAAGCATGGGAGAGCTACTGGGACGTCTCTGCGAGGAAGCAGGCTGGCAGGCAGGAAGTAGACAAGATTTGGGGGAATCCTTCCAAGGGAACAAATACAGAGAAGGACGCATCTAAAAATCCAGCCACAGCCACCTCCTTCCCACGGGAAAGCCCCGACCTCGGTGGGCCCAGCGCCACCCGGTTCCCCGGGGAGTGGAACCCGGAGCGAGGCAGGTGCGGCGGGAGCATGCGCGCAGGGCGGGCAGGGGGCGGCTCCCGCGCCCCCACCCCGCGCGTGCACCCTCGCGCCCCTCCCGCCAGGCACCGCCGGGCAGCGGCGCCGCAGCCTGGGCTGGCGGAACCTCGCGCTCCGACTCGCCCCCCGCCTGTCACCCGCTTGGCGTTGCGGGCAGGCGCCGCTCCGCTGGGGGTAAGAAAGACGCCGCCGCCCGCGTGGGATGGTCGCAAGCCCGCGTGGGTGCCCACGGCCGCCGCCGCGCGGGGTGGCCCCAGTCCCCGGGCGGGTGGAGGGGCCTGCGCGACTCCCGCGGCGAGGGCCGGGCCGGGCCGGGCCGGTGGGGGCGGTGGCTGTTGGGAGTAGCCCCAGTCCCGGCCCAGGCTCTTTCTGTTTCTCTTTCGCAGCCAGGGCGCGCGCCGGGCTCCCCGCGAGAGGCGTTGCCTTACTTGTCGCTTACTTTGGACGGGCGCGGCCGCCGCAGAGCCCCGCGCCTCGAGCAGCCGCGAGGGCAGGGTCAGGGTGCCAGGCGCGGCTACCTGGGCGCCCTAGAGCCAGCGCAGCCCGGGGCCGGGGGAGAGGGACGGGACGGGACTCCCGAGGGCCCCTAGCCAGTCCTCCAGCCACGGAGCGCCCGGCGGTGGGCATTTGGCTTTTGTTTCCTCTGGGGGCCGACGGCCCCCGTCTGCCCGCATGAACCCCTCAGCCGACAAGTGTCCTGTGCCCGGACAGACGAGCGCTACATCCCTCCGCTCGCTTTCTGCCCTTGTCCTTCTCTGCGAGTTCTGCCCAGCCTCGGGAGCGGGAGCCCAGGGAGTGCGCGCAGGGCGGGCGGGCGCCTGGCCAGCCTGGGACGGCGGCTCCCAGGCTCCTGCCACCGCCTGGAACTGCGGGGGGCGCCCCGGCCACAGTCGCCCTCGCCTGCTCTCCGGGTCTTCTTGGGCCAGCTTGGTCCCAGGTGGACGCGGGTCGAGCTGGGCACACCTGGGCCAGCGCCGCAGTTACCTGCGAGATTGGTGAGAGCGTTTTCGCGAGGTCGAAAACTCCGGGTAGGTTTTGTCCCCTGCCTTTGATCTCCCTTAGTCACTGGTTCAAGTGCGAAGTGTGCTTTATTTTACATATGCCTTTAGAGGGACATTCTTAATGCGCCAATGCCCCGAGGTGGAACTAAATAAAGGGAAGGCCTGGTCATTGTTACTGTTAAGACTGCTGTACTTAATAGCCAGAGGAAGGCAGCTGGTCACCACGACCCCCCTGGCCATTCCCATACTGAAGACTCCCTCTCACTTCATGCTTGTTTGGACTCCACTATGACTTGCTAGTGGCCCATCTTCTGGATCCCTCTGTTGGAGCTGTTTAGAAGACGGTTGTGGCAGGCTCCAGTTTCAGTCCTTGGCTGGAATAAGTGTAGTGTGGCTCTTCTGTTTTCTAATCTCTGTCACCTGGAAGAAGGTTGTGGCAGGCTCCAGTTTCAGTCCTTGGCTGGAATAAGTGTAGTGTGGCTCTTTTTTCTAATCTGTCACCTTAAAAGGTTAAAGTGACAAACAGGTGGTGGGTACGGTAGACTTGTTCTTGGTGCTTGGTAACATGAAAAACTTGGAATGCATTTAGCTCTTCGAAAGATGCTGAAACGGACAACTTCAGTTATTCCTTATGTTACTACAGAATTAGGAGAAATGGTTGAAAGAGGAGAGGTTTTTTTCTTGGAGTATCCAAAGGGATTGGATTTGACTACACTGACTTGGTGTGTAATGGTCGAGTAGGAAGGAAGATGAACATAACACTGCTATTAATTATGCTCTTAGATGTGAGGCCACATTGAGGATGCGATGCATGTAACCCTTGACTGCAGAATCACTTAGCACTTTGCTGCACAATATTGGGGTCACAAGAAATATTAAGCTTGGTTAACCTCTGCAGTGTGCTCTCACTCCATTTCCAAAGAAAGGGTATTGGTGGGAAGGTGATCTGGTGAAGACAGAGGTAAAGAAAGTGAAGGAACTGTGTTAACTTTTGCTTTTTAAAAAATTTATTTTTATTTTTTAGAGATAGGGTCTCACTGTGTCACCCAGGCTGAAGTGCAGTGGTACCATCATGGCTCACTGCAGCCTTGACCTCTTGGGCTCAAAGGATCCCACCTCAGCCTATGGACTGGGAGGATAACTGTGCACCACCATGCCTGGCTAATTATCTAAATTTTTTTGTAGGGATGGAAACTCACTTAACTTTCACTTTAAAGAGAAGTAAGTTTGCATATTTGAAAGCTCATTATAAGAATCTTCGGTGCTCTGTATCATCTGTGTAACTTCACTGCAGTACCTGTGTGGTTTTATCTTAAACTACACTTCTTATTCCACTTTGGTGGTAATAAGCCTCTTTAGCTTAGCATGGGACTTGACACGTGGGTAAGTGCATGCTCAACAAATACTCGTAGGACTGAATCCATATATGAGCAGACAACTGCTGAGCAGAGGCAGAAGGTGATAAAAAGCAGCAGTGAGGGAGATCAGGCTGACTGTGAAGGAAGATTTGTAGATGGAAAGCCCTGGAATTCTTCCTATGAAGAACAGGCCGACCTGAAAGCCACTTCCAGGAGGTTGTGTAGGAAGCACCAGCACCCAGTCTGACCGAGGAAGCAGAAGCCTTCACCCCTCCTTCCCCCATCACTCCTTCCCCCATCACTCCTTCCCCCATCACTCCTTCCCCCATCACTCCTTCCCCCATTACTCCTTCAGGTGTGTCAAGGTTTCCATTCTCCAGAGAGCCGAAGGAAGGTTTGAAAATCACCATTAGATAAGTGTTCATTCTTTCAGTTAATTATTTTAATTAAGGAAGAATGCTGCTGCTGGTGAAGTGGGGGCGTGAGCAGGAAAGGTAGGTTTGGTGGGCTGGAGGCAGGGTGGAAAGGATAAATTCCGTTTATACAACATTGGATTGAGAAAACCAAATACCGCGTGTTCTCACAAGTGGGAACTAAATGATGAACACACTTGGACACATAAAGGGGAACACCACACACTGGGGCTTATCAAAGGGTGGGAAGAGGGAGAGGATCAGGAAGAATAACTAATGGATACTAGGCTTAATACCTGGGTAATGAAATAATCTGTACAACAAACCCCCATGAAATGAGTTTACCTATGTAACCAACCTGCACATGTAACCTAACTGAAAATAAAAGTTAAAACAATGCGTTTATCAAATTACTGTACTAAAATATTATTTTAGGAATGCTTATATCATGTATTAATATATTATAGAAAATATATTTTGGTAAAAGCAAAATGGTTTTGCATTGCGAAAAACTAAACATATTCTTTGGCTCATCCTTAAACAACAGAAAACCATTGAATTGAAAACCATTGAAAACCCTGAAATGGCTTTTCACTGGAGGGAGAAACTCTGATGTTGGATCAGGGGAAAGCCAGTTAGGAAGTACTCAGCGACTATGGGGGTGATCCTAAAAAGCATGTGTTAGGGTGAATAAACTAGCACTGAGAGAAAAGAACAGTTCCATGACTATGGTCCATGCCCAGGAAAGGAGTCAGTGAGAGAAACTAAGAAGTAGTCTGAGGGGGAGGAAAACCAGGTGTCTCAGTCACAGGGAAGCCAGTGGAGAAATAAGGGAGGGAATGCAGGGAACAGCATGGTAAGTCTTGTCAGTTGCCAATAAAAAAATAGGAACTGAGAAGATGTAGTTGAACTTGGCTAAAAAGAGGTGATCTCAGTGGTGACACATCAGTGCAAGCTGTGTGTAAATGTTTTGCTTTCTGTTTGAGGAATACAGATGTCCTCCTTTCATTCGAATAGCATTTTACACTTTACAAAACATTTCCATCTTGTAGCATTGGCAACAATATTTTGAGGATAGTTTATTATAGGAACATACCTCCAATTGAAGAAAACTATTTAGGTCCATTAAAAAAAAACAACAATGCACTGTTTACTACAGTGAATAACAGCAAGCAGTATAAATATCAGCATCTTGTACTTAAGCAAAATAAAGCAGAACGATGAAATTAGAAGATGCTTGGGGGAAATGAAGCTTTTCAGTTCACTCATACACATATAATCTTTGTTTTAAGCATTTGCATGAATTTTTTAAAGGATAGTGCTTTAGGATAATTATCCGTATTTTATTTTGCAAATACAAACGATTTTTTCCACGGTAGCAATGGAAAAGTGAAACCTTAACTGTGAGCCCATCAGAGTTGTCACAGCTCTGTTCCCTTGACCTATGTGAACTTTTTGGGGATGATGTCACAGTAGTGGCGGCCCTGCTCAGTGTCACCTGGTGAACCTTCTTCATTTTGTGTTGATCTGAGCTCATATGGGAAACATTCTCTTAATGAGGCTGGAAGTAATGAGGCAAGCTCTGACAATGCTTATGTATCCCTCCTGAAGATGGATGTGAAATGATAAAAGTGTGGTTGCTGCCACAATTAATAATTGATTAATAAACTGTTTGAAAAGTATCAGGTGGGGACCTCAGGAGATGAACAGCAGTGCATGCATCTCATTTCTTTTCACTGTAAATAGCCAGAGAGAATGTGTTTAACTAGAGGGACAAATAGAGAGTACAACACTTTTACATTTTGGTATGTAAGCAAGCTATTCTGATATCTTTTAAGATGATCATGACAGGAGCTTTTTAGATTAAATCAGCATTGCTCCAGTCCTTTTTTTTTTTGAGTGAATTGAGGAACGTAGGGGTGAGGCATTTTTTTCGGGTATCCACTTTGTGTCACTTGTGTACTGTGTGTATGGGGGTGACTATGCAGACATGACGCCTGCCTTCATGGAGCTTGTAGTCCAGTGAGAGACAGGTAGCAACTAATCAGCCAAACATATGTAAGTACAGACTTTAAGTAACCCTGAAAAAGACCCACATGAGTGCCTAATGCAGATTTGTGGGCCAGAAGAGGTGCCTGAGGATGAGTAGCTGCTAGCCAGGTGGGGAATGGAGGCAAAAGGAAGTTCAGGCAGAGAGAAGCCCCTGAGGTGGTTTGTAGGGAAAGAGCTTGGTGCCCTGGAGGAAGGAGAGAAGACCCCAGGCAGGAGGGCAGGGCCTGGGTGGGAAATGGCTGAAGGCCCCAGGAAGGCCTATTTGAGGTCTGTGCAGCTTATTCAGACCGGTTAGGATACCATTGCAGGTGTCCAGTTGGGAGTCAGGGAGGTGACCTTGGGCTGGGGAGTGGGGCATGGAGGTGGGTAGAAGTGAAGGGACTTGAGTATTTTGGAGGTGTAATTTACAGAATTGCTGATGGGTTAGAGGGTAGGCAAACGGGGAGAATCCAGGATTACTCCTTTGATCTCTAGCACGAGAAGCGGAGTGAATTTTGGAGATGGGGAAGACTGGGGAGCAGTGTACCTGGTAACTTTGCTTGGATCATTTCCCCAGTGTGAGCCCTAGGGGAAACAGGTTATTTTTAAGGCGACAACTTGGTGTAGTTGTGGTGTGTGTCAGGCACTCAGCACTGTGCTAGGCAGATGGTTTTGGAGCTTAGCAAATGTGGGCTTTTCCCCTTTTCTGTGATGATGGGTTTTGATATTCTGCTTAGGCACTAGGCCTAATAGCCCTCCTGAATTTGAACTCCCAGTCTGTCTGTACATGGGCACATGCCCCCAAACACATGCAGTCTTAGAGTGTGCCATCAAGAGCCTCTGTGGTAACTTCTCAGTCCTGACCAGATGGTCTAAATTATTGGAGGTGCCGAATGGACCATTTTTATCTCATTTTCCCTGCAGCATGGAGCCCCAGCACTGATCCTGACATTGGGACCTTCCAAACTCCCGAAGGGTCAGTGGTTCTGTAGTTATGAGCCATTGCTTAATTTTCATCCTTTCTTCTTTTGTGAGTACTTCCCGGAGTGACAACATATGAAAAATAGTATTTGGTCATTATTACTGTTATGATGATTTATTTCTAAATAAAAATCAAGGACCAGATTATAGCCGCAATTCCAGGCCTGTATGAATGCATGTAGGTTAGTGCTGATGCCAATCAAAGCCCAGTTCATAGAAGAGCAGCTGTCTGACTCCTGGCTTTGATTTTCTAATCTGGTTACACCTGGTACACTCACTTGGTGCTGTGTGGCAAATGGGTTAAGATCTAAATCCAGGGCCAACAATTTGGATGTCTGAAGGAAAGTAATAAAGGAAGTAGGCAGACAGAAAAAAATTCAGAGTTCATTTGGTCTCACTTTTATTTTTATTTTCCTTACCTTTGAAAACTGGGCAAACCTTGACATGGTGGCTCACCCCCGTAACCCCAGAACTTTGAGGGGATGAGGAGGGTGGATTCCCTGAGGTCAGGAGTTCAAGACCAGCGTAGGTAACACAGCAAAACTCCGTCTCTACTAAAAATACAAAAATTACCTGGTGTGGCATGCCTATGATCCCAGCTACTCAGGAGGCTGAGGCAGGAGAATTGCTTCAGCCCAGGAGGTGGAGGTTACAGTGAGCCGAGATTGTACAACTGCACTCTAGCCTAGGTAACAGAGCGAGACTCAGTCTCAAAAAAAAAAAAAAAAAAGAAAAAAGAAAAAAAGAAAACTGGACATAGGTACTTGTCTACTATAAGAAATAGTTAGAAAATCCCCTTCGTGCTTTGGAGGCAGTAGTGAGTGGTGAAGACTGCAGCAAACCGTGGATCTTACATGTTCTAAAGGCGGTGGCCATTATTTAAAAAATAAACAAAACTGAAGTTGGAAATCTGCAGTTTTAAAAATGTGAAGTCTCTGTATTTAAAAATGCTGCTTTAAATATCTTAGGATACTGCTAAGAGAAATAGAATACGTCTGCTGACCAGATGCAGTTTGTGGTCCACAATTTATAAGCTTTTCTCTGGTGGGGTCAGCTATATAATTATCTGGATGTGCTCTACTTTTAATTAGATTGTTTTTTCTTATTTACCATGAATGTGGAGTGTGCACAAACACACTGGCTTCTTATGTTGCTGATCCTGTCATTTAAGTGTGACTTGATTAAATATGGGAGTTGGGAGTGGGAAGCTTGGCCAAGCCTGAGACTCTGTAAGCACATCCTGGTGCCAGGTTGAGAACAACGCAGACTTTATAAGACTTTCATTCATGTTTCTGTGAATGTTTTTTCACTGTGTTCCATTGTTTAAGTCGGCCTTTTTTGCTCTTTGTCTAATGGTTTGTGCAACCCATGGACACCCTCCTGTTTGTGTGTTTGGAGGGGATGGTGTCTTCGTTCCCTGTGGGCTTTTGTATATTTGTGTCTGCTTTTCTTGTGAAGTTTGCTCCTAAAAGGAGGCTCCAAGCCTCCTTCAAAGTGAACTATACAGGCCGGGTGCAGTGGCTCACACCTGTAATCCCAGCACTTTGGGAGGCCGAGGTGGGTGGATCACGAGGTCAGGAGATGGAGACCATCCTGGCTAACACGGTGAAACCCTGTCTCTACTAAAAATACAAAAAATTAGCCGGGCGTGGTGGTGGGCGCCTGTAGTCCCAGTTACTCGGGAGGCTGAGGCAGGAGAATGGCATGAACCCGGGAGGCGGAGCTTGCAGTGAGCCCAGATCACACCACTGCACTCCAGCCTGGGCGACAGAGTGAGACTCCCTCTCAAAAAAAAAAAAAAAAAAAAAAAAAAAGACAGTGGACTATACATACTGTGTGCTTTCCTACCACGATGTACTGTTGTCCACGATTGCATTCTGAGGTGTAGAGTTTTACTTTTCTGTGTTTTCCAGAAAACTTGTTGGGTTGAGTAAGGACTTTTTGCCGTGTATTTCCGGAGCCTAGCAATTGTCTGGCACATGTTGGATGCCCAGTGACTAAAGGATGAGTGATTTTGTGTCAACTAGTGACAAGCTCATTCAGGAAAGAAATCTTACAAAATTCCTAACATTTTGGGATTCTGTGTATAGGCTTCTAAGACTTTGGGTTCTATTGAAAATGTAAGCACTGACCTTTCAGCTGTTCATTTAATTATAATTATGGTCACATATCAAAGAAAATACAAAGACTCTACTCTTTGTTTTATGGCAAAGAATATCCTTTAATTCCCTATCATTATAGCCCTTAGTCCTGGCCTTTGACATCATAAAGGTGAATTATTAGAGATGCCAGCATAGTACTTCCAAATCTATATTTTATGCACGCAATTTCTGAGAATGGTTAGAACAAATATTTTTTTTCCCCTTTCTCTTCCAAAACTATAACTTGCTGTAATTTTATTCCTAGTAGATATGTGACTGTTTCTGGGCAGCTTCACACATGCAATTCAGCTTAGAAGAGGAATTGTTAAGGTTTACAGACCAAGAGCTCAAAGGAGCATCCCCACTTGAGCAGTGCTGTGGTCTTTGTGTTTTGTGGGAATCGGTGATGCCCATCTATTTTATCGCAGTCGATCATTAGTAATCTTTAGGGCCACTTTATTCTTTTACTATGAGGACAAGGAGAATATAATTGTCTGTCTTTTCAGAACGGGCTTGCATCTGTGTCCAGAACAAACAATGCCCATCGTTGTGGAGTAAAGGGCGAGAGAACAAAGAAAGGAAGCTGTGAAGGGTACGGTTACACATTAATCACCGTGATGCGCAAAGTGCGAGGTTAGTAGGCACGGCTTTGAAGGCTTTACATTGCATTTATTTCCAAACAAATTGTCTTTCAAGATCCTAGAACTTTCAGCCCAGAGTAGCTGTAACTTCCACCCTAGGCCAGCTATGGCTTAGGAAGAGGCTTCTGATGTCCCACATTTAGCAACTTTGTAAGTAAAGTTTATAACTTTACTTACAAGTACAGTTTACAACTGTGTAAAAGTAGTTACACATTTGAATTCAGCATTTTTTGAATTTTAGGGAGTTTAAAAATAATCTCATCCAGGTTTTCTCAATCTTGGTACAGTTAACAGGAATTTGTTGTTTCGCATGCTGTCCCATGCCTTGTAGGATGGTAAGCAGCAGTCAGTGTTCCTTGCCTCACCTCACCAGGTATCTGTAGCACCTCCCACTCCTTAGTTGTGACAACAAAAACTATCTCCAGACACTTCTTCCTGTCCCCTGGGGAGGCTTGGAGGGGTAGAATCACCCCAAGTCATGAGCCGCTGATTTAATCCAGCCTGGTTTGCAGATGATACATCAGAGGTCTGTTGCATTAAGCAGTGTTTCCAGGCTCAGAAGTCGCTGCGTCAGAATATGAATCGAAAAGCACATTATCTACATGGAGGGAACTTTATCAATTCAAAACGCCTTTTCTCTTGTAAAATGTTCTAATGATAGTAGATGGTCCCTGTTGATTCTTTCTTGCCATGATTGGCTAAGTACAAGTGTTGTGATTGTTAATCAAACTGTGGTGAAGACATAAAATTATTAATAGCAGTTTGAAGACGACTTTGCCTGCATTTATCCATCTGAGTAACGGCAGAGTTGGAGCTGTGACTTGGCCTTCCTCATCCGGTTCCAGTCCACGAGGTTTTCTATGATGTCATGTCAACCTTTTTTTCATAGCCAGGTTTTGCAATAAAGTTGCATTCAGTAGCTTGGCGAATTTCATTCTAGAGTAATAATTAATACTTAGTGCGCTTGCACAGTTGGAAATTATGAAGCCAGTAATATAGACAGCGGGTAAGAGTACATTCATTTATTCCCTGAACGCTTACTTAGTGTGTACTTTGGCCAAGGCTGTGGTAGGTCATGGAATGTAAATGATATTAGGAGGACCACACAGACTGGACCTGTTCCAGGAAACTCACAACCATGGACAAATTCAAATTTGAGGCTTTTTTGCATGGCAGTACAGGAGACTCACTGGCTTATTAATAGGTTTATTCCTTCAGCTGCATTCCTCAATACCTGTGATGGGTGCTGGCAGGAGGTACTCAGACCTTTCTCCTTAGAAATGCCTTACTATTCACAGTGCCACTGGGAGGGGCTGGGAGAGCTGTTTAGCGGGTCCTCGGGCTCAGCCCCTGTGTTTAGCGGGTCCCCGGGCTCAGCCCCTGTGTTTTAGGCCCGGGCTCAGGGCCTGTGTGTAGCGGGCCCCTGGGCTCAGCCCCTGGGTTTAGCGGGCCCCTGGGCTCAGCCCCTGTGTTTAGCGGGTCTCCGGGCTCAGCCCCTGTGTTTTAGGCCGGGGCTCAGCCCCTGTGTTTAGCGGGTCCCCGGGCTCAGCCCCTGTGTTTAGCGGGTCCTTGGACTCAGGCACTGTGTTTAGCGGGGCCCGGGCTCAGCCCCTGTGTTTTAGGCCCGGGCTCAGGGCCTGTGTGTAGCGGGCCCCTGGGCTCAGGGCCTGTGTTTAGCGGGCCTTCAGGCTCAGGGCCTGTGTTTAGCGGGCCTTCAGGCTCAGGGCCTGTGTTTAGCGGGCCCCCGGGCTCAGCCCCTGGGTTGAGCGGGCCCCCGGGCTCAGGGCCTGTTCTTTAGCAGGCGCTCAGGCTCAGCCCCTGGGTTTAGCGGGCCTTCAGGCTCGGGGCCTGTGCTGACACTGAAAGGGAGTAGTGTGCTTTCCAAAAGTTAGAGTGAGAATATCCTTGTCAAGGCCCTAAGTGACAGGCACTATTGTTCTGCACCGCAGATGGCACCTCAGGAGATGTCTGTGGGGGCCGCAGAGCGGCAGGCCGCCTGACCTTCACGCCAGCTTCTGGTTCTGTCAGCTGGCTCATATTGCGCTCCCTCCAGAGACCATGTGTTATGGACGGAGGAGGAGTGCAAGGTTTTAATAAGTGCCTTGCGGAGAAGAGCTATCTTCATGGTGATATTATTTCCCTATTGTTTACGTGGCCACTGCTGGCATAGGGCGCAAAAGAGAGATCTGTTTCACTTTTTGGAAATTGAAAAATCTCTGACCTTGCCTTTGCGTGTCCTAGTTGAGTGTTATACTGAAAGTGAAGATCATAAATTCACCAAAACATGTATGCCTTAGTGGATGAGCATTAAAAAAGTTCTTCAAGTTTTCCCTAGCTTAAGTATTTAAACATGTCAGCAAAAATAAAAATAAATAGCTAACTGGGTGTGGTGGGTCCCACCTGTAATCCTGGCACTTTGGGAGGCTGAGCTGGGAGGATTGATTGAACCCAGGAGTTCAAGACCAGCCTGGGCAACATAGTGAGACTTCGTCTCTTCGAAAAAAAAAAAAAAAAAAAAAAAAAATCCGAGTATGATGGCCTGTACCTGTAGTCCCAGCTACATGGGAGGTTAAGGCGGAAGGATCCCTTGAGCCCAGGAGGTCGAGGCAGCAGTGAGCCGTGTTTGAGCCAATTCACTCCAGCCTAGGTGACAGAATGAGACCCTATCTCAAACGAAAAACTAAAATGAAGAAAAAGAAATTGCTTGTAAATTATGTTGAAATTATTTAATTTACTGGCCGCCTTGACATTTTCCTGATTTTTATCCAGTTTTCTTCAAGGTTTCCATAATGAAGGTCCCCATAGTTAAATAAAAGCACAGGTCTAGCTTATCCTTCTGTAGGATGGCACTTTTCTACAGGCCACGAGCAGCTTCTTGGACTAAAAATAAGAAATTGAGCAGAACAGAATAGAAATCGAGCTTTTTGTCTTCGTTCCCAGAGCATAAATTTCCCTGCTTCCTTGCCAGGTATACAAATAAAAGCGTCAGTGAATGGCTTGGGGTACACCTGTCCCCTATGCTCCTTTTTCACTTGCTTGTTAAACCTAATATGGAAAGAATCAAGATGGAAGGACGTTCCTGAGGTTCTATGGATCAGGGGTTTCAACTTAATCAGACTCTTTTAAAAAATCACTTCAACAGCTTTTGGGGGGAACAGGTGGTTTTTGTTACATGGGTAAGTTCTTTAGTGGTGATTTGTGAGGTTTTGGTGCACCCATCACCTGAGCAGTGTATACTGTACCCAATGTGTAGTCTTTTATCCTCCACCCTCTTCCCATCCTTCCCTGTTAGTCCCCAAAGTCCATTGTATCATTCTTATGCCTTTGTGTCCTCATAGCTCATCTCTCAGTTAGAAGTAAGAATATTTGATGTTTGGTTTTCCATTCCTGAGTTACTTCACTTAGAATAATGGCCTCCAGCTGCATCCAAATTGCGGCAAAGCCCCTTATTTCGTTTTGTTTTATGGCTGAGTAGTATTCCGTGGTATATGTATGCCACATTTTCTTTATCCACTCGTTGGCTGATGGGCATTTAGGTTGGTTCCATATTTTTGCAGTTGTGAGTTGTGCTGCTATAAACATGCGTGTGCATGTGGCTTTGTCATATAATGACTTCTTTTCCTTTGGATAGATACCCAGTAGTGGGATTGCTGGATCGAGTGGTAGTTTTAGTGTTTTGATAACAAATATTTGTAACATTTCTCTGAGTATCCTGAAATGAAATTAACAGGTAAATAACTTACCTATACATACTGTCAGAAAAGTGAATATAATGTGCATAAATAATACAATGGAAAAACATATGTAATTTATGATAAAATGATATGCACTTCAAAATGTTTGGACATGACTAACCTAGAGAATAAAATCAAGTAGTTGGATGCTTGTACCTGCATCCAATATATAGATTGCATCCAATATAATAGATTATAATAGATTCACCGTGAAGGTGACCAGTGAAAATACTTTATTGGTGGACTATGTCGGGGAGGGAGAGTCATTGAACAGCATTGAGTTCCATGATATCTTTCTGAAATGATGAACAGTATTTGCAAGTTCTGCACAAAACAAAGTAAAGCCTTTACTCAATATATACAGAGTTGCATTCCTGGGAGAGACAGGAATTAGTTAAATATGCAAAAATACTTTTTGATGATATGTAAAATGGAAGTAGGTTTAAGGTTTAGAGAAGCATAAATAGATTTTTCATACACATAAATGTCAAGTGAGTTGCTCCAGCTGTGCAAAACGCAAGATGATATTTTGCTGTGAAGAACTGTCCCACATGTGGGAATTCTAGCAGCATTGGCCCTGTGTCCCTTAAATGCCACTCAAGAAACCCCACACATATTTAAAAAAATTCCCCTGGGGGTGACCTACTTCCCCCTTCTTTCCTATCTCTGCCTCTTGAGCACTACTGGTTTGATAAATAAATAAATTCTACTAATTATTTGCAGTGATGAGAGATGGAGGGTTTGCTGAAGGGCAAGTTACTTTTGCTCAGAGTTTAGAATAATCAATGATTCTTTCCCTTTGATATTATTATTTTTTATAAATTAACCTTTTATTCTGTAAGAATTCTGACACTCAAACGTTATCATCTTAATTCTTCTAAAACTTCAGCCTTGCAAGGAAAATATGAATGGATATTCCATTTTTCGGTGAATGACTAAGCAATACTTAGTCTAAATTAGTCACAGTCAGTTTAATCACTAGTGATTAAATTTCTGATTTGTGTACTTTATGTTCAAACCTTGTTCTGTATGGCAACAGAGGTTAAACCTTTTGTTTTTAGCTTTAAGTGAGTAAATTGTCTGAAGTTGGAATGGGCTGCCTTGTAGATAGATTTTGTAGAATAGAGAAAGGTGTGCAACTGTGTGACCACTTGTATGGATATCATATAATATTTGATTCTGTGTGTATAAAGAGTTGAACTTGTTATTTAAGACTGAGTTATATTTTATTAAATCATAGATGCTTATATTATTCCTAGAAGGCCAGAATAATTTATTAGAATTGTAAGGGGACTTAGAAACTTTCTATCTGAACTTTCTGGCCGACACAGGAATCATTTCAACATTGTCTTTGAGAGATGGCAGTGTA
Organism: Macaca fascicularis; assembly: GCF_037993035.2. NCBI lineage: Eukaryota > Metazoa > Chordata > Mammalia > Primates > Cercopithecidae > Macaca > Macaca fascicularis. The sequence continues at coordinate 74,883,114 of NC_088392.1, read as the reverse complement.
GATTGTGCAATGAATTTAAACAATATTTTTAATAGTGAAACATCAGTGGAATAAATATGTATAGCTCCCCAAGGTAGTTATTTTGAAGAGATAAAAATAATCTGAATATATACACTCTGGAATTTTGTTTTAAAGAAAGTTCTGTTTAGACATTTTATGACTCTATGCTGCTGCAGGTATTGGTCATTATGAGAAAAACAGGTAACAGAAATTCATGTCTTACCTGCCTAGGCTTACTGCCACTTGAAGCCATGGGCTTAGAGAAATATAATACTAGCTTGAAAATTATGTTTCCGCTTTTTTATTCCACAGCAGCTTCTCATTGTGGAGGTTTGGATTGACGTCATAGCGGCCCCTTGATGGCGCTGTGCCCCTGGTTCTGGTTCTGGAGCTCTTCTGCACCCTTGCTCTACTGCACCCTTGCACACCGCACACTTACCTGTACATTTCTGATTGCCTCTGTGCCCACGTTAGCCTGGTCTTGGTGATGCTGGAGGTGGCAACACATGGTATGTGGGGATGCTTTTCAAAAATTAGAGCCACCTTGTGGGTGTGCACAGGGTGCACTTTCCCTACTGACTCTCACCTTTATAAAGTGAGTGCCTTATTATCCTAGAGAAAATTAGTTGTAGTATGAGACTTACCCATATATCGTTTGGCTGTAATACACTAGTCCTCATGTGCTTTTTCCTCACTTGAACTTTACCTCTTATAAGCTGTACTTTGCATTCTGTAAGCTGTCTTCTTGCCCAGTGCATATTTTTCCCTGTGTACTTTTTGTGGTTTGGGAAGAGGGTGAGGGTGTGATTGGATTCCAGTACATTCTTACAGTTTGAATATGCTGTAAGGAGCAACAAGGACTCAAATTTCCACAAGGTAGTATTTTAATGGTTTTTGACAACTAGTCAAAATTCAGAGTCTGCAGTGTTCCATATAAAATTAATATGTGGCGATATCTATAAATGGTGCTTATAAGGTCTAAAAATTAGTATGTGCCATGTGGTGTTATTAAACACCCACACATCCTCATACGAATACGATCATTTTATTATTGATTTGGTAGTCATTATTGCCAGTGAGATATATAAAGGCATATTCCTCTTAAATTCAATTTGCTTGCCACTGTATAATTAGAGCCAGATGTAATGTCAGATTGTGTTTAAAGGGTAGGTAGGGCATGTGGTTTTATGAAGTCTTTTGCTAATGATGGGAGATGGAAGTGTGAGCAGGCTGGCAGCATCAGGTGGCTTAGGACGGTGTCCCACTCCAGGAGTGCACATTGAGGACACCTTGTGAGTCTCAGCTTCGACACTCAGCAGTGCCCAAGAAGAGAACACAAGAGTCAGGTTTTGCCTCAGTTGCTGTCTGCTTTGCTTGCGGTCAGCACCTGAGGCCTGTAACAGGTGGCTTGTCTCTCTCTGAACCTGTCTGTAGATTACAGTTCCCAGGGGATGTGCCTTGCTTCATTTCGGGAGTGAGCATGAAGCCATTTTCTTGATTACAGCTTGTATGAGCAGAGCTTCTGGGATGCCTCCCAAGTAGTTTACAAAAACCTGGGCCAGGCACGGTGGCTCATGCCTGTAATCCCAACAATTTGGGAGGCCAAGACAGGTAGATTGCTTGAGTCCAGGAATTTGAGACCAGTCTGGGAAACATGTTGAAATCCTGTCTCTACTAAAAATACAAAAAAATTAACCTGACATGGTGTCATGCGCCTGTAGTCCCAGCTATTTGGGAGGCTGAAGTGGGAGGATCACCTGAGCCCAGGAGGTTGAGGTTACAGTGAGCCATGTTCGCGCCACTGCACCCCAGCCTGGATGACAAAGTATAAGACCTTGTCTCCAAAACAAAACAAACCTAACCCATAGATTTTTGATCACTCTTCTTCAATATAACCCCTGGACTTTCTGTCACTTTTTTGTCTCTTATTTCACTCTGTGTCTACAGGATAAGTGTAGAAATACCCAGGAAAAGTGCATTCAATAGTTTATCAGCTAATTTGGGTTTACACTTAAACCAGATGCAAAGGAAAGGGAGGAGATTGGCATATTAAATTGTTTTAGTTTTAGAAAACTTATCAATAGTGTAATTGTTGATACATTTAACATGAAACAACTTTTCAAGGTCATGATGCAGAACTTCCTAACTTTAAATTTTCTACCACATTTCTCTCTTTTTTTTTTTTTTTTTTTGAGACGGAGTCTCGCTCTGTCACCCAGGCTGGAGTGCAGTGGCACGATCTTGGCTCACTGCAAGCTCCGCCTCCTGGGTTCATGCCATTCTTCTGCCTCAGCCTCCTAAGTAGCTGGGACTACAGGCGCTCACCTCCATGCCTGGCTAATGTTTTTTATTTTTATATTTTTAGTAGAGACGATGTTTCACCGTATTAGCCAGGATGGTCTCGATCTCCTGACCTTATGATCTGCCCGTTTCGGCCTCCCAAAGTGCTGGGATTACAGGTGTGAGCCAGTGCACCCAGCCTCTACCACATTTCTTTACAGCACTATATTAGATGTATTTGTAAAAGCTTGTTTTATATTCCTGTATCACTTAATACTTATAGAAATTAATGTAGATTTCAGTTCTTCCTCTTTTTTTAAAACATGTCCTGATATTGCTACACAATGATTTCCCAAGGTCAGAGTTATTAGTGGTGGTTAACTCCTAGCTATCCGTTTTGAAGATTTCTGTGTTTGTTTTTATTTAAGAAAATCGTAATTGACTAAAACCATTGTGTTTTTCAGATAATCAAAAACTCAGAATTTCTGTAATAAAGGAAATGGTTGGGGAAGGAGCCAAAATTATTGGTATTCTGAATATTTCATTATATCATATAGAGACTATGATGGGTCTTATTAAGGTTAGCTGAACAAAATGTACTCTGTTAATTCTCCATTAGCTATATTACCTAAAATAATTAGAGTTTGCTATTTTCTAAGATGTAAGTATAGCCAACACTTGGCATTTTGCTAGCTTTTGGGAAGATGGGAACTGCTGAATGTTCTTTGCTAAATTATATGTAGTCAATCGAAATTAAAATGATTGGAAATCCATGGTTATGGCTGAGAATTAATATGCAGTTAATATACCTTCAAGAACAAAGCCACGTATACAGTTAGGTGCCACTGTTTCCTTTTCCTTTTTCTTTTTCTTTCTTTTTTTTGAGATGGAGTCTCGCTCTGCACCTAGGCTAGAGTACAGTGGCTTGATCTCGGCTCACTGCAGCCTCCGCTTCCAGGGTTCAGGCGATTCTCCTGCCTCAGCCTCCGAGTAGCTGGGACTACAGGCATGCACCACCACACTTGGGTAATTTTTGTATTTTTAGTAGAGACGGGGTTTAACCATATTGGTCAGGCTGGTCTTGAACGCCTGACATCGTGATCTACCCGGCTTGGCCTCCCAAAGTGCTGGGATTATAAGCATGAGCCACCACGCCCAGCTTCCTTTTCCTTTCAAAGGTTTGGCTTAGTGTAAATAAAATATAAAGAGGTTTAATGTGGCGTTATTTAGATCTAGCCAGATTAAAAATAAATAGGAAAAGTACGTTAGAAATCAGTTTGAGGTGATGTGTTTTAATATGTTTGGTGTGTTATTGAAACTTATCTTCCAACCCATCAGCAGAAAGCGGCTGGTTGCTTTAGGATTGCTGAACAAACACTGGGGTGCTCCCTTAGGGTCCTCAGAGGCTGACTTCTGGGTCTGGCAGATACCCTGAGTAGGTAAAGTGGCCTTAGGATGGGAAGGAGTGGTGGGCTTGTGGTGCCTGGCGCACATGTCTTTAGGGCCTCTGCAATGGATTGGTGCTCTTTGGGAGTTTGAGTCCTCTGTTCTTCCCCGCCCCCCCCAACAGAAGTCTGAAATCCAGTTAAAAAATATGTGTGTGTAATTTCCTGGGTTTTGGAATAGTGTGAGGCACAATAAAAACATCTATAGGCTGAATGGGGCAAGGATTGCCAGCCTGAGACTTCTGGCGTATGCTTTTACCAAAAGCAAGAAGGCGAGGAGGTCAGACGGAGGAAAGGACTGTTTCAGAGCTTTTATCCTTTCTTTGTCTCTGTGATGTGCAAAGAACTGATTATGAGCTCAGCTCCCCAGAGAGGCCCTAAGCCTGACGTGATCCCAGGCAGCCCTTGTCCTTGCTGTTGGCATTCTGAACCCAGGATGGGATCATACTGGTTGCAAACAGTACACCTCCACCTGCAGATGAGTGTGCTATCCAGCATTCCGTTGTCTTAACCTGCCACAGGCCATTCATTACAGAGCCACTTCTCCCTTTCCTGTCCTCTGACCTCTTAACACCAAGTATCTGAAGTAGAGGCCTCCACATTTAGGGCTGTTTTCTATACCATTAAAACTAAATGTGAGCTTATAGAGAGTTGCCAACTTATTCTTTTTGTTTTTGGAGTCAGGTCTTGCTCTGTCGCACAGGCTGGAGTGCAGTGGCGCCTGTCATAGCTCATTGCAGCCTTGAGAGAGTTGCCAACTTTTAATTTTCCATGTGCAGACAAAAAACAAACAAGCGACCATTTATTACTTACCCTTAAGAAGATCACCTTAACAACAAAAATGTAAGAGGGAAACTATCTCAGAATAATGGATGTTTCTTTCCAAGAAAGAGCAGGTGGCAATGTTTAGTGAATGGACACAGCGAAGAGGAGGGGTTACTATGGCACTTCTCAGATGTAAGAATTTTTTTATCTTTTTCTTTTTAAATTTTTCTTTGAGACAGGGTCTTGCTCTGTCACCCAGGCTGGAGTGTAGTGGTGCCATCATAGCTCACTAGAGCCTTGACTTCCTGGGCTCAAGCATTCCTCCCATCTCAGCCTCTCAAGTAGCTAGAACTGTAGGTGCAAACCACCATGCCTGGCTAATTTTTAATTTTTTTTAGTCTCATTATGTTGCTCAGGATGGTCTCAAACTCCTAAGCTCAGGCGATCCTCATTCCTCGGCCTCCCAAAGTGCTGGGATTACAGGCATGAGCCACCGTGCCTAGCCTGAAAAATTTTGATATAGATTTTATAATGATTTTTAAGATACCACACTGTGAACAGTTGTTTTCTTGATAGAGATTTTTCAATTTGGGCTCTTTGGACAGTGATATTTGAAATAAAGGTTGGATTATGGATTGTCCTGGTACTTCGATTTTTTAAATAAGAACTATTAACAAAACAAGTTACACATAGCTATAGACAAAAAAGGACAACAGTTAACATTAGTTTTCTCAGATTGTTATACTCAGCATAATATAGGCTGCTTGTAGCTCTTAATCGTTTTCTAAATGAGATAATGTGTTTATTTACTTTTTTTTTCTGTGAACTCTGCGGAGAAGTACATTTACTGTTTTTAATGCTTGTCCCCTGGTCTCGTGCATTGCATGCTCAAGATGTGACATGCACGCTCTGTGCATCAGTCCTTCTGTCTGCTCAGTGCGGCCGCTTGCTGCACTCCTTTCCTCTCTGTCTTTGGTGTCTCAGTTCATCTGCATTTCATCGTAGTGTGTATATTTGGCTTCTCTACTCATGCTTCATCAGCATTTTTTGCTTAGTTTCTCAGAATTCCTAAACGTCTATTTTTACACTTAAAACGCTTACTTGTTTGACTGAATAAAGAAACATTGAAAAAGTCCTGCCTAGCTTTAACTCCTTGGTTAGCCTTTTGTAGCTGTGTGAATGGCGGTAACTTAGTTAACAGTGTGCCTCAGTTCCCTGTAGAAGAGGGTTGTCTTGAGGATCAAACGACTTTATAAGCATCAAACACTTAGAACACAGTATGAAGATAGCTATTGTTAAGTAACTGTCAGAAAGTGATTGTCAGTTGTTAGAAACACTTTTATGGATGGCAGTATTGCCCCAATGGGTGATATAGTTAGTAACACATTGCAGAAACCATGTGCTTATTCCCCAGAGGAATAAATGAGCCATACTGACAGGTACGTTCTTTTCTTAGGAAGAACAATGCCACTGCTGCCTTTGCCTGTCCACGTCCCAGGAATGGTTTCCACATGACACACACGATGCTTCCTTACTAGTTACTGAAGCCTGCACACAAAATGCATACCCTCTTGAACCTTATTTGTAGAGAGAACAATTTGGACTATTCTGGGTGGTTCAAGAGGTGCCAAGCACAGGCCAAACACTTTCCAACCTGGTGGGTGGTAGCAGATGAGGCTCCTGGTGTCTGGGCTGCAGAAGGGGCTGTGCCATCCCTGCCAGGGGCGCCTCCCACTGGGAGCCCAAGGTCCTGCATGGTCCTGTGTAATCAAGAAGTCAGACTGGTCTACGTGATGGGGGTTCCTAGGAGCTTTGGATTACCCATGGGCTGTACAATTACTGTTTGTGCATTGTTTGAATGATATTAAAAGAATGATTTAATCTTTGTAAGAAGAGCCCTGTTTGAATCTTCATTTGGGAGATCTTTCTCATGACTGAATACTTAAATACAGAAAATTCAGTTTCAGAATGTGAGCTAGCTTCGTTTCCTAGAATAAGACTAAAATAGTATTTTCTTTCTTATATTTTTCTCACCTATACTGGCCATGCAAACATTTTATTTCTCAATTCATATGGATTAGATTTTTTTTTTAACCCTGGATGGAAGAAAACACAGATTAAGATGCATTGTGAATATGACAGTTTTAATACTAGAAGTGCTTCGGTTGACGTCTTGGTCTTGCTCAGTACTTATTTTAGGACATTGGAAAAGAATCATTTTACAATGTTTTGTTCTTTTCTACATCTTTATTGTAGATAATATCCATGGGAGTTAAATTAGAAAATGATCAAAACAAAATTGAGTGTAGAACACCCATGTAATATGGTAATGTATTTAGCTGTTGTGGAGTAAAAATGCTAGCTGCATCTCCATTTTTGCAGTGTTTAATTGTGAATTTACTCCTCCCAAAGTGAAAGTTACCTCAACTTTTCAAACTCTGCTGCTAGTAATCATATTATCTGAGACCGTGATTAAAATTAATACATCATATGGCAGTGCCTATTTTTAGGACCGAGAACAGTAAGTTGGGTATTTAGGTACATATTTTGTGTCAGACACATCATTTTAGTTAGTAATACACTTTAAAAATAAAAGATGAAGTTTCCCTTCCTCTTTTTCCCCCCCTTTATATGTCAGTAAAAGTGGGCAATTATTTTGGCCATCTTTGTCAGGAGAAGCCAGAACATTTGGTGAAGTAGGTGGAAAGGAAAGCAGAATGGGATGGATAGGGGTAGGACTGATGGGCAGCTGACCTGCTGCTGTGTGATGGGAGAGATGAGGCTGTGGGTTCATGGATAATGATCATTTGCCCACATTAAAGGTGGTCCTGGACATAATAGTCTCATAGGTATATATAATATTTTGAGACAGGGTCTCACTTTGTTGCCCAGGGTGATGTGCAGTGGTGCCATTATGGCTCAATGCAGCCTCAACTTCCTGGCCTCAAGTGGTCCTCCTGCCTCTGAAGGTGTTGGGATGACAGGTGTGAGCCACTGCACTCAGCTTCATGATATTTTATGAAGTAACGGAACAAGATATTAGGGAAAGACATCTACATGTATGTCAAGGTATTGAGAATCAGTAAATTTCTAAAGAAAGATTTATATTCTTTTGTGTATTGAAGGGAGGATAAATTTATTTTCATGAGATTACATTTGTAAACTGCAAGCGAATGATCTTTCCCTCTATCTCATATAGTCCCATGGATGTGTGCTCAAGAAAGTTAAAAATAGTCTTGTATGGGAGAATTGAGGACAGTTTATTCTTGGTGGTGAGGTGGGATCTTTCTTTTTTAGGGGTTGTTTTTTGCTTTTAGTAGATTTATAAAATTTATGTATAGTGGCATTATTTCAAATTAAATCATACAGTATTTGGTATATAATGCCTAGTTTCTTTATTCCACAAAGAATTATTGGGTGCCTGGCGTATGTCAGGCATTGCTGGAGGTGTTTGTGTACATCAGTAAGCAAAACAGGTGAAGCTCCTGTGTGAGGCGTATGTCCTGATGGGGGAGAGGACGTCAATAAGCAAGAAACATAACAAACAGGTAAATAATTTATCCTTTTCTTTCCTTTTCTTTTATTATTTATTATTTTGTTTTTTGAGATAGAGTCTTGCTCTGTCTCCCAGGCTGGAGTGCAGTGGTACAATCTTGGCTCACTGTAACCTCCACCTCCTGGGTTCAGGCAATTCTTCTGCCTCAGCTTCTCACGTAGCTGGGATCACAGGCGTGCACCACCACGCTCAGCTAATTTTTGTATTTTTAATAGAGACCAGGTTTCATTATATTGGCTCGGCTGGTCTCGAACTCGTGACCTCATGTGATCTGCCCACCTTGGTCTCCCAAAGTGCTGGGATTACAGACGTGAGTCACCACACCCGGCCATATTTATCATTTTAAAAGGTGATAAATGTTACGGAAAAGCAAAAGTAACATAGAGTAAAGGTAGTGGCAGCACTGGGCTGGGCGCAGACTGTTGTGTTGAAAGGGTGGTCACAAGGAAAGGGGAGTAATGTGGATGGTGTCTGGGGAAAGACTTCCAGACAGAAGGAGCAGCTAGAATGGACCTGAGGCCAGAGGGTGTGGGCTTGGTTGAGGGACAGTAAGGAGACCCATGTGAGCAAGGGGAGAGCAGAAAGTGGTGAGGGAGGAGAGGTAATGGAGTGCTCGGTAGCCAAGTGAGGGCTCCATGTTCATTGGGACAGGGGCGCCCTGGCAGGAGTCAGGCGGAGGGTTGACAGGGATGGACCTAAGCTTTATGATTATTACTGGCTGTGGAGGCCAAGGGACACCTGCTAGGAAGGTCATGATCACAATCCAGGTGGGAGATGATGTAGCTCCAACCAGGGTGGTAGCAGGGTCTGTGGTGAGAAGTGGCTGTATTCTAGATTTATTTTAGAAGGAGGGCCAGTGGGATTTCCTGAATGATTGGCTATGGAAGAGAGAGGAGTCCCCCATGGCTCCAAGGTGTTTGGCTTAAGCGACTGTCCTGAGAGTGTTGCCGCCTGAGACAGAGATAGTTTTGGGTGGAGAACAATGTGAGTAAGCCTGCGGAAAGTGCTTAGAACAGGTCTGCATGTGGTTGCTACTCAATAAATGTTAGCTTCGAGCATTAGCATTAGTTGTCAGAGCATTGTGGGCTTTCATTTCAAGCTTATTTCTGATCCTCTCCCTGTGTTGCCACTCATGCTCCCTGTGAGAGTTAGGTGGCATAGAACACAGTCCAGCAGCCTGGACTCAGCAGGAGTCAAGTGAACTGGGCTTATCCTTTCCTCCCTCTGAATTCCGGTTTGGGACTAAGTTTCTGTGCTAGTAGCATCACAGAAAGCTAACGTGAGATAGTGCACAGAGAAATTAGTTGCATATCTAAAAAAGAAAATGTATGTGATTCTCATAATGTGTGATTATATTTGGCCCATTGGTTTTGCATAAATTAAATATGATGTCTGGTTGGCTCTACAGGGGATTTATTATTTTTATGGTTAAAAATTTTTTTTTAGTTCAATCACTTTTGGGTTACAAGTGGTTTTTGCTTACATGGTTGAATTGTACAGTGGTTAATTCTGAGGTTTTAGTGCACCCACAAGCCAAATAGTATACATTGTATCCGAAATGTAGTATTTGTCTCTCATTTCCCTCCCACTCTCCCCTCTTCTGAGTCTCCAAAGTTCTTAATACCACTCTGTATGTCTTCATGGGCTCATAGTTTAGCTCACACTTTTAAATGAGAAGATATGGAATTTGGTTTCCCATTCCTGAGTTACTTCACCTGGTTTAATTAGGTTCCATTTATTTATTTTTGTTCTTGTTGCATTTGTTTCTGAAGTCTTAGTAATAAATTCTTTGCCTAGGCTGGTATCTGGAAGAGTTTTTTCAAGGTTGTCTTCTAGAATTTTTATGGTTTCAGTTCTTAAGTCTTTGGTCCATCTTGAGTTGATTTTTGTATAGGGTGAGAATTAGGGATCCAGTTTCATTCTTCTACATGTGGGTATTCAGTTTTCCTGGCACTATTTATTTATTTATTGAGACTGAGTCTCTCCTTCTGTCACCCAGGCTGGAGTGCATTGGCACAATCTGGGCTCACTGCAACCTCTGCCTTATAGGTTCAAGCGATTCTGCTGCCTCAGCCTCCCGAGTAGCTGGGATTATAGGCATGTGCCACCATGCCCAGCTAATTTTTGTATTTTTGGTAGAGATGGAACTTTGCCATGTTGGCCAGGCTGGTCTTAAACTCCCAGTCTCAAGTGATCCACCCACCTTGGCCTGCCAAAGTGCTGGGATAGTGGATGTGAGCCACTGTGCCTGGCTGCAGCACCATTTATTAATAGGGTGTCCTTTCTCCAATTTATGTTGCTGTAGGCTTTTGTTGTAAGTATTTGGCTTTATTTCTGGGCTCTCTATTATGTTCCATTGGTTTGTATGCCTACTTTTATACCAGTACCATGCTGTTTTGGTAACTATAGCCTTATAGTATAATTTGAAGTCTGGTAATGTGATGCCTCCAGATTTATTCTTTATGTTTAGGGTTGCTTTGGCTATTGGGGCTCCTTTTTGGTTCCATATGCCATATGAATTTTAGGATTGTTTGTTCTAATTATATTAAAAATGATATTGGTATTCTGATAGGAATTGCACTGAATTGTACTTTGGACAGTACGGTTATTTTCACATTATTGATTCTTCCAATCCGTGAGCATGGGATGTGTTTCCATTTGTTTGTGTCATCTGTTATTTCTTTCAGCAGTGTTTTGCAGTTATCCTTGTAGGGATCTTTCACCTCTTTGGTTAAGTATATTCTTAGTAGTAGTAGTTGTTGTTGTTGTTTTGCAGATGTTGTAAAGGGATTGCGCTCTTGATTTGAGTCTCGGCTTGGTCATTGTTGGTATTTAGCAGTGCTATTAATCTGTGTACATAGATTTTGTAACCTGAGACTTTACTGAATTTGCTTATCAAATCTAGGAGTCTTTGGAGAAATCTTTAGGGTTTTCTAAGCATATGATCATATCATAGGTGTACAGTGTTAGTTTGACTCCCTCTTTTCCAATTTAGATCCCCTTTATTTCTTTCTCTTGTCTGATTGCTATGGCTAGTGTTACTACCACTTTGTTGAATAGAAATGGTGAAAGTGGTCATCCTTGTCTTGTTCCAGTCTCAAGAGGAATGCTTTCAACTTTTCCCTATTCAGTGTGATATTGCCTGTGGATTTGCCATATATGTTTTTTATTACTTTAAAGTAAATCTCTTATATGCCTAGTTTGTTGAGGGTTTTTATCAAAAAGGGATGTTGGATTTTATAAAATGCTTTTTCTGAATCTATTGAGATGATAATATGGTTTTTGTTTTTAATTCTGTTGTGTGATGTGTCACATTTATTGACTTATGTATGTTAAAACATTCTTGCATCCCTGGGATGAAACCTACTTGCTTATGGTGTATTATCTTTTTGATATGCTGTCGGATTCAGTTAGCTAGTATTTTGTTAAGGATTTTTGCATCTGTGTTCATCAGGGATATTGGTTTGTAGGTTTTTTTTGTTTTGTTTTGTTATGTCCTTTCCTGGTTGTGGTATCAGGGTGGTACTAATTTCATAGAATGAATTAGGGAGGATTCCCTAATCAGGACCAGTTGTTCTTTGAATGTCTGGTAGAATTCAGCTATGAATACAACTGGTCCTAGGTTTTGTTGTTGGTGGTGGTGATTTTTAAATTACTGATTCAATCTCACTGCTTGTTATTGGTCTTTTCAGGGTTTCTGTTTCTTCCTGATTTAATCTAGGAGGGTTGTATGTTTCAAGAACTTATCTTTTTCCTCTAGATTTTCTAGTGTGTATGCTCTATGCACACCTCTGTGGTGTGCATAGCAGTCTTGAAGGATTTTTTGTGTTTCTGTGGTATTGGTTGTAATGTCTCCACTCTCATTTCTAATTGAGCTTATTTGAATGTTGTCTCTTCTTTTCTTGGTTAATATAGCTAATCATGGTAGGTCAATTTTGTTTATCTTTTCAAAGAACCAGCTTTTCATTTCATTGATCTTTTGTATTTTTGTTTTTCAATTTCACTTCATTCTGTTCTGATCCTTGTTATTTCTTTTCTTCTGCTAGCTTTGAGTTTAGTTTGCTCTTGTTCTCTGATTTCTTGAAGCGTGACAATAAGTTGTCAATTTGTGAACTTTCAGACTTTTTGATGGGCATTTAACATTGTAAACTTTATCCTTAGCATTGCTTTCTCTGTATCCCAGAGGTTTTGATAACTTGTGTCACTACTATTCATTTCAAAGAATTTTAAAATTTCCATCTTGATTTTATTGTTAACCCAAAAATTATTCAGGAGCAGATTGTTTAACTCCATGTAATATATGTGTGTGTGTATATGTATATTTATAGATATATAGTCTTGAGGGCTCCTTTTGGAGTTGATTTCTAGTTTTATTCCAATGTGGTCTGAGAAGATACTTGATATGATTTCAGTTTTTTAAAAATATATTGAGACTTGTTTTTTTGGCCTATCATATGGTCTATCTTGGAGAATGCTCCATGTGCTGATGAGAAGAATATATATTCTGTAGTTCTTGGGTAAAATGTTCTGTAGATACCAGTTAGCCATTTGTTCTTGTGTGTAGTTTAAGTCTATTGTTTCTTTGTTGACTTTCTGTCTTGATGATCTGTCTAGTCCTGTCAGAGGGGTGTTGAAGTCTCCTACTATTATTGTTTTGCTGTCTATCTCATTTCTTAGGTGTAGTAGTAATTGTTTTATAAATTTGGAGCTTCAGTGTTAGGTGCATATATATTTAGGATTGTGATAGTTTCCTGTTGGTCTAGTCCATTTATCATTGTATAATGTCCCTCTTTGTCTTTTTTTTTTTTTTAGCTGCTATTACTTTAAAGTTTGTTTTGTCTGATGTAAGAATAGCTACTCCTGCTCACTTTTGGTTTCCATTTATGTGGAATATTTGTTTCCACCTCTTTATCTTGAGTTTATATTAATTCTTATATGTTAGGTGGGTCTCTTAAAGACAGCAAATATTTGGTTTGTGATTTTTTTTTTAAATGCATTCTGCCAATCTGTATCTTTTAAGTGGATCATTTAGGCAATTTACATTCCATGTTAATATTGAGATGTGATGTATTGCTCTAGTTATCATGTTAATTATTACCAAGCTACTTTGTTTTCTTTGTTGTGTTGTTGTTTTACGGTTTTTGAGTTTAATGCTTTCAAGAGGTTCTATTCCGGTGTAGATTGAGCTTTTGTTTCAAGATTCGAAACTCCCTTTAGCATTTCTTGTAGGACTATTCTGGTAGTGACAAATTCCCTCAGCGTTTGTTTATCTGAAAATGAATTTATTTCTCCTTCATTTGTGAAAGTTAATTTTGCTGGATAGAAAATTCTTGGCTGGCAGTTGTTCTGTTTAAGGAGGCTAAAGGTGTGACCCCAATCCCTTATTACTTGTAAGGTTTCTGCTGAGTTTATTATTTTTTCAATTTATTATTTTAAAAGTGATACCTATACCTTGTGACAAATCAGAGCCCGGAAAGGCTTATGATCACAAACAATAGTTTCCTGCCTGCCTTTCCCTGTTGCTAGTTCAGCCATTCCCTAGAGGCAAACTCTTTTCTGTTTTAAGCACCTTTTTTGGTTGGCTCTGTTCCTCCTTCCCTTCTCCCAGTGCCCTCCCCTGTTAAGTACCACTGACACCTGGACTTCACTGCTCTGTTGCATGTGTTGGGGACTTAGTAACCTGTTTGGAAGGACCCAGCATATCTCAACACAGCCAGTGTCCATCTGCCCTGGGCCTGGCCCCTCAGTTCTACCTCTGAGCTAATAGTCTGGTTCTGAAAAAAGAACATGAAACAAATATCCATGAATGTTTTGTTAATTACACAAATAAATCCATATATACCATATTGCTTAGCCAGATAATTGTATGCTTGCCTTTCTGTGCATTTTCAATTTCTTCTCCATTTTAGCCTTTTCCCTCCCTCATCCTTTCCTTCCTCTTTATCCATACCAGCATCCCCCGGCTCCACTGGAACTCACTTTCCTCACCTGGTAGTTCTCTGAACTCAGCTGGGACAAATTCAGTTCACTGTTTATAAAGGTTGCTAATATTTTATGGTATGATGATGTACCATAATTTATTCTGAAATTTCTATATTGTTAGGTATCAACTTCTTTACTATCAAAATTTGTCTGCAAATAATGCTGGCATGTCCAGGGACATGTTTTATTCAGACATTCCCATATTGCTGAGCAGTACATTTTTTCTGATTTTTCTTCTCAAATAATGCCAGAATAACCATCCTTAATACATTTATCCTACATCCGAGTGCTTTTATTTTTTTGGCATAGATTCCCAGGAGTGGATTGTTGGTACTTGCATTTTTTATGTTGATAAATCCTTTCAGGTTATTTCCCAAAAGTACACTTAAGAAAGTACCCTTTCCCTTACATCATAGCTCTTTTTAATTTTAGAACAATCTAATGGGTATTAAAGGGTATCAGATTGTTATTTTAATGTGCATTTCCTTGGGTCTAGTGAATTTGAGCATCTTTTTTACCTAATTACTGGCTATTTTTCATTTACTCCTCCACACTCTAGATAGTGTGTCTATACCTCTATGACTTCTTAATCAACTTATTTATTTATTATTATCATACTTTAAGTTCTAGGGTACATGTGCACAATGTGCAGGTTTGTTACATATGTATACATGTGCCATGTTGGTGTGCTGCACCCATTAACTCGTCATTTACATTAGGTATATCTCCTAATGCTATCCCTCCCCCCTTACCCCACCCCACAACAGGCCCCGGTGTGTGATGTTCCCCACCCTGTGTCCAAGTGTTCTCATTGTTCAGTTCCCACCTATGAGTGAGAACATGTGGTGTTTGGTTTTCTGTCCTTGCAATAGTTTGCTTAAAATGATGGTTTCCAGCTTCATCCATGTCCCTACAAAGGACATGAAATCATCCTTTTTTATGGCTGCATAGTATTGCATGGTGTATATGTGCCACATTTTCTTAATCCAGTCTATCATTGGTGGACATTTGGGTTGCTTCCAAGTCTTTGCTGTTGTGAATAGTGCCACAATAAACATATGTGTGCATGTGTCTTTATAGCAGCATGATTTATAATCCTTTGGATATATACCCAGTAATGGGATGGCTGGGTCAAATGGTATTTCTAGTTCTAGATCCTTGAGGAGTTGCCACACTGTCTTCCACAATGGTTGAACTAGTTTACAGTCCCACCAGCAGAGTAAAAGTGTTCCTATTTCTCCACATCCTCTCCAGCACCTGTTGTTTCCTGACTTTTTAATGATCACCATTCTAACTGGCATGAGATGGTATCTCATTGTGGTTTTGATTTGCATTTCTCTGATGGCCAGTGGTGATGAGCATTTTTTCATGTGTCTGTTGGCTGCATAAATGTCTTCTTTTGAGAAGTGTCTGTTCATATCCTTTGCCCACTTTTTGATGGGGTTGTTTGATTTTTTCTTGTAAATTTGTTTAAGTTCTTTGTAGATTCTTGATATTAGCCCTTTGTCAGATGAGTAGATTGCAAAATTTTTCTCCCATTCTGTAGGTTGCCTCTTCACTCTGATGATAGTTTCTTTTGCTGTGCAGAAGCTCTTCAGTTTAATTAGATCCCATATGTCTATTTTGGCTTTTGTTGCCATTGCTTTTGGTATTTTAGACATGAAGTCCTTGCCATGCCTATGTCCTGAATAGTATCGCCTAGGTTTTTTTCTAGGGTTTTTATGATTTTAGGTCTAACATTTAAGTCTTTAATCCATCTTGAATTAATTTTTGTATAAGGTATAAGGAAGGGATCCAGTTTCAGCTTTCTACATATGGCTAGCCAGTTTCCCCAGCACCATTAATTAAATAGGGAATCCTTTCCCCATTTCTTGTTTTTGTCAGGTTTGTCAAAGATCAGATGGTTGTAGATGTGTGGTATTATTTTTGAGGGCTCTGTTCTGTTCCATTGGTCTATATCTCTGTTTTGGTACCAGTACCATGCTGTTTTGGTTACTGTAGCCTTGTAATATAGTTTGAAGTCAGGTAACATGATGCGTCCAGCTTTGTTCTTTTGGCTTAGGATTGTCTTGTCAATGTGGGGTCTTTTTTGGTTCCATATGAACTTTAAAGTAGTTTTTTCCAATTCTTTGAAGAAAGTCATTGGTAGCTTGATGGGGATAGCATTGAATCTATAAATTACCTTGGGCAGTATGGCCATTTTCACAATATTGATTCTTCCTATCCATGAGCATGGAATGTTCTTCCATTTGTTTATGTCCTCTTTTAATTAGTTGAGTAGTGGTTTGTAGTTCTCCTAGAAGAGGTCCTTCACACTTTTATACAGTCTTTGTTGACGTTCGCATGGGGAAGGTGAAAACTATCTTTATTTATACTACTTCTGCTCCTCTCCTTTTCAGAATAATTGTCTATGTCTTTTCCCACCAACTTTTGTCAGCTTCTTTGGCTCCCCACTCATCACAGTTAGGGGCTTTGCAGCCCTTCTTGTTACGCCTTCCCTACTGCCACCTTCCACCTTCTCTTGGCTGCTGTTACACATTGTGAGAGATGCTAACAATTAAATTTTATTTTCTAAAACCACATCTTCGGTGTTTTGCCTGGTAGACGACTCTCAGGGTTGAAAACTAGTAAAATATACTTAAAACACAGAACATTATAGCTGAAAGACCCAGAGATATATTTAAATCAGAACATCGCAAACTCTTCCATTAAAGAGTGCCAAATGCCAGTGAAACATGTATGTACTTCTGCTCCCTAAATGCACTTTTGTGTAGATATTTAGGCAGTGTTTTCCCTTTCACTCATACTAGATTTTTGTTTTAATAAATAGAAGTAGTAAATATAAATTACCCCTGAGTCTGTTAATACAACTAACTTTCTGGGAAGACTGGTAAGATTGCAGTGTGGCCTGAGTGCTCATATGGGTATCCTAGTTTGAGAAGCTCAAATCTAACCATTTGTAGACAAGGGGATGGTGGTAGCACAGAGACGACAGCCTTAGGTGAAGGCGTCCTGTTTCAGCTTCCCCTGGAGGTTCCCAGACTTCAATTTGGAGGATGATTTTTGATCAAACCCAGCCTGTATTTCCAGACTAACTTTCTCTTGTGTGTGTGTGTTTTGCTAAAAACCTGGGAGTTATTTCTCTTTCTCTGTAATCCTGTCTGTCGCCAGTCCTGGCTGCTGTACCTTTGAAATGTATCTGGATTCTGGCTCATTCTACTGAGCTCTAATGCTGTCTCCCATCCCCAAGCCACCATCCTCTCTCACCTGCATTACTGCTACAGACTCTTCAGTGGCCTCCCTGTTTCTACCCTTGCCTTCCATAGGATTCCTTAACTGTTTCATTCTCTTCATAACCCTTTAGTCTCATTCTCATGTCATTCATTATAAAATGAAAGTCCATTCCAGGATCTGCAGGGTTGCCTGCAGTCTGGCCGTTTCCTGCCTTTCTGGTCTCATCTCTTGCCTTCTCCTGCTTTGCGCACCCTGCTCTGTCTCATTGGCCGTTTCCTGCCTTTCTGGTCTCACCTCTTGCCTTCTCCCCCTTTGCACACCCTGCTCTGTCTCATTGGCTTCTGTTGTTCCTTGAGCAGCTTAGTAAGCAGCCATCTCAGGACTTCTACACTTCTCCTTACTGGGAACACCCTTTACACAGGTCAGTTTCCACTCCCTTATTGCTTCGTGTTCAGATCCTCCTGTGGCAGAGGCCTCCCTGACATTAGCACTCATCACCACCCACGTATGGATTATTTGTGTGTTTCTTTAGGTTGTGTCTCCAAGTTAGAATGTGAGCTCTGTGAAGACTGGGACTTTGCTTTGTTCACTGCTTTATCTGCAGTGCCCAGCACAGTGCCTCACATGTAGTAAGTGCTCAGTAAAATTGTTGGTGGGTGCATGAAAGAATCTTGCTGTGTTGCTCCTCACCCTTGTCAGACACAACTGTTTCCAGTCAGTCATCCCTTCCCCAAACGTCAATGGCAGACCATCTGCACCAAGGCCTATGGTCTTCTCCCTGTCATGCCTTTGCTCACAGTGTTCACATTTTCTCAAATATTGTTTTTTCTTTCTCTACTTGTTGGAATCCTTCCCATTCTTCAAGCTCAACTCAAATGCAGTGAAACTTCCAATCCCCAAGTTGTAGTGCAGGCTTTCTCCCCTGTGTGTGCCCAGTGTGCTATCTGCCATTCTATTTAGTACATTCTGCCTTGATTGCAATTATTTATACGCCTGGCTTATCTCTCCTACTGGATGGAAAACACTTTTCTTTAGGAAATTCTTATCTTCCCTCAGTGCTTGTTCAGGTGCTTTAGAGTGTCACATACTTGTGAAGTGGTTGTTGAAATGAATTATGTGTGATATTTATACCTTTATCTATGGCATTGACTCAAGTTTAGAGACAGGTTCAAATTCTGATTGACTGAGGGAGATTTTGGTGTTTCCTAAAGATAATAAGAGAAAGTGAAGGACTAGCTGATGGACTATATAGGAATTGAGTTTATTCCTCATTCGACCTTTTGGAGAGAGATTTAGGAATAAGGAAAGGGCATTCTGAAAGTAATGTTGGGCAATCATTCTTGCCTTCAAGAGGATAAAGAATTAAATTATATAATAACTAATAATTAAGGCTTAATATGTGGAATAACTTGGAATGATTAATTTTAAAGTTGTGAAATATTTTCTTAGAGAGCTTGAAGAGTGGTTAAACAAGTGTTACTTTGAATGAAGATGGTGGTAGGCTTAAAGGAATGAATTCTGGAACCTCATTGAACGTGTTGCTTCTGAATGGTTAAATGAGTCATCTCTGTTTCCTCTGTTTTAGTGACTGTTGGGACTCTACCTCTTCTGTTAAGCTCGTTTAATTTTAATTTTAATATATTATTTATTTACTTTTGAGACAGGGTCTCGCTCTGTCACCCAGGCTGCATTGCAGTGGTGCAGTCACAGCTCTGAGCATTGCAGTGGTGCAGTCACAGCTCACTGCAGCCTCAAACTCCTGTGTTCTAGTGATCCTCCTGTCTCAGCCTCTAGAGTAGCTGGGACTACAGGCACAAGCCACTATGCTCAGCCAAATACTACATATTTTTTGAGATGGAGTCTTGCTGTGTTGCCCAGGCTGGTCTCGAACTCCTGAACTCCAGCAATTCTCCCACCCTGGCCTCTCAAAATGCTGGGATTGCAGGCGTGAACCACTGTGGCCTGCCCCTTTAAGCTTTTTATCGCATTCTAATGCCATAGAAATAGTGAGATATTTTGTTTTGAACTTACCAACTTCTCTCCCTTCCATATCCAAATTTCTGCATCATCTACTTCTCTTTTTCCTTCATTCTGTATTCTCCCTCAAAGGAAGACCTGTTGCTCCTTCTTTCCAAGGCTGACAGAATTCTACCAGCTCCCTGTCTCTAGGCATGTCTCTAAGAGTTGTCCCTTCTCTTTTGAACATTGCGTACCTCTTGCTCTTCTTGTCCCAGGCGAGTCTCTCCACAGACCGCACATACTGTTGAGTGTCCTCATAACATGGCAGCTGGCTTTCCCCAGAGGAGATCATCCATGATAGACAGCAAGGCAGGCAGAAGTCATTCTTTTATTAACTAGGCTTGGAAGTCACTTCTGCCACATTCTTTTCAGGAGGAGAAGCAAGTCACTGAGTCTGGCCCACATTCAGACCAGGGTGGGGAATTAGAATCCACTTTTGATGCAAGGAATTGTTAAAACATTTGCAGACATATTTTAAAATCGTTGCAGCATTATTAGAAAGAGTGCCCCAGATTCAGTGAAAGGAGAGAGTTTTTATAAGTTTATTTGTTTTTCAAAAAGTCATACATGCACAGGGTACACAATTCAACAGAATGTGTCTGCGTTCCGCCCCATACTCTGGCTGCCCTGTGACACTACCTGAAGACAGCCATTAGTACCACTTTGTGTATTTCTTTTCAGAAAGATTCCAATTCCATGTGACTACAGGTATATGTATATGGATGTGTCTGTATACATGAACATTTGTATGTGTGAGTTTTTTTGTGTATATATATTTTATATATTTATATATATTATATAGATTTATATATATTTTTATATATTTATATATTATATATTATATTTATATTTATATAATATATATTATGTATTTTATATATATTTTATATATTTATATTTTATATATTATATATATTTTATATATATTATATATTTTATATACACACATATATATATGTATGAGTGTGTGTGTGCATAATCCTCTTAGGCATGAATATATATACAAGAAGAGAATTTTGACGAGGTCATGGGGCAAGGCCTCTGCCTACTCAGGTAAGCGGGTCCTGCCGAGTGCGGCAGCAGTGGCTTCCTCCCTCTAATGAGCGAAGAGTGTTCCTCTCTGAGGCAGGACAGGAGTTCCCAGATATAGTTGGACATCACCATTACAAAGGAAGCCGTTTTTAAAAAGTCAGTTATCAGGCTTCCACCCTTAGAGATTCTGATTTGGTAGGTTTGGAGTGGGGTCTAGGAATTTTTATGTTAAATATTTTCCAAGGATGAAAAGGCACACCCTTAATGAAGGCAATTTGGTAATATCTTTAAAAACTGTACCTGATCCTAAAGTCTCACTCACAGGTTTTTTATCCCACAGTTAGAGGAGCCAGTGTATGAAATAACACTCATGCAGGTTGTACGAGAAACTTACCAAAGCAAACAACTCAGGAAACTCGATTTAGTAGGGATTGCTGGCAAGATGGCTGAACAGGACCAGCTCCTGTCTGCAGCTCCCAGTGAGACCGACACAGAAGGCGGGTGATTTCTGCATTTCCAACTGAGGTACCCGGTTCATCTCATTGGGACTGGTTGGACAGTGGGTGCAGCCCACGAAGGGCGAGCCGAAACAGGGCGAGGCGTCGCCTCACCCAGGAAGCGCAAGGGGTTGGGGAATTTTCTCCTCTACGCCAGGGAAGCTGTGAGGGATTGAACCAGAGGAACTGTGCACTCTAGCCCAGATACTGCACTTTTCCCATGGTCTTCACAACCTGCAGACCAGGAGATTCCCTCCGGTGCCTACCCTGCCGGGGCCCTGGGTTTCGAGCACAAAACTGGGTGGCTGTTTGGGCAGACAAAAAACTAGCTGCAGGAGGTTTTTTTTTTCATATCCCAGTGGCACCTGGAATGCCAGCGAGACAAAACCATTCACTCCCCTGGAAAGGGGAGTGAAGCCAGGGAGCCAAGGAGTCTGGCTCGGTAGGTCCCACCCCCATGGAGCCCAGCAAACTAAGATCCATTGGATTGAAATTGTCACTGCCAGCACAACAGTCTGAGGTCAACCTGGGATGCTTCAGCTTGGTTGGGGGAAGGGCATACGCCATTGGTGAGGCTTGAGTAGGCAGTTTTACCCTCACAGTGTAAACAAAGCTGCTAGGACGTTCGAACTGAAACTCAGCAAGACCGCTGTGGCCAGACTGCCAGAGATTTTCCTCTCTGGGCAGGGCATCGCTGAAAAAAAGGCAAAGCCCCAGTTAGGGACTTATAGATAAAATCCCCATCTCCCGGGACAGAGCACCTGGGGGAAGGGGCAGCTGTGGATGCAGCTTCAGCAGACTTAAACATCCCTGCCTGATAGCTCTGAAGAGAGCAGTGGACCTCCCAGCAGAGCGTTTGAGCTCCGCTAAGGGTCAGACTGCCTCCTCAAGTGGGTCCCTGACTCCCGTGTATCCTGACTGGGAGACACCTCCCAGTAGGGGCCAACAGACACCTCATGCAGTAGACCTCTGTCTGGCATCTGGCAGGTGCCCCTCTGGGGAAAAGCTTCCAGATGAAAGAACAGGCAGCAATCTTTGCTGTTCTGCAGCCTCTGCTGGTAATTCCCAGGAAAACAGGGTCTGGAGTGGACCTCCAGCATACTGCAGTAGATCTGCAGCAGAAGGGCCTGACTGTTAGAAGGAAAATTAACAAACAGAAAGAAATAGCACATCCACTCAGAGACCCCATCTGAAGATCACCAACATCAAAGACTAAAGGTAGATAAATTCACAGAGATGGGGAGAAACCAGCACAAAAAGGCTGAAAACTCCAAAAACCAGGACACCTCTTCTCCAAAGGATCGCAGCTCCTCTCCAGCAAGGGAACAAAACTGGATGGAGAATGAGTTTGATGAATTGACAGAAGTGGGCTTCAGAAGGTGGGTAATAACAAACTCCTCCGAGCTAAAAGAGCATGCTCTAACCCAATGCAAGGAAGCTGAGAACCTTGAAAAAAGGTTAGACAAATTACTAACTAGAATAACCAGTTTAGAGAGAACATAAATGACCTGATGGAGCTGAAAAGCACCGCCCGAGAACTTCATGAAGGATACACAAGTATCAGTAGCTGAATTGATCAAGTAGAAGAAAGGATATCAGAGATTGAAGATCAACTTAATGAAATAAAATGAGAAAACAAGACTAGAGAAAAAAGAATAAAAAGGAATGAACAAAACCTCCAAGAAATATGGGACTATGTCAACAGACCAAATCTGCATTTGATTGGTGTACCTGAAAGTGATAGAGAGAATGGAACCAAGCAGGAAAACACTCTTCAGGATATTATCCAGGAGAACTCCCCAATCTAGCAATATAGGCCAACATTCAAATTCAGGAAATACAGAGGAGACCATAAAGATACTCCTTGAGAAGAGCAACTCCAAGACACATAATCATCAGATTCACCAAGGTTGAAATGAAGGAAAAAATGTTAAGGGCAGCCAGAGAGAAAGGTCAGGTTACCCACAAAGGGAACCCCATCAGACTAACAGCAGATCTCTCTGTAGAAACCCTACCAGCCAGAAGAGAGTGGAGGCCAATACTCAACATTCTTAAAGAAAAGAATTTTGAAGCCAGAATTTCATATCCAGCCAAACTAAGCTTCATAAGTGAAGGAGAAATAAAATCCTTTACAGACAAGCAAATGCTGAGAGATTTTGTCACCACCAGGTCTGCCTTACAAGAGCTCCTGAAGGAAGCACTAAACATGGAAAGGAACAATTGGTACTAGCCACTGCAAAAACATACCAAATTGTAAAGATCATTGACACTATGAAGAAACTGCTTCAACTAATGGGCAAAATAACCAGCTAGCGTCATAGTAACAGAATCAAATTCACACATAACAATATTAACCTTAAATGTAAACGGGCTAAATGCCCCAATTAAAAGACATGGGCTGGCAAATTGGATAAAGAGTCAAGACCCATCAGTGTGCTGTATTCAGGAGACCCGTCTCACGTGCAAAGACACACAGGCTCCAAATAAAGGGATGGAGTAATATTTACCAAGCAAATGGAAAGAAAAAAAAAAAAAAAAAGCAAGGGTTGCAATCCTAGTCTCTGATAAAAGACACTGTAAACTAACAAAGATTAAAAGAGACAAAGAAGGGCATTACATAATGGTAAAGGGATCAATGCAACAAGAAGAGCTAACTATCCTAAATATATACACACCCAATACAGTAGCACCCAGATTCATAAAGCAAGTTCTTAGAGATCTACAAAGAGACTTAGACTCCCACACAGTAATAGTAGGAGACTTTAACACCCCACTGTCAATATTAGACAGATCAGCAAGACAGAAAATTAACAAGGATATTCAGGACTTGCACTCAGCTCTGGACCAAGCGGACCTAATAGACATCTACAGAAGTCTCCTACCCCAAATCAACAGAATATACATTCTTCTCAGCACCTCATCACACTTATTCTAAAATTGACCACATAATTGGAAGTAAAACACTTCTCAGCAAATGCAAAAGAATGGAAATCATAATAAACTGTCTCTCAGACCACAGTGCAATCAAGTTAGAACTCAGGATTAATAAACTCACTCAAAACCACAAAACTACATGGAAACTGAACAACCTGCTCCCAAGTGACTACTGGGTAAATAATGAAATGAAGGCAGAAATAAAGTTGTTCTTTGAAACCAATGAGAACAAAGACACAATGTACCAGAATCTCTGGGACACATTTAAAGCAGTGTGTAGAGGGAAAGTTATAGCACTAAATGCCCACAAGAGAAAGCAGGAAAGACCTAAAATTGACACACTAACATCAAATTAAAAGAACTAGAGAAGCAAGAACAAACAAATTCAAAAGCTAGCAGAAGACAAGAAATAATTTAGATTAGAGCAGAACTGAAGGAGATAGAGACATGAAAAACCCTTCAAAAAATCAATGAATCCAGGAGCTGGTTTTTTGAAAAGATCAACAAAATGGATAGACTGCTAGCCAGGCTAATAAAGAAGACAAGAGAGAAGAATCAAATGACACAATACAAAATGATATAGGGAATATCACCACTGATCCCACAAAAATACAAACTACCATCAGAGAATATTATAAACACCTCTATGCAAATAAACTAGAAAATCTAGAAGAGATCGATAAATTCCTGGACATATACACCTCCCAAGTCTAAACTAGGAAGAAGTTGCATCCCTAAAGAGACCAATAACGAATTCTGAAATTGAGGCAGTAATTAATAGCCTAACAACAAAAACTCCAGGACCAGACTGATTCACAGCCGAATTCTACCAGAGGCACAAAGAGGAGCTGGTACCTTTCCTTCTGAAACTATTCCAAACAATAGAAAAAGAGAGAATCCTCCCTAACTCATTTTATGAGGCCAGCATCATTCTGATACCAAAACCTGGCAGAGACACAGCAAAAAAAGAAAATTTTAGGCCAATATCCCTGATGAACATTGATGCAAAAATCCTTAATAAAACACTGGCAAACTGAATCCAGCAGCATATCAAACAGCTTATCCACCACAATCAAGTTGGCTTTATCCCTGGGATGCAAGGCTAGTTCAACATATGCAAATCAATAAACATAACCCATCACATAAACAGAACCAATGACAAAAACCACATGATTATCTCAATAGATGCAGAAAAGGCCTTCGACAAAATTCAACTCCCCTTCATGCTAAAAACTCTCAATAAACTAGGTATCAATGGAACATATCTCAAAATAATAAGAGCTATTTATGAAAAACCCACAGCCAATATCATACTGAATGGGCAAAAACTGGAAGCATTCCCTTTGAAAACCGCACAAGACAAGGATTCCCTCTCTCACCACTCCTATTCAACACAGTATTGGAAGTTCTGGCCAGGGAAATCTCAAAAGAGAAAGAAATAAAGTCTATGTAAAAAGGAAAAGAGGAAGTCAAATTGTCCCTGTTTGCAGATGACATGATTGTATATTTAGAAAACCCCATGGTCTCAGCCCAAAATCTCCTTAAGCTGATAAGCAACTTCAGCAAAGTCTCAGGATAAAAAATCAATGTGCAAAAATCACAAGCATTCCTATACACCAACAACAGATAGAGAGCCAAATCATGAGTGAACTCTAATTCACAATTGCTACTAAGAGAATAAAATACCTAGGAATACGACTTACAAGGGATGTGAAGGACCTCTTCAAGGAAAACTACAAAACACTGCTCAAGGAAATAAGGGAGGACACAAACAAATGGAAAAGCGTTCTATGTTCATGGATAGGAAGAATAAATATAATGAAAATGGCCATACTGCCCAAAGTAATTTATAGATTCAATGCTATCCCCATCAAGCTACCATTTACTTTCTTCACAGAATTGGAAAAATCTATTTTAAAGTTCATATGGAACCAAAAAAGAGCACACATACCCAAGACAATCTTAAGCTAAAAGAACAAAGCTAGAGGCATCACACTACCTGACTTCAAACTATACTACAAGGCTACAGTGATCAAAACAGCATGGTACTGGTACCAAAACAGATATATAGACCAACAGAACAGAACAGAGTCCTCAGAAATAACACCACACATCTACAACCATCTGATCTTTGACAAACCTGATACGAGCAATGGGGAAAGGATTCCCTATTTAATAAATGATGCTGGGAAAACTGGCTAGCCATATGCAGAAAAGTGAAACTGGACCCCTTCCTTATATTTTATACAAAAATTAACTCAAGATGGATTAAAGACTTAAACTTAAGACCTGGAACCATAAAAATACTAGACAAAAACCTAGGCAATACCATTCAGGACATAGGCATGGGCAAGGACTTCATGTCTAAAACACCAAAAGCAATGGCAACAAAAGCCAAAACAGACAAATGGGATCTAATTAAACTAAAGAGCGTCTGCACAGCAAAAGAAACTATCATCAGAGTGAAGAGGCAACCTACAGAATGGGAGAAAATTTTTGCAATCTATCCATCTGACAAAGGGCTAATATCCAGAATCTACAAAGAATTTAAACAAATTTACAAGAAAAAAACAAACAACCCCATCAAAAAGTGGGCAAAGGATATGAACAGACATTTCTCAAAAGAAGACATTTATGCAGCCAACAAACATGAAAAAATGCTCATCATCGCTGGTCATCAGAGAAATGCAAATCAAAACCACAATGAGATGCCATCTCATACCAGTTGGAATGGTGATCATTAAAAAGTCAGGAAACAGCAGATGCTGGAGAGGATGTGGAGAAAAAGGAATGCTTTTACACTGTTGGTGGGAATGTAAATTAATTCAACCATTGTGGAAGACAGTGGCAATTCCTCAAGGATCTAAAACTAGAAATACCATTTGACCCAGCTATCCCATTACTGGGTATATACCCAAAGGATCGTTGTCATGTTGCTATAAAGAGAAATGCACACGTATGTTTACTGTGGCACTATTCACAATAGCAAAGACTTGGAACCAACCCAATATCCATCAATGGTAGACTGGATAAAGAAAATATGGCACATATACATCATGGAATACTATGCAGCCATAAAGAAGGATGAGCTCATGTCTTTTGTAGAGACATGGATGCAGCTGGAAACCATCATTCTCAGCAAACTAACACAGAAACAGAAAACCAAACACTGCATGTTCTCGCTCGTAAGTGGGAGTTGAACAATGAGAGCACATGGACACAGGGAGGGGAACATCACACACCGGGGCCTATTGTGGGGTGGGAGGCTAGCGGAAGGATAGCATTAGGAGAAATACCTAATGTAGGTGAAGGGTTGATGGGTGCAGCAAACCACCATGGCATGTGTATACCTATGTACAAAAACTGCACTTTCTGCACATGTATCCTAGAAATTATAGTATAAATAATGATAATAATAATAATAATAAAAACCAACTCAGGAAACTCACCAGTCAAGGGTGTGCATGTAGGTAGTGTGGAGACAAGTGGACAGGGACATGAGAAGAGGTAAGATTTCTTCACCTGTACCTATTTATATGGTCTTGACTTTTGAACCGGATGAGTTTATCAGTTACTCAGTATGTGAATGGATGAATTTGTAACTAAACAAATAAACAAAACACAGCACAGTGCTCCTGGTGGCCAGCCAGGTTTGTGACCCTCGAGACAGGAGGCCAGGTGAGGATCAGAGAAATCCACTTCCTGTCTTTTCCCTTTTCCTGTTGGTGCTCCGTGCCCTCCTCCAAAGTTTTATTTGCTTTTGGTTGATAGAACTTTCTGGAATTAGTGATAGTCAGCATTACTAGCGTCCTTAGATAGTTGGCACTTTGTATCCCCTTTTGTATTTTCACAACGATTTCAGTGGGAGGGCAGGAGATGGCAAATCCCATCTTGCTACTTTCATTCCTCCATTCAGATATTCATTTAACAGATGTGATGAGCTATGAGCAAGGGCCATACACTGTTCTAAGTCCTTGGGCTATGCTAGCAAAGAAAATAGTTGCGGAGCCTGACTACGTCTTTTGTTAGGTTGTTTGTTTGTTTGTTTTTTGAGACAAGGTCTCACTCTGTCACCCAGGCTGGAGTGCAGTGGTGTCATCAAGGATCACTGCAGCCTCAACCTCCCAGGCCCAAGTGATCTTCCCATCTCAGCCTCCCGTGTAGCTAGGACTGCAGGTACACACCACCACACTCAGCTAATTTTTGTTGTTGTTTTTGTAGAGATGGGGGTCTCCCCAGCCCAGGCTGGTCTGAAACTCCTGGTTCCAAGCAATCCTTCCATTTTAACCTCCCAAAGTGCTGGGATTACAGGCATGAGCCACTGTGCCCAGCTGGGTCCTTACTTTGTGTACCCTGTAGATAGGATGGACAGACAACAAATATGCAGAAGAAAGGAACAGACAGCGTCAGTTCATCGAGTGTTTAGTGATGAAACTAAAACAGACTGATGTGACAGCGAGTCAGGGGGTGCTACTGTGGATAATTTTCACGACTGACATGAGGAGGTGATGTTTGAAGTGGTGCCTACATTAGGAGGAGCAGGAAGCCCTGCACGGATCTGGGTGCCGTGCTCTAGGTGGGCTGCAGTGAGTGCACAGGTGCTGAGGAGCATCTTGCTGGACACCTCTGGCGACAGTGGGAGGGCCACTGTGGCCAGTGAGGCAAGCAGGGAGAAAGCAGACTGAAAAAGTGGGGTAGGAGAGCTTGAGGGGCTAGACCCAGTGCATACGTGGCCTTGTAGGACTCGGTGATGAGTTTGGAGTTTCCTTAATGTGCTGGGAAGCTATTGGCATCTTGAGCAGGGCAGGGACGAGTTCTTAGCCACGACATTGTGGGCACATGTCTTGGGACACCTACGTTTAGCGTGTCTACACCTAAACCAGTGCCCTCGCCTCAGTCTGTGCTTCTGCCGATTTCTTGGTGAGTGGTTTTCTCACGTTGCTGCCCAAGTGGAGATTTGACGTCCAGGCCAGGCCCTTCTTTCTTTATTATTGCCCACGTCTGTTCTGTCACCAGATCCTACTGGCTTCCACCCCGTTCTTTCTGGTTCTTCTCTATTTCTCACCCTGACTGTTGCAGTTAGGCCATTGTCATCTCATTTACTAAACTGGTATTTATTGACGACCTCCTGTGCCCCAGACATGATTCCAGGTGCTGGACATACAGTGACAAAGAACCCTCTCAGAGGACTCAAGTAAAGGAACGAGTATGCAAAGTGCTGAGTGTGAATCTAAGGGAAGCGCTGGCTGTGGAGGTGTCCCTCACCTAGCCTGGGATCGGGGTGGTGGTTGCAGGAGGCATCCGAGGAAATGACATTTACATGGAGCCCCAGGGGCAGCGAGGTGGTGGGAAGGTGGCTCCAGGTAGGAGGTGAGAAGAGAGTACACAAGGTCAGGTTGTAGCACAGTCTGGCTTGGAAGAGAAGTTGGCTGGTCAGGTGGGAAGCCAGGTCAGGAAGTGCCTCAGAAGCCATGGCAGCCTGGACTGTATCCTTAGAACGGGAGAACCACGGAGGCGCCGTAAATGGGGGAGAGCCAAGCCATAGGGGCATTTTAGGTCCACATATGGAGAGTAGGTTTGGAAGGTGCAAAGGCTGGAGTTCCTGTATCGACTGGGGCAGGTGCAGTGATCTAGGTGGCTGCCAGTGGAAGGCGCCTGTGAGTCAGAGTTTGCAATTCCTGTGGACATCTGAGTTAATTCTGCAGCTGAGACTGCGTTACACTGCAGGAGCAGCCCGAGTTTCCCAATGCACCAAAGCAGAAGCTTTTTGGAAATCTATATATTTTTTCATATTATTGGGAATCTCTTCAGAATATGAAGGCTTTATTGAATTGCGTCTGAAATGAATTTCATTTAAATACTGAATTAATTGAAAGCTTTGCTTCTGAATATTTTTCCATAGATTTCACGGTGCTTTAGAAATTTCATTTTGCCTCATGTTTTAGTATTGGCAATAACTGCCAGTAATAGAAGTGGCAATGTTGAGGGAAATGATGGTGGTGAGTGTGGGAGGGTCTCAGTGGTCAGCTTTCTTACGGTGAGGAGATGCGGGGATGGCTGGTTCTATAGTGTTTTCACTGGGACCAGGACTCACTGTGGAAGGGGAGGAAGTACCACTTTGTGGTGAGAACAGCACACAGGCTCCTGTTTACCATCCTAGTGGTTTGAATTTAATGAAACCCTTTGGAATTTTGACTGTAATCATGGAAGAGGTCATTTGCTGCTTTATTTGTACAGCTTTTTGTATCCATCTGTCCCATGAATATTTGTTGACACTCACTGCCTATTAGGCATGATCCCACAAAAGAAATGCGGTATTTGCCGATGAAGTAGGCCTCAACGTTGCCTTGCATCTAAAAGGCGAGACATTGCCAGGGAGTTTATTTTGTAGCTCTCTTGATAAAATGTTTTAGCAAACACTAGTGTGCCAGGCTTGGTCCTAACTCTCTGCCAGTGTTAACCCATGTAATCCTTGTGACAGCTCTGTGTGGTTGGTGCTGTTGTTACTGGCATTTTACACACAAAAGAACCAGAGCACAGGGGATAAGTGACTCACCCAAGTCACAGCTGTTCAGCAGTAGAGCTGGATTTGAACCCAGCCACTGCCATTCCAGAACTGGATTTTCAGGAAGATGCAGCAGGAGTATGAAGGGCAGGTGTGTGCATCTGCTATTTGTGTGTGCACGGGGGGAGATGTGGGTAACCAGCGGGGGGGGGGCTTTTATTTTACTTGAATTCTTCAGAGACCACTGAAAATTTACAACAATGAAGAAAAGTCGTCTCTTAAACCCGTAAATTTTGTTTCAGTTATGAATTTCTAAGACCATCCTTTAAAAACCGCCAATAATTCAGCTTTGTGAGTCTCTTAGGAAACAAAACAAAACAAAATAACACAGTTTCTGTTTTGAGTAATCTGTCACATTCAAGTTTATTATTATTATTTTTTAACATTTTAGTTTATGGAAGTGGTAAAGTGGGGGTATTTCTTTTTATCAATTCACTTGACATTTGGGCAGATCTGATGGAGTTTGTAAATCAAGGCTTGCACTGTAACTCCCTTGTACTTTCTCTGGGATTTTCCTACTGTGATTCACTTGAAGATGTATTTTGTACGGTGCATAATCTGTTTAATCGAGAGCCTGCTTTGCCAACACTAGGTTGGATTCCTTGTTGGCAGGGTACGTTTGGGTAGAGCGACTTCTCTTTGCACTTTGTCAAAGCTCTAAGATCTCACTGTGTGTAGGGGTGTGTGCAGGGCAGATAGGAACAGGGGTTTGGTGAAGAACTGAGCATGGCTGCTGCCCCTACAGCAGATCAGCTAGCGAGGAGTCGATGTCAAGGACATCTAGTGGAGTGTTGGCCTGTGTTTTTATGCAAGTAGGAATGGAAGGGACCTCACTCCCGTTAAACCTAGTGGAGAGCATGCGTAGGGTAGCGGAAAGCCCAAGCCTTTTGACTGCCTTTTGGGAAGGTTTGATAAAGGACTACTTTGTTTCAGGTTGTTTCTTTACTGTGCAAGAGACAAGCTCTCCAGTTCCCAGCATGGATGAGGTTGCAGAGACAAGGATGCGCAAATTGGATAGCTTCCCAGAATCTGCAGAGTCACATCTTCATGGTGCAGCCTCATTATATTTCTTAGAGAAACTTTTTCCCCAGAATATTGTGGGGGAGGGAGCCATTAACATCACATTTAATGAAAGATCAGATATATGTGATTTTTTTTTGCATCATTCTGTTTTGGATGACAGTTTTCAAAAAGGAAAAAATGGTCAATATTTAAATGTGCTTTGCAACAATGAAACACTTAACGACCATTGATTGTCATCTTGCTTCTAGAGGACACAGAATTTAAACTTTCTTCCCATTATTTGCAAAATATAATTATGGTGGGTTAAGTTCCTGCGGGAAAACGTGTTTTAAGTGAAAGAATTGGAGTCAGACTGTTGTTTCGTTTTTTTTGTTTGTTTGTTTTTAAAGAAAAATGATCACAAACAAAACACTGAAGCAATTTACATATTTTCAGCAATTACATATCTGTCCATTTGGTTATATGTAGGGTGATCATATAATTTAATGTACAGGTGAGAACTTTGGAGAGTGAAAGGGGGCACTTAGTGGATTGGAAACAGTGGGTCAGCAGGTGTGCACTGGGATTGCTTTGTGCAAAACCAGGAGCTTTCACCACTCATAGTTTAAGAAGCCTTGCTGAAGAATGGATATTGAAAAGAGGAAAATGAAATAAAGAGTTGCAAATTTTCATTTAATATTGAAGAGAATTATAGTTGGTTCTGGGATTTGATTTTATCTTGCTTTCAAACTAATAAGATACTGTTACAAATAAGCCTGTTATTTTTCATGGGTGCTGGCAGAGGACACGAGGCTCCTGGGTCAGAGGAAAAGGGGTGTCTAATTCGTAGTACAGCAAGCACAACAGCATTGGCATATTTATATCAGTTTCCCTTGCCCCCCACATCCCCATGGGGCAGCTTGCTATGGACCAGGTGGATGCTGGACTTGCAGTATGTTTTCATCACAGCAGAGTTGCACACCCAGGCAGGGGCAGCCACCACAGTTAGAGCAAGCAGTAAATACGCCTGGTCTTTCCCAGGGGCTGAGACAGGGAGGTGGAGAAAGGAGCAAAGAAGGTAACTCATGTCTCAAAGTTGCCAGCTGCATAAACAACCTTAGGAAATGGCCTGGGTGGGAGGGTGGTCAGGGCCTGAAGTCTTGGCACTGCTGACAAGATGTGTAGGGGTCCAAGGGCCCAGGAGCACTGTCTCTCCCAACAGTTCTGAGTTGTGACATGTATCCTCTTTACGGCTTCAGGCCTGTGTTCATTGCGTCAAGGTAGACATTGAAGAGAGGCTATTGTGGAGAGCCTTATGGAATTCATGGATGTCTTTATGGTGATATTGATAAGCTTCTTGAGAAACTGAGCCTGGAATTAAAAGAATGATTTCTTATAGTGTTCTGAGACCGAGAACAAGATCAAATTATTAGGCTTTCTGCTTTATTACAGGTTGGCATCTATTTTCTTAACCACAGTTCAGTGAAATATGCATTTGTAGCTAAATTAGGAAAGTTCTCTAAGCATTATTTGTTCTTACCAAGCACCAGTGCCCTGCCTTAACAATTCAGTAACATTTGGGGTGGGAAATGTGAGGAAGGCCATTGTTGGAAGAGATGCTCTGCGGTAGTAAGGGTTTTGGTGAAATTTTGGAGGATGATTTGCCAGGCAGAGTTTGCTTTCCTCAGGATCGTGCAGCGTTTTATGCTTGAGTTTCCTGGGTGTGTCGCTGTTTCCCAACGTGAGCCTGGGCTGTCCTGGGCCCTTAGCTTCCTCCGAGAGGCTCTCCCCGCAGGGTCTCGCTTCCAGAGTAACCAGCCCTGGTGCTGTCTTCCACCCTCATCAAAACCTGCTTTTCACAGGCATTTCCAGAACTCCACTCTGGGTGTTCTGCTGAGTTCTCTGATGGTTTGTATTCTGGCTCATCAGCTGACAGTACAGGTGTAAGCCAGGGGGTGGCAAGTCATAGCCCAGTGGCCACATCTGGCCCGCTGCCTGTTTTGTCAGTGTTTTTACTGGCACACAGCCATGCCCATTTGTTTCATATTGTGTGGCTCCCTCGTGCTCTGATGGCGGAGTTTAAGTAACTGCCGCAGGGACTATGACCCTCAAAGCCTAAATATTTACAGTCTGGACTTAAAAAAAAAACAAAACTGTGCTGACCCCGGGTCTAAGTTAATAGATCAACTGGACAGAACCCTCCTTGGTGCTGCAAGGCTTGCTCCTGTGCATTTCCCACAATGCTCTGTGCATTCCCACAATGCTCCTGTGCATTTCCCACAATGCTCTGTGCACAGAAAGTGCTGCATCTGCATTTGATAAGTGAGGAAAGATAAGCGCTGGTTGGTGAAATGCGCATGAAAAGCGCTGGCCTGCAGTTGTGGAAACCCAAATGTCTTTTCTTACAAACTTTTAATTTTTAAAAATTTTTCTGAGTCTGCTTGCTGAGGAAAGCCCATACATCTTAAGAGTGCATTTGGTGGGGGAAGTGCTTCAGCTCTGTCCCTGTCAACTGGGGACAGTGTGGCCTGCAGGTTTCTCAGAGCGGCTGTGTCTACCTCCCAGCTCAGTCTCCTGTCAGGGAGGACCCTTCACCACCGCCGAACCTTTGAATCATATGCACATTTAACTTAGGTGACTTCATCTCTTTTGGCCACCGGTAGTGGGTGTGATTCTGCCGCTGCCCCGGGTGGGAGGGGGCCTGCTGTGCCCTCATGTGTGCTGGGTTATGTAGGCCCCGAAGGGACTGTGCTGTGCTGAACAGGAGGCATGGTTTCCATCTGGGTTCCCACTGAAGAACCTGCAGTGTTTCCCCCGCTGGAACAAAAGCTGACTTTATTGCTCCTTTAGAGGCATTTATCATTTTCCAAGTCTGATGGGATTGTATGTAATTTTTCCCTTTGCATGAGGACATTAGAACCTAACTTCCCGTAACATGCCAGTCCGCTGTGTTTATGATTCATGCATCAGGATTTATGCCTGCTCTCTGCCAGGCACTGTCCTGGGTGCACAAGCAAGAGAGGGAGACAGAATAAAAACCTCACCTATGCCTTCCCTTCACCCGTGTCCAATAGTAAGCCAGGTCGGTGCTTTCTTTTGTGTTTTTTTGTTTTGTTTTTGTTTTGACACCGAGTCTCACTCTGTCACCCAGGCTGGAGTGCAGTGGCATGATCTCTGCTCCCTGCAACCTCTGCCTCCCAGGTTCAAGCAATTCTTGTGCCTCAGCCTCCTGAGTAGCTGAGACTACAGGCACATGCCACCATGCCCAGCTAATTTTTGTATTTTCAGTAGAGACAGTGTTTCATCATGTTGGCCAGGCTGGTCTTGAACTCTTCACCTCAAGTGATCCACCCGCCTCGGCATCCCAAAGTGCTGGGATTATAGGCGTGAGCCACTGCGCCTGGCCGGTGCTTTCTTTATAAGGCATTTTACTACCTTTTCTCCCCTCTAACTAGAAACTGCGGGTTACTTTGCACCTGGGCTATTCTAGCAAATCTTCCAGCTGGATTCTGGGACTCCCTGACTCTTGGCTGTTGTCCTGTGAATGTCATCCCAGGTCTGTTGCATATCCCCCTTTCCAACCAAATCCAGCTGTAATCCTGCTTGGCTTTCACAGCCCTCCATGAAGCCTTCCTGGGCAACATGATTTCCTCTTTTTCCTCATAAGAAATGGCCTCCCATGTATCTGAGCTCTTTTCTGTTTCTGAGCCATGGCCTGTGTTATTTCCCTTGCATAGAGCGACCCCTTCTAAAGATTCTCCTTCCTCTGTATAAGGCTTTTTAGCACCATTGACAGTTTTGGACCAGAGGGTTCTTTGTGATGAGGGGTTGTCCTGTGCTTTGTAGGGATGTTTAACGCATGGCTGGCCTCCACCCACCACATGCCAGCAGCACCCCTCCCCACCATCCCCTGGAGGACACATTCCCTCACTTTCAACCTACTTTCTTATATTTTCTGTTCCTTTCTTATATCAGCATATTGATGAATTATGATCTTTATACAGATTGCTGATTTCTGTTTTTTAATTTGTGTACTTTTGAGAACCACTGCTTTCAAACTGTATGTGGGGGACACACTGCCCCAAGTGGTAGCCCTGCTTCTCCGGGAAGCGTCTGTCGACTGCAGCCCTTGCTCACCTTCTCTTCCTTCGACTAGTGTAGCGCTTGTGCATAACAGGCATTGACTTTTTTTTTTTTTTTGAGACACAGTCTGTCTCTCTCACCCAGGCTGAAGTGCGGTGGCGAGATCTTGGCTCACTGCAGCCTCTGCCTCCCAAGATCAAGGGATTCTCCCACGCCTCCTGAGTAGCTGGGACTACAGGCATGTGCCACCATGCCTGGCAAATTTTTGTATTTTTAGTAGAGACAGGGTTTCACTGTGTTGCCCAGGCTGGTCTCAAACTCCTCACCTCAAGTGATCTGCCCACCTCGGCCTCCCAAAGTGCTGGGATTACAGGTGTGAACCACCACGCCCAGCCTCCAGGCACTGATCTTTATTAAGATTAATAATTAGACAGCACTGTTTGCCAGTTGCTTACAGGGAATGAATCTTGTTTCCATAATTGTGTTGTAGGCTCCTAAAGTCAGGGACTACATGGCATACTACTTTTCTGGGTCTTTTTGGAAGTTTATTAAACTTTCTGTGGCTCCATTTTCTCATCTGCAAAATGAGGACAACAATACCTATACCTCAGGGCTGCTTTGAAGTTCCACGAATTAGTGCATGGAAAGTGCTTAGCAGGCACCTTGGCAGACAGTAAGCACACGGTCAGCAGCTATCTACCTGCGGTGACTACTGTTTATCACCCAGTGTCCCTAGCAAAGTAGGTAACCCAGTGGGTAGTCAAGTTCACTTTTACTTCTTTAGGGAAGTGACTGGAATGGGAGCATGTGGGCTGCGGCCTCAACAAAGATCTTCTGGTGTTTTCTCTCCTTTGCTTGCACCCCAAATATTTTTATGCTGTTGACATCAGTTAAAAGTAAGCACCGATTGCCACGTTACTGTGAGCCATGGAGGAGCAGCACAGAGCAGGTCATGGTGGATGCTGGCGACTGGAAAGAGTGTAGAGGATGAAGGGAAGATGGTGCCTCCCTCGCCTGTGCTGAGGTCTTTATGCATTTGTGTGTTGACTCTCTTTCGTGTGGCTTTCTTGTGAGCTCCAGGGAAATCATGCTGGCTTGGTACCCCTCAGCAACTCAAAGCTGAAGTGTGTTCAGCCACATCTTCCTTCCAAGCATGTTCTTCCCAGGACTTGGTTCTGAATTCCTGTTTCACGAGCTTTGTGACTGTAACCTGTAGAACTTCCACTTCTTTATAAAATGGGAATGATTCTAATATCTCCTTCCCAGGGTTGAAGTGAGGGCTAAAAGAGGTAATGCTGAATCCGTATCTTGTGAGTAAAGCTCATGGCATCTGTTAAGAGGCAAATCACCATCCTCTGTGACCATTAGTGCTATTTATGATGTGCCTTCCTAGTGGTCATGGGAAATCTGGAAATGGGCGGCATTCTGAAAGCAGCCTTGGCCTCACAGTACTTTATCTGAGTGCTCTGTCTTTAGGTCGGGTGGCTTCTGGGGCCTTCTGAGCAACATGCACAAGCTGCGACAGCTACTGGCAAAGGAGTGTGAAAAGAGGTCGTCAGGGATTGCCCTGACCCCAGCTTCTGAGAGCAGGTGCAGCGTGTGTTTCTGATTCGGTGGGCGAGGCCAGGTGAGAGGGGTTCTGTGTGAAGACATTCTCTGTGGGCCGGGGCGGAGAGCACCCTGAGGAGGCGGCACTGATGTGGTTAATCCATTGGCCGGGTGGGAAGCCTGTTCTCGATGGGAGGCCACTCATTTTCCAGGAAGGACACACTGGCCAATAGCTTAGGCCTTTGGCAAGAGTTTATTTTAAAGTGAGGTAATGGCGATGGTAACAGGAGTGTCTGTGAGGCTGTCTTCTTGGCCTTCACAGTGATGGTTTGTAGGTAAGTTTTGAAAAGAGCACACTTCTGTGTTTTACTGCAGACTGAAGGGTTTTCTAGGCGTGTATGTAAGGAATAAGATTACTGCCCACTCAGAAAAGATGGCATGGCATGCAATCAGAGGGACCCCACAGAAAGGTTAGCTCCAGGGTTAGGCTGTCGGGCTTGGGATCCTCTTAGCTCCTGCTGGGCGAGCGTCTCTCCTGGCCTTGCCTTCTGGCACCTGCTGTGGGCTCTGCTAGGGACTTGTGTTTTGTGCCCTGTTTGGGTTCGGTGAGTCAGGTCACTGCCAGGCACTGCTGCTGCGTCTCTTTCTAATGCAGAGATCTGCTCCACAGATAGTCTCTTTGGCTAGAGTAAAAGGAGATCTTCCTGTGGGTATACAGTACATTCAATAATTTCCTTTTAAAGCACTCATATACATCCTTGAATCTTTTAGAAAAAGGCAGGCAAATGATGAGAGAAAGTCTGGCATTTTGATGGCATCCCAGTCTCCTTGGCATTAAACAAACATCTGCACTCAGCAGAGTTTTCCTGTCACAACATCGTCCATTCAGCTAGATTCTGGCTGGGAATAGTCTTTTTGGGAATGTGTGAAATTAGACACCTATTTAAAGTTGTATCCACAGCTTTGCTTTACAATACTAATAGAGATATGTAGAATTCATGAATATCAATTCCTTGTATATTCATAGACCTTCTCTAGTCCCTGTATTATGTACTTCTTGCCTTCATTTGGAAAGAACTACTCCTAGATAATATCATTATTTAAAAACACAAACTTTTCTATCTTAAGAATTCAGTGATACTGTGAACACTTTCAGATGTTGGAGGATGGCCTTAAAATAGACACTGATGCTATTATGCCATCTTTCTTTAGACATAGTAGCCACAGTTTGTTCTCTGACATGAGCGTTTGTCTGTATTTTCTGTATGGCCAGTTCTGGGAGCTCGGCATGTTGCAACGTTGTTTAAAGAAGAATGTGCTGACCATCTGTGGACAGGCATTTTCAAGTTAATACTGTGTCAGGGAATGCATATTAAATTACGTGTCTGTTCTATATGGAGAAATTATTACATTTAGTTATTAAGTTTACAAGTTTTAGACATAATTTTTAAGTTTATGCATTTAGAGAAGGAAAGGACTATAGAATTAAATAAAAGGTTTGGAAGTTTCTTTCCTTAATCTAGCCCAGGCATGTATATAATTGAGGTTCCAGAAGTATGCTACGGCCACCTTCCCATCTGCACTCCTGACAAAGTGCACCCTGTTTGCCGTGCCCTTGTGAGGTGCATTTGGCTAAGGTTGGGTGATTTTTTTTCACAACTTGTGCATACGTTGACAGTGTCTGTCCTCTTTATTTAATATGAGAGAGTAATGTTGCTTAAGTGAATTCAGCTTAGGTAATTATTTAAAAAGAGTGACTTAGGGCAGATTGTAATGTCCCTTGAAGAACTAGTGATAATTTGAAAATCATTTAGCTTGCAAACAATACAGTGTTTCAAGTAACTTTTCAAAAGCTTGCAGAAGATAGAAGGGACTGTGGAGCCAATTTGTATCAGAGATAGTAGCCTTGTTCTTTCCTTGACTTTACAAGTTCTTCTTGCTCTGTGGGTATTGTTTTCCTTATCTGGAATGCGGGATCTGACAATTTAAACCACACTATTGTTGCTGCCTTATCTTCCTATGAGAAACCTGAGCCATTTTCTTCTTTAGATGGCTAAAATGTCTGTTTTCAAATAGGACAGGGCCAGTAGAATAAATCTTCCATTTATTTCTTCTGAGGATAAAGCAGATAGAATAAGTTAACAGCATTATCATGTGCAATTATGGTTAACCTACTTTTATTTCTTCTTGAGTTCATAGCGTATGTCTTTATGTCACAAAGCTGGGAGGAAAATAACAGCTCCTTAGACATTCCATTGAACAGTGACTTTATTATCTTTTCCTCTCTGTTTCTCTTACTCTCTTTTTTTTGCCTGTGTAAAACATAATGTTTATACATTGTGTAACTTTTCTAAAGTTTTTTGTGTGAAGGGAAGCATGTTTATTCCATAAAACATATTCGTAGGTGCTTGATATCATGATATGATAATCTCAGTATTTAATAAATATTTTTAGTGATAATTTTGATTGCATTGATTACATGCATGCGTATTCAAGCCTAAGTTTATAAAGATACAGAAATATATCTAGTAACAACAGCATGAATAAACATTTTATTTAATGAAAACTTAGACTTTTGATTTTTTTTGCTATAACATATATTTTAAAAAATAAAAACTTGTCCTCACTCTTGGTTACTAGTCTTTTTTTATGGGTATGGAAGTTAATAGTGTCTATTTTTTTTGTGGCTGCTTTTGAAATATGCCTTAAATTTTGTTTACAAATATAATCTAAATTGCCTAGATGGTAAAGACTTTACTGACATCTGAGATTACAGTTATGAAAATATTAGGCATTGTGTAGAAAGTGTATATGATAGATACAAATTTAGAGTGTTATAATTTATCCTAATGAATTTTAAACATGCCACAAAATATATCCTTTTGATTACACTTATGGGTAAATTTGTGTTATGTGTAAATTATGATGACATCTAATTTCATCAGTTTTAAAGTTTAGCAGTTTATTTAATGATGAAAACATTGGTAAAAAGAAATGTTACCAGTGACTCTTAGGAAGTAACGATGAAGCTTTTAGGTTTGAATTATGGACTCTGTTCTCTGTAGAAATAAAGGACTAATTTGTATTTTTTAAGACTGGAGTTCTTAACTTTTTGGTCTCAGGATCCTGTTACACTTTTAAAAACTACTAAGGACCCAAAAGTACTTTTAGTATTATATGTGTCTTATATAACAATATTTATGGCATTAGAAATTACAATGGAAAAAATTAAGAATATTTATTAGTTTATTTAAAAATAACAATATAATCATTACTTAACATAAATAATATTTTAATGAAAATAATTATATTCTCTGAAACAAAAATATTTAGTGACAAGAGTGGCATTGTTTCACATTTTTGCAAATGTCTTTAATGTCTGGCTTAATAGAAGACAGCCAAATTCTTATATGTATTTCTGCATTGCAGTCTGTTGCAATGTGTTGTGTTGGTTGAAGTATAAGAAGAAAATCCAGGCATGCATAGATACAAGGGTCGACAAGAGAGGATGTCGAGGACCCCTTGAAAATATGATGGAGACCCTCAGGGGCCCTTGGACGACAGTTTGAGAATCATTTTTAAGACAATGGGTAGAGTTTTAGTGATACCCTCTTCCCCCCACCCCCAAATGTTAGATGTCGAGGGAGTATAGTAATCATGAGAAGTCATCTGAACTTGGAGTAAGGCTTGCTGCTGTTAGTAAGTTATGTGAATTAAGCATGTAATACCTTTGAAGCTCAGTGGCTGTTTTTACAGTATGATTCAGAACAGCAAAGCAGTTAAGTGGGCATGGGAGCTCCAGATGGAGACTGCCTGGGTTCAAAACTGGGCTCCTTCACTGAGTGGCTTCGTAAGTTGGGGCAAGTTTCTTAATCTCTGTAAACTTCAATTCGTTCCTCTCTAATATGGGAATAGAAGAGTCGTTTCTCCTGGAATCACTATGAGGCTTAAGGGGTTAACTCACATGAAGTATTTGAAAGTTTGGCAAGGAGTAAGCACTCAGCAAGTTAGCTGTTAGTATTTTTGTTACATCTGGGTTTCCAAAAGTAGCTTAATGGCCACCATTTTCTTTATCTTTGTAACTTCTGACATTGTACTTTCAGTTTGCTTTTTAATACATATACTTGGGTGGACTTTCCCTGTCAACTCTCATAACATTGCAGTTTGGAGGTGGTGGGAAGTGGTTGAGAAGACACGGAGATTCCTGGAGGCGCACTGGGGCACCCGCGGGGCCTGGGTGTCGGGTGTAGACATGTAGTGAGCCATCAGGGACTGCTCCTGGATGTTTCATACCTGGGTTTTCCATGAAGGGGTTTGTTAGAAGAAACGCTTCCAAAGTTAAACCAAGTATGAAATCCACTTACTGCCACAATTTACGAACTGAGGAAACGGAGACTTGACCGGTTTTTGGCGATTTTTCTTTCATTTTTTTTTCCACTAGGAATAGAAGAATATCTGTGTCTAGCATTTAATTTCATCCCTGATATTTGTTCTAGACTATTATTTCCGTCAGATTTCCTAGAAAACAGCCTCTTCATTTTCACAGGAGCTATGGGAAAAGTGTTTTAGAACGGAGACTTTTCCTCTGTGGTTCACAGTAGATGAGTGCTGTACGCGGGCATCAGTGTGTGGCGACCGAAAGGCAGTGCGCACGTGCACACACTTCCTTCTCCACCTTTCTCCCCGAAAAAGCCAGTACAGCCTGGGATTTGGGATTTAACATTTCTAATAAAAACTTGCATTTGTTTTTTCCCATATCTTACATTGCTTTCTTTTCCCACTATTTTCCAATACCCTGTGCAGAAAGTGCTCAGTAAATACTGGTCCATGAGTTGTTACTAAGATGTTGTAAGTTACCAGGGAGGGGAAGGGTTATGTCGGAAAAAGTGCACATTTTAAAGTCAGAGATACTTGGGTGCAGCTACTGGCAGTATCATTTCTTGGTATTGTGATTTGTGTGTAATTTCTCTGAGCCTTATTTAAAAAATAGTCATAATGAGACTTCACAGGGATGTCATAGAATTGCAGATTACATAAATGAAGGTAGCCATCCTCCACTAGACCCAAGTGGCTGGGGAAGGAGCAGTTTTCCAGCAGAGAGAGGCGCTGTTAGCAGAAGGAGAGAGGGCTACTGGGCTACCCAGCAGACAAAACTATAGAGATGGTGTATGTGAGCTCTTCTAGTGCTGGTCTCTTCATGCCTTTTCCTTTCTTTTACTTTTTTTTTTCTTTTGTTCTCTTCTCTTCTTTTCTTTTCTTTCCTTCTTTCCTCCTCCTCTTTCTTTCTCCTTCTTTCTTGAAACAAGTTTTTCTTTCTCTCTCTTTCTTTCTTTCCTTCTTTCTTTTCTTTTCTTTTCTTTTTCTCTTCTTTCCCTTTCCTTTTTTTCCTTTCCTTTCCTTCCCTCCCCTCCCCTCCCTTCCTTTCTCCTTCCTTCCTTCCTTCCTTCCTTCCTTCCTTCCTTCCTTCCTTCCTTCCTTCCTTCCTTCCTTCCTTCCTTCCTTCCTTCCTTTTTTTCCCTCCCCTCCCCTCCCCTCTCCTCTTTTCTATTCTTCTTTTTTTTTGATAGTGTCTTGCCCTGTCACCGAGGGTGGAGTACAGTGGTGTGATCACGGCTCACTGCAGGTTTGAACTCTTGGGCTCAAGGGATCCACCCATCTCAGCCTCTCAAGTAGCTGGGACTACAGGTGTCTACCACCATGCCTGCCTAGTTTTTAGTAGGGATGGGGGTCTCACTATGTTTCTCAGGCTGGTCTCAAACTCTTGGAGTCAAGCGGTCCTCCTGCCTCTGCCTCCCAAAGTGCTGGGATTGCAACCACGCCCAGCCACAATTTATTTCTACTACTTAGGCTCCTCAGTTGCTCAGAGCAGAGGCCCACTAGAGAAAGC
This sequence comes from Macaca fascicularis, assembly GCF_037993035.2. Classification (NCBI taxonomy): domain Eukaryota; kingdom Metazoa; phylum Chordata; class Mammalia; order Primates; family Cercopithecidae; genus Macaca; species Macaca fascicularis. The sequence goes on along the minus strand of NC_088392.1, from coordinate 74,840,285 downwards.
CTAAGGAAAGAGACGACGTACATGGAAGCCTTTGGAGGTCATCTGTGGAACCCCTGCATAGGACTGCAGCCAGCTGAAGAAGCAGAACCTGGCAATGGCACACTGTCAAGGACTGTCTCTTTAAAGATCACCTTCATTCTCCTTTCCCACTGCAGTCTGGTTTCCTCCATTTCCACATGAGGAAAATAGGTTCTGCCAACGATTTCCAGCCTGTGTGTTACAATCTAACCTCCCAGAGAAGGGTTAATCTGATCGACCTTAGTTCCTATTACAGATTCCTTGTACGGAATCTGATTTGTCCAGCTTGAGTCTGGAGGCCACCCCTGGATCTGTGGGCTGTTGCCAGGGCTATGATCATGTGCGTACAGGGCAATTTCTCATGCAAAAATTTGCACAGTGGGGGCAGGCGGCGGTGGGGAGATGCAGCAGTTCCTGAGAAAGAGATGTTGGCAAGAGAGCCTGGTAGACTGTCATTACTATTTATACTGGAAAGAGAACTGAATTTAGTGTGAGAAGATCTGTGTTTGAGTCTTGGCTCTGCTGTTTTGAGCTACCGAGGTCTTGAGCATTTCTCTTAATGGGGCTCTGACTCTCAGTGTCCTGCTGGGTGTCACATGCTTCACCCATTGTAGGCCACAGTTAAAATATCAATAAGGGCTGTTACTACTGCTGCTGCTGCTGTTTCTGTGATTACTAATTACTGGTGTTGTTATAATCATCATTATTACTTACTTTGCCCACCTAGTATCTTTTTTTTTTTTTTTTTTTTTTTAACAGAGTCTTACTCTGTTGTCTAGGCTTGAAGGCAGTGGCACAATCGCAGCTCACTGCAGCCTTGGACTAGACTCCTTGGCTCAAGCAGTCCTACCTCCTCAGCCTCCCAGGTAGCTAAGACTAAAAAAGTATGCTACCATGCCCAGCTAGTTTTTTAAATTTAAATTTAAATTTCTTTTTTGTAGAGATGAGGTCTTGGTATGTTACTCAAGTTGGTCTTGAACTCCTGACCTTAAGCAATTCTCTTGCCTTGTCCTCTCAAAGTGTTGGGTTTACAGACACGAGCTAGCACTGCACTCTGCCCCAGTATCATTCTTGAGAGCATGAAATCATATAATGTATGGGAAAGCAGTTTAACCCCATACACGTGCTCATTAGGGATTATGATTTAATCACCGTCTCATGGTCTAATGTCATTCTCTTCATTCTTCCTGCTCAACCTTTGATCTCTCAGTTTATCTCCGTGTAACATTAAAGTGATAAATCTCCTTTTCGAGTTAATTAGCTTTTGTAAAGTTTTTGGATGTTTGATGTATAAGATCCTAGAAAAGTGAAAACCTCTAGAATAGAGGATAGAAGAGTGACTGATTTAATTTCCTGTCTCATCTGGCTTTATTTAAATTTTTTTTTTTTTTTTAAGACAGGGTCTTACTCTTTCACCTAGGCTGGAGGAGTACAGTGACACAGTCATAGGTCACTGCAGCCTAGAACTCCTGGGCTTAAGGGATCCCCCCGCCTCAGTCTCCTGAGTAGCTGGGACTACAGTGCACACCTCCACACCCTGCTAAATTTTGTATTTTTTATAGTGATGGGGGTCTCACTATGTTGCCCAGGCTGGTCTTGAACTCCTGACCTCAAACTATCCTCCCACCTTGGCCTCTGAAAGTGTTGGGATTATAGGCATGAGCCACTGCTCCTGGCCTCAGCTGGCTTTAACATCTCCTTATAGAGTTCTGTTTCTCTATAAGTACTGTATTCATGAAACAGAGAATGACATTTTACCTGCCAGCTTGTTGTTAGTATGTCATGTGGTACTTCTGAATTATTAACTCACACTTAAGTAATTATGAAAGCATGAAGAGAGGACAAAAGGGAAGACCATGAGTTTCTGAGTCATACACCCCTTTAATCCATTGTGTCCGCTGCCTTCTGCTTGCCCCCCACACTAGGAGGAATATGAAGAGTGAGAGGCAGAGAACGTTCAGTCTCTTTCATTGAAAACATAAGTCTGTAACGCACTCACAGGTCTCCTTTGCATAACGATCTGCTTTGGTCACCTAGTACTTCAACAGAGTGCTGAAATCTCAGTCTGTCCAAATCTCTGGGAATTTTTGAGAGTTTAAAATAGATTTGGTTTGAAATTTCCCCCAGAAATCCCTAGAACAAACAACTTATTTAGAATGCTTTAGATTTATTTTTTTAGATATGTCATAGCTTCACCCTCTTCTAAGAGTTATCTATGCTCAAGTGAAAAAAGATGTTTAGAGAAAATTTATTTTAGCCATTTTCTCAGGATTATACTAAGTCATTGTTTGAAGTCATGATTTCTCTTTTTTCTTTTAAGCTGGAGTCTCACTGTGTTGCCCAGACTGGAGTGCAGTGGCATGATCTCGGCTCACTGCAATCTCTGCCTCCCAGGTTCAAGCCATTCTCCCGCCTCAGCCTCCCAAATAGCTGGGATTACAGGCATGTGCCACCATGCCTGGCTAGTAGAGACAGGGTTTCACCATGTTGCTCAGGTTGGTGTGGAACTCCTGACCTCAGTTGATCTGTCCACTTTGGCCTCCCAAAGTGCTGGGATTACAGGCGTGAGCGACTGTGCCCAGCTGTGTTTGAGGTTATGATGTATTATTAAATGTTGGCCTGAGAATTAAGTAAGTTGCTAAATTTTATACCTTTAAATAATTTCAGAATGTTTTAAATGACTGATTAAGCTTGTGTTGCAGGTCTGGACTATGAAAGTAACTGGCACAGAATGAAAACACTAGATTTTAATCAGTAAATACGGCATGAAAAGACCCAAAATGTGATTCTTTGCAAGACATTTTCATAAACTGAAATCATACCTGGGCTTTCCACTGGAATATGGAACAATGCAGAAATAGACATGGCAAGTTCTCCACTTGGTCCCCATCTGCACAGGGCTCTCCCGTGGAGCCCTCAGGCAGGTGCTCCTGCTCATTCCTCTCCCCATTGGTTACCTCGCTTCAGGGAACTGGCCTCTCACTGCTTTCCATGTGCAAAAGGGGCAGTCTCCTGTGTGTTTGAAGAGCCAAGTTTCCTGAGGGTAGACATTGTAAACTTAGATGACACAGACTTCCTGAAGCTTGTGCCGGTTAGATCCTAGGAGGTCTTACATTTGGTTTGAGGAGCACGGGAAGGTGGGCTGGGGAACTGGAGTAGCTGGCATGACCAGGTGTCACTTTCTTATCCATAAGCCTTAGACTTTTGCTGCAGCTTTCTTTCTTTTTGGGTGACTTCCTTTAATGCTCTGTTCTAAAACTGCAGGGTTTTGGAGGGATCTGCTTTGAAGCGGAGCGACATCGATCATTTGATATCTTTTGTGGGGGGGACTCTTGACTAGATAGTGGGCCAAGGTGCAGGAAGCCCTGGAGTGTGGGCTCAGCCCAGGGCTGTATCCCTGAGCATGTGGTCAGCTAGCTGCATGACCTTGTCTCATTTCTTTGGCCTTCAGTTTTTCTTTCTGTAAAATAAGAAGGTTGGATTAACTTGCGTCCATCTTCCAAAAAAGCTTTTTCATCAAACACAAGTTTATTTAATCGGCACTCTTAGTAAAGTGTAAGTTAGACCCGGAAAAGGTCTTAAAGGTCATTTTCTAGGATAGTCTAAGCCACTGATTTTACAAATGAGGTCGTTAACTCCCAGAATAGTGAAGCACTTGGTTTAAAGCTGCGTAATTTATGGTAAGTTGATTTTCTGCACCTTGATGGAGGGAAGGGTAGGCGAGGCTGCGAAGGAGACGGACGTGTGCTTTTCGTGACGTGTGCTCTGCTTTGTCTTCATCTGTCCAAGGCTTGGTTGAAGGCATTTTCTAGTGGCTGTGGTTTTGTGTCTTCCCAAGGAACTGAAAGAGAACAGTGAGATAATGAGATTATGTTCTGAACTTTGAAGCACTAAATGCAGTCAGCCTGGAGATAAAGCTTTTAATGATGCATGCGTGAGTAATTTCATTGTGATAGTTGTATCACAATTTATGCTTTTTACATAATCCACAAGGCTTAGCCAGCTGACTTATCCATGAAGTGACCAGAAAATCCTGTCATTCTCTGTTGTATATGCATATGGTTTGACGTCTCTAATGATTTTTTTTCAAAAGTCCTGATTGTGACAATTAGGCCCCAGTCATGGAGGGGGATTTTCACAGTTGCTTATGTATATGTAGTATCTTGAAGAGAGTGATTTAAAACCCGGCAGTCAGCATTTGGAGGACTCCTGCATTCCTTTTAAGAACAAGAGGAATCTCTTTTTCTCTCAAACATTTACTACATAGAATTAGAATAGATCATTGGTAGGGGATGATGGGGGTGGCTGGTTTTATAGAAAAGGTACCAAAATTGGCCAGGCACGGTGGCTCAAGCCTGTAATCCCAGCACTTTGGGAGGCCGAGACGGGCGGATCACGAGGTCAGGAGATCGACACCATCCTGGCTAACACGGTGAAACCCCGTCTCTACTAAAAAATACAAAAAACTAGCCAGGCGAGGTGGCGGGCGCCTGTAGTCCCAGCTACTCGGGAGGCTGAGGCAGGAGAATGGCGTAAACCTGGGAGGCAGAGCTTGCAGTGAGCCGAGATCCGGCCACTGCACTCCAGCCTGGGCAACGGAGTGAGACTCTGTCTCAAAAAAAAAAAAAAAAAAAAAAAAAGAAAAAGTACCAAAATTAAATGAACTGCAGAATGAAAAGAAGGTGCTAGTTATTTCACTGTTCAGGATTTTTTTGTTTGGTGCTTTTACATATTACTAATTTTTTTCTTCTGAAGTTCCACCCAATAAAGACTTAGGAATTTCACAGAATGTCTCAAGATTTGATGAGAAAGTAAACAAGAAAATATATAGTAGTCTGAAAGACTCCAGCCTGTTGTCACCATTTCTTTTCAAGATAAATGGAGTTTCTTAATTACATTTTTTGGGGATAGACTTAAGCAGACTGAAACAAGATTTCAGGTGGGAGCTAACTTGATAAGATATCAATGCTTTGGATGAGATATAGCAAAAGTCGGATAAAGTCACGTGGCGCACAATGACATTTTCATCAGTGATGGACTGCATATATGACACTGATCCCATAAGATTGTAATGGAGCCGAAAAATTCCTGTCACCCAGTGACAGTGGGCAGCTGTGGCAGTGTTGTAGCCCATGGCATTACTCATGTGTTTGTGGTGATGCTGGTATAAACAAACCTACTTTATACTTTATAAAGTAAGAAGTTATAGTAAGCTAAGACCAACTTATCATTGAAGAAAGAAAAATTGTTTTTAGTAAATTGGGCATAGCTTAAGTGCACAGTGTTCATAAAGTCTACAGTAGTGTACGGCAATGTCCCAGCCTTCCCATTCACTCACCATTCATTCACTGATCCACCAGAGCAGCTCCCAGTACTGCAAGCTCCATTCATGGTAAGTGACCTCCATTTTTTATCTTTTATACCGATTTTTTATTGTATCTTTTCTATGTTTAGAGAAATACTTACCATTGCGTTACAATTGCCTGCAGTATTCGGTGCGGGTTTGTAGACTAGGAGCCATAGGCCATTCCACATAGCCTGAGTGTAGTAGGTTCTACCCAGTAGGTTTGTGTAATTGCATTATGGTGTTTATGCTCATAACGCATTTCTTAGAACAAATCCTGTTGTTAAATGACAAATGACTGTGTGTTTATGTTGATCCAGGCAATCAGGAAAAAAAAAAAATCCATCTATGAGGAAGACAAGCACATGATGTTTAAGTTATGGGACAAATACAGTTTGGCAGAATGCTGGACTCTGTTAATGTTGATTGCCATCTCCTCTTTGAGGTTTGACCTGTGGGTTCTCTATGAGTGGGAGCGGTGTCCTCTCTCTCTCCAAGGCATTCTTTGGAGTGTAAATGCCATCTTGCACCAGGTGCTGGGATGCTGACTCTGTGCAAACACAGAGAATACTACAGAATTATTTTGGATTTTAAAAGGTACAGACACAGAAAGCCCAGGTGACTCATAGGACTTGTGTTAGTCACTAGAAAGAGAGCTGACAGCATCATCGCTGTCTGAAGTTCAGGCCTCTTTTTGGAGGCCTGTGATCGAGCAGTGGAGGAGCTTTAGAGGTCTCAAGCCTGCTGCTGCGGTAGCCTTTGATTGTGGTCTCATAGAAACGGAGGTGACCAACCCTTCTGGCGATGAATCACGCACACGCTGGTGAATCACTTATCGTGCACATAGTACTAGCTTAAGAGCTCACTACTTTTTTTTTTTTAATTTGAATGAGAAAAGTAATTCAGATGAGGATAAAATGAGGGTGCTAAAGTTTATCTTTACCTAGCACATTGTTTACTCATAAATTATGTAACTTAATGGGTTTTTAATATTGCAGGAGGTTGACTTACATACAGTTGATAGATTTTAAGTCATTGAGGTGAACTTATTGAAGCTAGCCGTATGTCTTTAAATGTAATCAAATGATGATTCTTTAGAACAATTCCATTTTCCAGGCCTTTATATTCAGATAGTTGTTTCTGGCTGTTAGATTGTTCACGTTGATAAGCATCTTGACAAGTCATCTATTTTGCTCAAGTTCTGAAGTGCTTTGTAGACAAAATGGATGAAGGTTACTACTGTTATCCAGTTCTTTGACTTTCAGTTTGACTTTCAAGTTTTTATTTTCTAAAGGAAAAAAAAAACTCAACATATAGGCTTGCCTTATCATAATATTATTGAAAACATTACAGGTGAATAAAGAGTTAATTTATTAGAAATCTTAAAAATTTTCTTATTTTAATTTTTATCGGTTCATAGTTGATGTATATATTTATGGGATGCATGAGATGTTTGATACAGGTGTGCAATGCATAATAATCACATCATGTGAAAAGAGGTATCTGTGCTCTCAAGCATTTATCCTTTGCATTACAAACAGTCCATATTGGTTATTGAAAAAACATAAAAAAGCCTAGTGACTTCCAGTTCCATCCATGTTGTTGGAAATGACAGGATCTCATTTTTATTATGGCTGAATAGTACTCCACTGTGTATTAGTACCACATTTTCTTTATCTATTCATCTGCTGATGGACACTTAGGTTGCTTCCAAATTTTGGCTATTGGGAACAGCGCTGCAACAAACATGGGAGTGCAAAAATCTCTTTGACATGCTCATTTCCTTTATTTTGGGTATATACCCAGCAGGAGGATTGCTGGATTATATGGTAACTCTATTTTTAATTTTTTTGTGTCTGTGGGACCTCCAAACTGTTCTCCATAGTGGTTGTACTAATTTACATTCCGCCAACAGTGTACGAGGGTTCCCTTTCTCCACATCCTCACCAATGTTTGTTATTGCTTGTTCTTTGGATAAAAGCCATTTTAACTGGGGTGAGATGATATGTCATTCTAGTTTTGATTTACATTTCTCTGATAATCAGTGATGTTGACTTCCTTTTCATATGTCCATTTGCCATTTGTATGTCTTCTTTTGAGAAATGTCTATTTAAATCTTTTACGCATTTTTAAATTGTGTTATTAGATTTTTTTCCTATTGAGTTGTTTGAGCTCCTTATTTATTCTGGTTATTAGTTCCTTGTCAGCTGGGAAGTTTGGAAATATTCTCTCCCATTCTGTGGGTTGTCTCTTCACTTTGTTGTTTGTTTCCTTTGCTGTGTAGAAGCTTTTTAACTTGATGTGATCCCATTTGTCCATTTTGCTTTGGTTGCCTGTGCTTGTGGGATATTAGTCAAGACATTTTTGCCCAGACCAATGTCCTAGAGAGCTTTGCTGATGTTTTCTCATAGTAGTTTCATAGCTTTAGGTCTTAGATTTAAGTCTTTATTTTTCATTTGCCTTTTGTATATGGTGATAGATAGGGGTCTAGTTTCATTCTTCTACATGTGGATATCCACTTTTTCCAGCTCCATTTATTGAAGAGACTGTCTTTTCCCCAGTGTGTGTTCTTGGGACCTTTGTTGACAACAAGTTCACTGTAGGTATGTGGATTTGTTTCTGGGTTCTCTATTCCACTCCATTGGTCTCTGTGTCTTTTTCAATGCCAGTCCCTTCCTATTTTGGTACTGTAGCTCTGTAGTAAAATTTGCAGTCAGGTAATATGATTCCTTCAGGTTTGTTCTTTTTATTTAGGATGTCTTTGACTATTCTGGGTCTTTTGTGCTTCCATATAAATTTTAGGATTCTTTTTTCTATTTCCGTGAACAATGCCAGTGGCATTTTTGAAAGAGATTGCATTGAATCTGTAGATTGCTTTGGGTAGTATGGACATTTTAACAATATTGATTTTTCCAGTAAAAAATGGAATATCTTTCCATTTTTTGGTATCCTTTTCAATTTCTTTCATCAGTGTTTTGTAGTTTTCATTACAGAGATCTTTCACTTCTTTGGTTCATTCCTAGGTATTTAATTTTATTTCTAGCTATTGTAAAGGGGATTTTTAAAAAATTCTCTTTCAGATTGTTCACTGTTGGCATATAGAAATGCTACTGGTTTTTGTATGTTGATTTAGTATCCTGCAACTTTACTCAATTTATCATTTCTAATATTTTTTTTTGTGGAGTCTTTAGGTTTTTCCAAATATAAGATCATATCATCTCCAAACAAGGATAATACAAATATTTTAAGAAACTTGCTTAGTGTGTTCCTGACAGAATTCATTTTAAAAACATATCCCTTATGTTTTAATTTAATCACATCTGCTTAACTAGTGTCCACAGAATTCTTGCCTTATGCATAAATTCAAACTGCTGTAGTAAGGATGCTTATTGAAAATGGTGAGTAGAATAATATATAAGTGATTAGTGGCAAATAAGTATGTTTTTTTTTTGTTTGCTTGTTTTTTTTTTTTTTTTTTTTTTTTTTTTTTTGCTTTCATCATGAAAGTTTTGGTTTTAGAGCTCTCTCATGAACCGTCAGTTGTGTTGATTTGTGTCATACTGTGAGTGTGTCAATGGCAGAAAGCCATTATATTTTCCATCATAGTTTTTCAAGTATGTATTTAAAAGAGACAAAATATGCGGAAAGCTTACGAAATAGAATGTGCCCTTTTAAAGAAACACTGCACTAGGTTGCATTTATTTGTGGTAAGTTATAATTTACATATGTTTAGTTTATTGAAAAACCATAATTTTGTTCATTTAGTTTATTCTAGAAGGTTGCAGGAGGTATTTGTCTTTTAAAATAAGAATTTGTGTAAATGTATGATATTCATTCTTTCAAATGGTTTGAAGAGCAATTTAGGACAAAAATAGAAGGAAAATATTATTGACTGCTTAAAGTTCCTGAAAAATGTCTCTTTTCAGTTTCTTCCACTTTTGAGGCTACCAATTAGATCTCCTTTTTTTTTTTTTTTTTAAGGTTCTCAGCACATAGGAAAGACAGTGAATAAATGGATAAATTGTATGGTCATGATATAGCATCCCTTTGCATTTTCCTGGCAGCAGCAAGGTCACTGTCTGTATCCTACCTTCAGGAAAGTGTGGTTGCAAATTTTCTGGCCTCTGCCTTGGGGAAGGCAGGAGTCATAGTGTGGGGAATGATCTAGATGTTAAGTAGCTGGCAGTGACAAATAGTCACAATGAAGTTCATAGTTATCTCATCAACCACTTATTTTTCCTCTATATCGGAAGATAGAGCATGTTATATGGAAGTTTTCTTAGCTACCATGAGAATATTTACCGTCTCCTTTTATCATAATAGGCTCTCAATAAATTTTGAATGACTAATAATAAATATTTAAAATTTATTGAGAGCCTTCTGTGGAATGGACTGTTCTAAGTGAATGCATTAATTTATAGCTCTAAACTCAGCCAAAAGATTCAGCTCATAAAGATGAGGAGATTGGATTTCAGAAGAGGAGGTAATTACTTTGAGGTGAAATGATCATGATGTGTTGGGATCTTTGGTTGTGTCCTTTAGGTGGCTAGGTGCTCCAGATTTTAAAAGATTTGGCAGAGAATGCTGAGAGTGACCACGTTTTGAGTAATTACTAGGAGTGAGAAGGGAGAGAAGCAAAAAAATTTAAACCCACCTGTCTTTCCTTCTTGGCAGGAGGAAATTCACTTATAGTACCAGCAATTAGTACAATACCCAGAAAATAATATAAACACAATGAACTTTTTATAAAGAAATCAACTTTTGACTTGAGTGGCAGCTCATGCCTGTCAGCCCAGCACTTTGCGGGGCCGAGGCAGGAGGATTGCTTGAGGCCAGGAGTTTGAGACCAGCATGGGCAACATATTGAGACTCTGTCTCTTAAAAAAATCAACATTTAGGCCGGGCGCAGTGGCTCGTGCCTGTAATCCCAGCACTTTGGGAGGCCGAGGCGGGCGGATCACGAGGTCAGGAGATCGAGACCATCCTGGCTAACATGGTGAAACCCCGTCTCTACTAAATATACAAAAAATTAGCTGGGCATGGTGGCGGGCCCCTGTGGTCCCAGCTACTCGGGAGGCTGAGGCAGGAGAATGGCTTGAACCCAGGAGACGGAGCTTGCAGTGAGCTGAGATCACGCCACTGCACTCCAGCCTGGGTGACAGAGCAAGACTCTGTCTCAAAAAAAAAAAAAAAAAAAATCAACATTTAAAAATTGTGGTATAATATACATAATATACATAATACAAACTTTACTTAACCATTTTCAATGTATCATTCAGTGGCATTAAGCACATTCACGTTGTTGTGCAGCCACCACTACCATCCACCTCCAGAACTTTTTCACTAATTGACATGACCACTGCACTGTAGTAGTTAATGAGAGTTCTAATTGTTTCACCTCCTATGTAGCACTTGGTGTTGTTCATTTTAACCATTTTGGTGGCTATGTAATGGTGTAACTTTATAGTTTTAATTTGAATTTTCCTGATGAAAACTGAAGTTAAGCATCTTTTCAAATGTTTACTGGCCACTTGTATGCTTTCTTTTGTGAAGTTCCCATTCAAAGCTTTTGCCCATTTCTCTACGGGTTATTTGCTATTATCATCAATTTGTAGGATTTCTTTGTATTTTCTGGGTGAGTCTTCCATTTGACCAATGTGTTACAGATACTTTCCTCTACTTTTTGGATTGCCTTTTCACTGTCTTAATGGAGCCTTTTAATGAACAGATGGTCATAATTTTAATGTAATCTGGTGTATATACTTTTTAATTTTATGGTTGGTACCTTTTTGTATATTATTCAAGTAATTGTTACCTAAGGCCATGAAGGTATTTGCCAGTTTTGTTTCTTCCTCTAAGCTTTGTTGCTTTACTTTTTAACATTTAGATCTACAGAACATCTGGACATCCTTTTGGTGTATGGGTTAGGTAGAAACTGAGATTCTTTTTATACTGTATAGGCATCCACTGGCCCCAGTACTATTCATTCAAGATCATCTTTTTCAATCACATGCCCTATTGCATTTCCTTATTTAAAATTATGTATCTGTTTCTGAACTTTCTAATCTGTTTCAGTGGTGCCTGTTTATCTTTCTGTTGGTGTCTTGCTGTTATAATTATTATAACTTTGTAATATCATGCTATCTGTTAGTGCAAACCATCTAGATTTGTTCATCTTCTTGGCTCTTTGTATTTCCATATAAATGTTAGGATCAGTTTAACCAATTTCTTTAAAAATCCCTCTAGACTTACTAGGATTTTTAGTGGATCACTTTGGGGATAATTGTCACCTTTACTGTACTGAATCTTCTAATCCATGTATATGGTATTTTTTCATTTACTTTGGTGTTTAAAATTTTTTCTTAATAATGTTCTATATAGTTTTCAGTTTAAAGTTCTCATTCATATTTTGTTAGATTTAGTGTTAGGTCTTTAATATTAATCAATGCTATTGTAAATGGCATTTTCAAATTTTATTTTTTTTTGTTGCTGATATATGGAAACAAGATTGACTCTTTGTATGGCTCTTGTATTTATCAATCTTGGTAAATTCACTTAATCTAGTAGTTAGTCAATTTAACTTTCTTTTGTGTTCAGATCCTGTTGTCTGGAAATGTTGAGAATTTTCTTTTTTTTTTTTCCTTTCGATCCTTATGCTTGTTTTTTTCTTTTTCTTGCATCATTACACTGGTTAGGACATCTAGTATAATATTAATAGAAGTGGTGATAGTGGGCATCTACATCTCTTCCGACTCAGAAGAAAAGTTGTCAATAATTCACCATCATGTATGATGTTTGCTGCACATCTATAATAGATACTCTTTATCAGAATTAGGCGGTTCTTGTCTATTTCTGTTTCATAACATTTTTTTTTTAAAGTTATGAATTGGTGTTAATTTATGTCAGTCGATTTTTTGTATCTTTTGAAGTCATATACTTTCCTCCCACATTTTAATTAATTAATTTTAGTATATTGAAGTAGGATTGATGTATAAAATGAGATATATATATATTTTATACATCTTGATGAGTTCGAAGAATATATACAACCATGAAACCATTATCACTATAAAGGCCATAAACATAGCCGTCACCTCCCTAAATTTTCTCTTACTCTCTTTTTTAATTATTATTGTGTTTTTCTTTTTTTGTGTGTGTGGTAAGGACACTAACATAAGATCTACTCTCTTAACAGACTTTAACTAGACAATACAGTATTGTTAGTTATAGTATCTAATGCTACTATGCTGTATGGTAGGTTTTCAGGACTAATTTATCCTACATAACTGAAACTTTGTACCCTTTATCCATTACCTCCCAATTTCCCCCTTTCCTCAGCTCCTGGCACTATCATTACCCCTTCTCTTCTGTGAATTTAAGTATTTTGGATCTCACATATAAAGAAATCATACAAGATTTATCATCCTGTTTGGCTTATTTCACTTTATGTCATGCCCTCTAGATCCATCCATGTTGTTGCAAATGGCAGGATTTCCTTCTTTTCAAAGGCCGAGTAATGCTCCATTGTATATGTTCACCACATTTTCTTTTTCCCTTCCTCTGTCAGTGGACATTTAGGTTGTTTCCACATCTGGCTATTGTGAATATCGCTGCAGTGAATATGGGAGTACAAATATTTCTTTGGATACTGATTTTAGTTCCTTTAAATATATGCCAAGATGTGGGATTTCTGGATCATATGGTAGTCATATTTTTAGTATTTTGAGGAATAGCCATGCTGTTTTTCATACGTTCCCACCAACAGTATACAAGGGTTCCCTTTTCTCCACATATTTGCCAATATTTATTATTTTTATCAATTATGTAATAGCCATCCTGACAGTGTGAAGTGGTATCTCATTGTGGTTTTTATTTGTATTTCCTTTTATTTGTATTATTTGTATTTGATGATTAGTAATGTTGAGCACCTTTTTCTATACTTGCTAGATATTTGTATGTTTTATTTGGATAAATGTCTGTTCAAGACCTTTGCCCAATTTAAAATCAGGTTTTAAAATTATTTTTGTAGTTGAATTGTATGAATTGCTTATATATTTTGTATATTAGCCCCTTATCTAATGGTATGGTTTGCCAGTATTTTCTCCCATTCCATAGGTCGTCTCTTCATTTTGGTGATTGATTTCCTTTGCTGTGTAGAAGTTTTTTGGTTGGCGGTGGTCCCACTTATTTATTTTTGCTTTCATTGCCTGTGCTTTTGGTGTCATATCCAAAAAAATCATTGTCAAAACCAATGTCAAGACACTTTTCCCTTACATTTTCTTCTACTAGTTTTAGTTTCAGGTCTTATATTTAAGTCTTCAATCTATTTTGAATTGATTTTTGTGTATAAGATCTTCATTTTGCACACACACACACACACACACACACACACACACACACACACACACACATATATATTCATTTTTCCAATACCATTTCTTGAAGAGACTGTCCTTTCTCCATTGTGCATTCTTGCTGCCCTTGTCAAAAAATTAGTTGACTGTATATGCATGGGTTTATTTCTTGGCACTCTATTCTGTTCCATTGGTCTATATATCTGTTTTTATGCTAGTACCATACTTTATGATTATTATAGCTTTGCAATGTAATTTGAAATAGGAAAAGTGATGCCTCTAGTTTTGTTCTTCTTGCTCAGTATTTCTTTGACTATTAGTGGTCTTTTGTGGTTCCATATTAATTTTAGGATAGTTTTTCCTATTTCTGTGAAAAATGCCATTGGAATTTTGATAGGGAATGCATTGAATATGTTGATCAGTTTGAGTAGTGTGAATATTTTAACAGTATTAATTTTTCCAATCTGTGAAAAGGGAATATTCTTCTCTGTATTTGTGTCTTCTTTAATATCTTTCATCAATGTGTTACAGCTTTCAGTGTACAGATTTTTCACCTTCTTGGTTAAATTTATACCTCATAATTGTATTCTTTTTGATGTTATTGTTAAGGGTATTATTTTTTAAATTTTATTGGATACTCTGTTGTCAGTGTATAGAAACGACTCATTTTTGTATGTTGGTTTTATATTCTGCAAATTCACCGAATTTTTAAAATTAGTTCAAACAGTTTTTGGCAGAATCTTTATGGTTTTTTTTTTTTTTTTTTTTTTTTTTGATGGAGTCTCAGTCTGTCGCTGGGCTGGAGTGCAGTGGCACCATCTCGGCTCACTGCAACCTCCGCCTCCTGGGTTCAAGCAATTCTCCTGCCTCAGCCTCCCGAGTAGCTGGGAGTACAGGAGCATGCTGCCATGCCCAGCTAATTTTTTTTTATTTTTTATTTATTTATTTATTTTTTGTATTTTAGTAGAGATGGGGTTTCACCATGTTGCCCAAGCTGATCTCAAACTACTGAGCTCAGGCAATCCGCCTGCCTAGGCCTCCCAAAGTGCTAGGATTACAGGCATGAGCCACCATGCCCGGCCTATGGTTTTCTATATATAAGACATATGACTTATATATAGATAAGTCAAAGGCAGACAATTTTACTTCTTTCTTTCTGACTTGGATGTCTTTTTTTGTTTTTCTTTTGCCTAAGTGCTCTGGCTAGAACTTCTAGTACCATCTCAAGAGTGGGCATCTTTATCTTGTTCCTAACTTTTCACCATTATAAATGATGTTACCTTTGGGCTTGTCATATATGGCCTTTATTGTTTTGAGGTCCATTACCTCTGTACCTAATTTGTTGAGAGTTTTTTAATCATGAAAAATGCTTTTTCCCCATTTATTGAAGTGATTACGATTTTTATCCTTCATTCTCTTAATGTGGTATATGACATTTATTGATTTTGATACGTTGAACCATCCTTGCATACCAGGGATAAGTCCCACTTGATGAGAGTGTATAATTCTCTTTAATATGCTGTTGAATTTGCCAGTATTTTATTGAGTATTTTTGTATGTATGTTCTTCAGGGATGTTGCTTTGTAATTTTCGTTTATTGGAATGACCTTGTCTGTCTTTGCTATCAGGGTAATGCTGGCTTCATGAGATGAATTTGTAAGTGTTGTCTCTACTATTCAATTTTTTGGAAGGATTTGAGAAGGATTAGTGTTAGTTCTTAAAATGTTTGTAGAATTTACCAATGAAGCCACCAGATACTGGGCTTTCTTTATTGGGAAGTTTTAAATTACTGATTTAATATTACATGTTCTTTGTTCAGATTCTCTATTTCTTTATGTTCAGTCTGGGTGGACTGTATATTTCTAGGAACTTATCCATTTCTTCTAGGTCATCCAATATGTTGACAAATAATTGTTCATAGTAGTGTTATGATCATTAAATTTGTATTTTTATGCTATCTGTTGTAATGTCTCTTATTTCATTTATGATTTTATTTATTTGAATCATCTCTTTTTTTCATTGTTAGTATGGCTAAAGGTTTGTCAAGTTTATCATCTCACATAATCAATTATTAGTTTTATTTGTCTTTTTAATTGTTCTAGTGTCTATTTTATTTATTTTTGTTCTAATCTTTATTCCTTTCTTCTGCTGTTTGGGCCTAGTTTTTTTTTTTTTTTTTTTTTCCTCTAGCTCCTTGAAGTATAAATCTGGACTGGTTTTTTTGACATCATTCTTATTTTGTAATGGAGGCATTTATTGCTGTAAACTTTTCTCTTAGCACTGCTTTTGCTGCCTCCCATAAGTTTTAATATGTTTTATGTTTCCATTGTCTCAAGATATTTTGGATTTCCCTTTTGGTTTCTTATTTGACCAACTGGCTATTCAGGAGCATGTTGCTTAAGTTATACATATTTGTGAATTTTCCAATTTTCCTCTGATTTTTAGTTTCATACCGTTATGGTTGAAAAAGTTACTTGACATGATTTTCAACTTCTTTCTTTCTTTTTTTTTTTTTTTTTGAGGTGGTGTCTCTCTCGGTCACCCAGGCTGGAGTACAGTGGCGTGATCTCGGCTCACTGCAAGCTCTGCCTCCCGGGTTCATGTCATTCTCCTGCCTCAGCCTCCTGAGTAGCTGGGACTACCAGTGCCCACCACCAGGCCCGGCTATTTTTTTTTTTTGTATTTTTAGTAGAGACGGGGTTTCACCGTGTTAGCCAGGATGGTCTCGATCTCCTGATCTTGTGATCCGCCGGCCTCGGCCTCCCAGAGTGCTGGGATTACAGGCTTGAGCCACTGCACCCAGCTGATCTACAACTTCTTAAATTTGTTAAGACTTGTTTTGTGTCCTAACATATTATCTACCCTGGATAATGTTATGTGTATGCTTGAAAAGAATGTGTATTCTGCTGCTATTGGATGGAATGCTCTCTATATATCCGTTAGGTCCATCTGGCTTATAGTGTTGCCAAAGTTTGTTGTTTCTTATTGATTTTCTGTCTGGAGGAAGTAGGGGTTGTTGAAAGTGAGGTACCGAAGTTCCCTACTACTATTGCACTGCTGTCTATTTCTCCCTTCAGTCTCTTTAGTTCTGTTAATATTTGCTTTATATGTTTATTTGCTGTTATGTTGGGTGCATATATAATTGTTATATCCTCTTGATGAATGGACCCCTTTATCAATATGTAACAACATTTACTTTCTTCTGTGACCGTTTTTTACTTAAAGTCTAGTTTTTTATTCTGATATAAGTATAGCTATTCCTTCTCTCCTTTGGTTACTATTTGCATGGAATATTTTTTTCTGTCCTTTTACTTTCATTCTGTGTGTGTTCTTAAAGCTAATGTCAGTCTCTTAGAAACAGTTCATAGTTGGATCTTTTTTAAAAAAATATTTCAGTTACTCTGTTTTTGGATTGGAGAATTTACATTGAAATTTAAAATAATTATTGATAGACAAGGACTTACTATAAGTATTTCAGTAATTGTTTTTTTCACTGTTCTGTAGTTTATTTATTTGTTCCTTTCTTCCTCTGTTGCCATCTCCTTTTGTTAATGATTTTTTTTGTGGTAGTATGTTTTGATTCCTTAGTCTTTCTCTTTTATATACCTAACACATCGGTTTTCTTTGTGGTTACCACAAGGCTCACATAAAACACTTGTAAGTTACAACAGTCTGTTTTAAGCTGGTAACAACTGATAACAGTTCGATTGCGTTATAAAACTCTATACATTTACTTCACCCCACAATATTTTATGTTTTTGGTGTCACAATTTACAACCTTTTTCCTTTTATAATATGATAAATCTATCTTTATTGCATTCAGACATTTTACAACTTTTTATATTGCATATCCATTAACAAATTTTGTAGCTATAATTATTTTTAATACTTTTGCCTTTTAACTTTTATACTAGAGTAAAAGTGATTTATTCAGCTTCATTATAGTATTAAAGTATTCTGAATTTGATTATGTGCTTACCTTTACCAGCGAGGTTTATACTTTCATATGTTTTCACGTTGCTAATTAGTGCCTTTTTGTTTAAACTTTGAAGAACTCTTTTAACATTTCTTGTAAGGCAAATCTAGTGATGATGAACTCCCACAGCTTTTGTTTTTCTGGGAAAGAGTTTCTGTCTCCATTTCTTAAGAACACCTTTTGTTGTATTTTTAGTCGGCTGCTTTTTTCTTTCAGCACTTTGAATATATATCATCCCATTCTCTCTTGAACTGCAAGGTTTCTGCTGATAAGTTCATTCACAGTCTTACAGTGTTTCCCTTGTATGTGATGAGTTGCTTTTCTCTTACTACTTTCAAACTTTTTTGTTTTTCATTTTTGACAATTTGATTATAATGTGTCTTGGTGGAGACATTTTTATATTCTGCCATTTGAGGTTCTTTGGACTTCCTGGATCTTAGTGTTCATTTCCCTCCAAGATTTGGGAAGTTTTCTGTCTTAATTTTTAAAGTAACTTTGCTTTCTCTTTGTCCCTCTTCTCCTTCTCTGCTGCTTCTAGGACTCCTATACTTTTTATATTTGTCCACATGATGTTGTTCCATAAGTCCTGTAGACTTTCTTTATTCTTTTTCATTCTTGTTTTATTTTTATTCCTCTGACTAATTTTAAATAACCTGTCTTTGAGTTCACTGATTCTTCTGCTTGATTGAGTCTGCCGTTGAAGCTCTTGGTTGAATTTTTCAGTTCAGGTGTTGTATTCTTCATTTCCAGAATTTATGTTTGGTTCTTTTTAAAGGTGTGTATTTTTTTGTTAAACTTCTCACTTTGCTTATGCATTGTTTCCCTTATGTAATTTAGTTTTCTATCATTTTTTTCTCTTGTGGTTCACTGAGTTTTATTAAAGATAATTACTTTGAATTCCTTGTTGGGAAATTCATAGGTATCCATTTTTTTTTAAGATCAGTCTCTGGAGCTTTATTTTATTCTTTTGGTAGTATTGCATGTTTTTGATTCTTTGTTTTCCTAGAAGCATTGTGTTGTTTCTTTGCATTTGAATAAGGAGTCACCTCTTCCAGCCTTTACTGACTGGCTTCAAGAGAGGAAGACCTTCACCAGTGAGCTTGTCACTGGTGAGACCTTTGTTAGTGAGACTCTCTACATTTTGGAGGTCTTGAGACCTTATCAATGGATGCCCATACTTTACTGCTCTTGTTCCTTCTTATAGGAGAAGTCTTAGGATTGTGTGCCTTTTTCTGATCCCACAATGCCAGGCCTGGAATGAAGGCCTCCTATTTATTTTCCCTAGTGCAGTGACCTGATGTGTTCAGATCACACACATTATCTCAATCTAGCAGAGTTGGATTGGCTGTTAAGATCTGCACCTACTGTTGAGATGTATGTGCTATCTGCAAGGGGTTCATGTGCATCATTGTGGGGACCTATAGGAGACTGTGCTTGGGGATGTGTGGGGCACAGGCCATTGGGGGAGTATGATGTGCTAGTGGTATGGGTCAACTAGTTGCAAGGGTCCACAGGAGAGTCATTTTGAGGGATTTGTCAGTGAGTCTCTTAGTGGAGTTTGCTAGCTGATTGGCAGGATCCATGGCTGGCTGTTGTGATCTGTGCACTGGTTGCAGTGAGCCCCTGCCCCTTTGCCGTGCTCTCAGCTATCCCCAGATGATGCTGTTGTACTGATCACTTCAGTATGCTGGGTGAGCAAGACAGAAGTGGGCCTGCTAGACAGCATCCCACAAGGCTGGGGAAGGTGGGTGCTCACTTTGCTCTTTGTTTCCCCTGTGGGAGAAATTCTGTGCCAAGGAGGCTTCTCTTGGTACTGAGCTGTGCCACCTTGGGGGAGGGGTGATGTGGGTAATGTGAAATTGCTTTTCACCCTTTTTAATGCATCCACTCTCAGATTTTTTTGCTTTGTCAAGCTGCTAGAAACTTAGTTAGACTCTGGGGTTCTCACAAAGTTATTTTTGTTTGTGGATAGTTGCCAAAATTGGTGTTTTTGTGGTAGTATGGGGGCTGGCATTTGCTATTCTGCCACCTTGCTTACATCCCTCCCTCTTTTTAAAAGGATTTTTAAAAAAGATGTTCATAAGAATTTGGTCTGTAGTTTTTCCATAATGTTCTTAGGTTTTTAGGCTATTGTTATTTTGGCCTCAAAATAGATTGAGAAGGTTAATCCTTTTCTGTTCTCTGGAAGAATGTGAGCTTTGTGTTATTTTAAAAAAATATTTGGAAGAATTCACTAGTGAAACTCTCTGGGCTTGGAGATTTCTTTATATAAAGGTTTTAATAAGAGCTTCAATTTATTTTATAGACAAAGTAGAATTCAGATTTTTAACATTTTCTTGATTTGATATTTCATTTTAAAGAAATTATATTATATAATTTAATTTTTCAGATTAGTGAGAAGTTGTTTATGATGTTTTTCTACGTCTTTAATATATGTATGATCTGTACTCATATCCTTCCTTTCCCTGCCTGATATTGTCAGTTTGTATTTTCTTTTCTTTTGCTTTTTGTCTTGCCTTGAGTTTGTCACTTTTATTAATCTTTTTAAAGAATAAACTTTTTGGCTTTGTCTATTGTGCATTTTATTTCCATTCCATTGATATTTTCTCTTTTAAAAAATTATTTTCTTTTTAAAAAACTTTCCTTGTATTTGATTTTCTGTTCCTTTTCTAGCTTATGATGATAATCCATTTAAGGCTATACCTTCTTTCTAAGCACTAGATTTAGCTGCATCTCACAAATTATGGTTTATCATATCTGAATTATTCAGTTCAAGCTATTTTCACATTTCTGTTGTGATTTATTCTTTGATTATTTTGATAGTAGAAGCATTCAATTTCCAAGCAGTTGAGGATTTTCTGTTAAATGTTTCTTATTGGTTTCTTGCTTAATTACATTGTATTTAGAGAATATTTTTTGAATGACTATAATTAAACTTTTTTGAAGTTTGCTTTATGACCTGGCATACATAGTCAGTTTTGGTAAATGTTTCAAGTGCTTTTGAAATACATTTTTAAATTATCTTTGTTGGTGCGGTGTTGTATACATGGTCGAATTTGTGAACTGCATCATTTAGCCCTAATGATTTGATGTTTGGGTCAGTGGTAGGGGTGGATTTTGGTTGTTTTATAAGCTACTGATAGTGGTAAGTCTCCAATATATTTGTGGGTTTGTTCATTTCTCCCTTTAGCAGTCAATTTTTGCTTTACAGGTTTTGAAATTCTGTTAATGAGTACACACCAATAGAGAATTCTTATTTTTTCATAAGGGATCATTGCTTTTGTAATTATGAGGTGTTCTTTTAAAAAATATCTGGTAATATTTCTTGCCTTACAGTCTAGATTTTCTTATATTAGTATCGTTTTATCAGTCTTTTAAAAAGTTAGTTTTTTTCATGGTAAGTCTTTTTATGTTAAAACATATTTTTCAAGTCTTTTATGTCTTTATATTTAAAGCATTTCTCCTGTAGGTAAACAAGTTTACTGTTTAGGTTTCTAACATCCACTCTGATAATTTTGTTTTTTTAATTTGAGTATTTAACTCCTTCACATTTAATAAAATTGATGACCTTTGTTCATATTTGTCGCCTACTCTTTGTCTTCTACTTGATACACTCTTTTGACCTGATATTTATCTATTTTTTACTGGCCTTTGTGTTTACTATAATGATTAGACATGTCTATCCTTTCTTTATAATTATAGGAAACAATTTGTTGCTTAATTTCCTTCTTTTTCCTTAGAAAATGTCAATTTAATTTTCCTTGTCATCTTTTGTATTATTATTGATATGGATATTAATTCTAGACATAAATATAACTCAGGATCCAATATTATTATATATCAGTATTGATTTATGTTTACCCACATGTTTGCCTTTGTTGTTTTCATTTCTTTTTGCATTTCTGTGTTCTGTTGGGGATCATTTTTCTTCTACCTGAAGAACTCTCTTCTCTCCTCTCCACCATCCATTTTCCTTCTTTCTCTCCTTCTCCTCCTCCTCCTCCTTTGTTTTTCTCTCCTCCTCCCCCTCCTCCTCTTTCTCCTCCATTTTCTTCTTCTTTTAGTATGATTGTTAAAGTTTTTATTTGTTCAAAAACATCTTCATTTCAATTTTTATTTTTAGAGAATATATTCATTGTTATAAAATTCTTGGCGAGGACTTGGGGTTTTTTTTGGTTTGTTTTAAAACACTTTAACAAGGCCATTCTATTGTCTTATGGCTTTCATTGTTCCTGTTAGAAGTCAGCTCTATGTCTTATTGTTGCTCATTGAAAGTAATGTATTCCCTTCTCCTTCCTTTCCATCCCATAGTACTTTTAAGATTTTTTGCTTTGTGTTTATGTTAGTATTCTTATTAGCATATGCTTATATTTGGATTTCTTTATTGTTATCTTACTTAGGGTTTATAGAGCTCTTTCATTTAAGTAAACTAGTCATTGAACTTAAACATATATCTGTAAAAGTGCATCAAATATACGTGTTCAGTTTAGTGAGTTTTCACAAAGTAAATACATCTGTGTGTCCAGCAACTATATTAAAAACAGAACATTCCGAGTACTTTAGAAACCCTTTCTTAGTTACTATTTTCTATAGATACTATTTTCTTTCTTTCTTTTTTTTTTTTTGGAAATGGAGTCTCGCTCTGTTGCCCAGGCTGGAGTGCAGTGGCGTGACCTCGGCTCACTGCAAGTTCTGCCTCCCAGGTTCACGCCATTCTCCCGCCTCAGCTTCCCGAGTATTTGGGACTACAGGCATCCGCCACCATGCCCGGCTAATTTTTGTTTTGTTTTGTTTTGTTTTCTTTTGTTTTTGTATTTTTAGTAGAGACGGGGTTTCACCATATTAGCCAGAATGGTCTTGATCTCCTGACTTCATGATCCGCCCGCCTTGGCCTTGCTGGGATTACAGGTGTGAGCCACCGTGCCCAGCCCTATAGATACTATTTTCTAAAGGTAATAGCTGTCTTGACTTCCCATGCTTTAGGTTAGTTTTGCCTGTTATTGAACTTTATATAAATAGAGTTGTATGGTATGCGTCCCTTCAAGTCAACATAATGTTTGTGGTATTTATCCATGTAGATACATGTAGTTATGGTTTGTTTATTCTCATTACTATACATTGCTTTTCATTCTGTTTAATGACTGTATCATAATTTATCCATTCTTCTCTTGATGAACATTTTGTTATTATAAGTACACTGCGAACATTCCTATGTGTCTTTTGTTTGATACTTGTATGCATTTCCATACTAGGAATGTTGGTGAGAGTCTATTGTTTGTTGGTGTTTTTCTCAGTTTTGGAAAATTTTTTGGCATTTTTCCCTTCAAAGATCAATTTTATAGTTTTCTCGTTTTTTTTCCTTTTTGGGATCCCAATTACGTTTTATGTGTTTTTATTGTGACCTATATATTTTATGTTCCTTTTCTGTCCTTTTTATTCTTCCTCTCTGTTTAGTTTGGATATGTTCTACTGACTTCTTATTCAGATTACCGCAATGTCAGTCTGACGTTAAACCCCCATCTATCAATGAGTTTCAGATATTGTATTTTCCAGTTCTAGAATTTCCATTTGGTTCTTTTTACATATTCCAGATATCTGGTGAAATATACTATCTTTCATTAATTTAATTTAATTTTCTTTAATTTTCTTGAACATAATTATTTTAAGGTCTTTGGTATTAGCTCTAATATCTGAATCACCTATGGGTCTCTTCTTGTTTTAGGTCATATTATCTTACGTCTTACTATGCCTAGTAATTTTTTATTGAATGCTAGGCTTTGAGTATAAAAAGTTATAGAGGTTGTAAATGTTACAAATTGATATTATTTTCCTCTAGGGAGGGTTTACCCTGTTTTCTGCAAGGCAGATGAACTGGGGGATGTATCACCTTAATCTAGCTGAGGTGAAGTTAGGTTACAGTTTCTGTAAGCCTCAGTCTATCTCTGGTTGGACCTTATTCCTCAAGCATTCCCATCCACAAATTTACTGAGAATTCTGTTGCTTTCACTTCCTCTCCTTGTTGAGTTTTCAGTGTTGATCTTTAGTCTTCACAGTACTATGTGACTGGTAGAAAAACTCTACTTTGCATTATAATGTTTATGGCTTAGATTTTTTGCTTACCTTGCTGAATATCAGAGTAATACTGTTCATGTGTTTGAGAGTCTTCAAGTCTCCAATTCTGATCCTCTGGCCTCCTAAGATCACGTAAGCTCTGCCATGGTCCTTTACCTGTGTAAACATAACCAGGAAAAATGTCATATATTGACAACTTACCTCTCTGAGTTTCTCCTGTTTTTTTTTTTTTTTTTGGTTTTGGGTAATCTTACAGTTTCTAGTTCTTATTTCTTTCATAGCTCTCCAATGCCTTTATTAGTTTAGTATTTTATGTAGTCTCTTTTGTCATTCAAGAAAGTATTGGTTAGTCTGCCTGAAAGTATTACATCCTACTCAGATGCCCTCAAAGAATGTTTATTTGCAAACTTAAACAGTTTTTAGAAGCACTTGACATCATAGGGCTGGCCTGTGACTACTTGTGACCTTTCTTTTGAGCCGTTAGCTACTAGATTTGATTTAATACATGAATTAAGGAATTAAGGAGTGACTACATACAGCTTGTGTTCGTCCGTTTTCTTTTTTTTTTTTTTTTTTTTTGAGACAGAGTCTCGCTCTGTCTCCCAGGCTGGAGTGCAGTGGCCGCATCTCAGCTCACTGCAAGCTCCGCCTCCCGGGTCTACGCCATTCTCCTGCCTCAGCCTCCCGAGTAGCTGGGACTACAGGCGCCCGCCACCTCACCCGGCTAGTTTTTTGTATTTTTTTTTTAGTAGAGACGGGGTTTCACCGTATTAGCCAGGCTGGTCTCAATCTCCTGACCTTGTGATCCACCCGTCTCGGCCTCCCAAAGTGCTGGGATTACAGGCTTGAGCCACCGCGCCCGGCCTAGTCTGCTTTCATACTGCTATAAAGATACTACCTGAGACTGGGTAATTTATAAACAAACGAGGTTTAATCGACTCACGGTTCCTCATGGCTGGGGAGGCCTCAGGAGACTTAAAATCCTGGCGGAAGGAGAAGCAGGCACCTTCTTCACAAGATGGCAGAAGAGAGTGTGAGCGTGTGAAGGAGGAATTGTCAGACGCTTATAAAACCATCAGATCTTGTGAGAATTCACTCACTATCAGAACAGCATGGGGGAAACTGCCCCCATGATCCAATCACCTCCCACCAGGTCCCTCCCTTGACATGTGGAGGATTAGGAAGATTACAATTCGAGATGAGATTTGGGTGGGAACACAGAGCCAAACCATATCACAGTTGTTTGAAGAATAACCCCGATTTGATAGGTGATCTTTAATGCATATCATTAGAGCAAAGAAGCATGCATTATTTTTAGTTTGTCAATTGATTTTAGAGTAGTCATGACAATCTAATACCCATATAATTAGTGTGCTGTGATAGCATATTATTTTTATCTCTAAAAGAGTAATTGAGGCCAGGCGCGGTGGCTCACGCCTTTAATCCCAGCACTTTGGGAGGCTGAGGCAGGCGGATCACCTGAGGTCAGGAGTTCGAGACCAGGCTGGCCAATGTGGTGAAACCCTGTCTCTACTAAAAATGCAAAAATTAGCTGGGCGTGGTGGCGGGTGCCTGTAATCCCAGCTGCTCGGGAGGCTGAGTAGGACAATTGCTTTAACCTAGGAGATGGAGGTTGCAGTGAGCCGAGATTGTGCCACTGCACTGCAGCCTGTGTGAAAGAGCAAGACTCCATCTCAAAAAGTAAAAAATAAAAAAATAAAAAAAAAGAGAGCAATTTTTTTCTGAGACCCTTGATACCTTAGAAAGACAAATTTTGGAGAGACAAAGGTAAACCATTAATGGTTCAAGAGAGGTCTTGGTACATGCTTTTCTTAGTGTTGCTAGAGTTATATTTTTCTTTCAGTGATTTTGGACATGTATAAAGGGGACATTTCAGAAATATGTTTAATGATCTTATTTAAATCCAGACACAGATTTGACAGAGGAAAGATAAAAATACATAATTATCAACAGAGATTTAAAATTACATGGGCAATATGGTAAGGAAATCAGCTCATATCTTTTTGGGAATCACAAAGAAATCTCCTTACCCTCAAACAAACTATATCTTTCATAAACTAGAAGGTAGATTTGCTATGTATGACATTCCTGTAAAAATTACTGTGTTTCCTCCACTAAACTACTGCCTGTAAGCTACTTCATTATTTTAAGGACCACTAGTAAGAAAAAACAATGACAGTTAAACAATTATATTTTGATGTTTTTAATCATGAAGAATGTATGTTCCTTTTTGAAGGAACTCCCCTTTACTTTTAAAACATATTTTATCATCATTTTGTACATATTTAAGAGAAGATTATTAGTCTAATAAACTGGATTTAAAAAAAAAAGTTGTCACCTTCCGAGTCTAAGTACTGAATCACTTTTGACTCAGAGTCATTGATGCCTGTGTTTTCCTGTACAGTATCACCCTTTGTGCCCTTGGGGGTGTTAATGTTGAATTATTTCTTAAGAGGGTGTTATAATATTGTCTCTGGGTTTTTCTTCCAAGCTATTGACATGCACTCTGCATGTGATGATATCACCAGATAGTTTACCTGACAACAACTGGGACTCCTGTTCCTTTTTCAAGTGGTCTTAAGTCATCCTTTGTTGACCTAAGCATCAAAAGGTTACAGATGTTCCATCAAACTGCCAAGAGGCACAGCCAAACCTGTGCTTAGGCAGGCAGTGATGACTGCATAAGACCCACTACCTGTTTAGCAGCACTGCAAGACTATCTTGATTTCACATGTGTCAAAATGTATAGAATGTGCTTTCTCAATCAAATATGGCATCGTTTGGAATGCTTTATGGCCACTTAATATCTGGCTACTTCATACAGATGTGTTCTATATTTCTGGATAGAACATAGATAGCACAGATATATGTAATTTCCTGCAGAGAGAATGGAGAGAAAGAATGAGTTTAGTGCACTTACTGGCATTAATATTTGATATTCAAGGGTTATGGGGAAGATCATTGTAACATTATTGAGTGACTAGGAACATAAAGAGACACAGAGACCTTGAAAGTTGATGACAGAAAAAAGATGTCTTGTTTCCATTGATTTGCCAGAGAGACACTTGTGGTTGTTCTCTTATGGCTGGAGCTATGCTCCCGGTTATGTAAACACATATGTGTACATCTCTTCCCACCACACCTGCATCCTGCTTCTCCATGCTAATCTTATTCATAAACAATTAGGTATTTTTTATTTTTTCGTTTAGATGGAGTCTCACTTTGTCGCCAGGCTGGAG
Source organism: Macaca fascicularis (assembly GCF_037993035.2). Taxonomy (NCBI): domain Eukaryota; kingdom Metazoa; phylum Chordata; class Mammalia; order Primates; family Cercopithecidae; genus Macaca; species Macaca fascicularis. The sequence goes on along the minus strand of NC_088392.1, from coordinate 74,813,261 downwards.
TGCAGTGGCGCAATCTTGGCTCACTGCAACCTCCACCTCCCGGGTTCAAGCGATTCTCCTACTTCATCCTCCTGAGTAGCTGGGACTACAGGCATGCGCCACCACGCCTGGCTAATTTTTGTATTGTTAGTAGAGACGGGGTTTCACCCTGTTGGCCAGGATGGTTTCAATCTCTTGACCTCGTGATCTGCCCACCTCAGTCTCCCAAAGTGCTGGGATTACAGACATGAGCCACCATGCCCGGCCCAATTAGGTGTTTTTGTTTTTGTTTTTGTTTTTGTTTTTTTGGCACCAAAACCTTATCTCTTTTTGCTTTTTTGTTTTCTAAAACCCATTCATTATCATTATTATTGATTTCTACCTTTGAAAGTTTTGATACTTTTATTTTGTGGCAGCTCTTAATTTTCCTAAAATTTTAAATGCCATATTTTATTTTTACATTTTAACTGATTAAAAAGAATTTTGTTTTAACTTGTTTATAATTTTTGAGGTCTTTTAAGGTAATTGGAAGAACTCTTAAGACATTACAGAATGCAAATGGCATTCACAAAGTAGGGTGTAGTTAATGAGTTAGAGTGACATTGGGATTACAATCCCAATCTTTCTCAGGGTTTTAAATTGGAGAACTATTTAGAGAGCATCTATTCTAATGCTGTTGCCGCTGCTACTCTACTGCTGTTTTCTAGCTTTCAAAATTTTTATGAGTCTGGATTCTTCTAGTTGCAAAGAACAGAAATGGCTGAACCAGAAAAGGGAAGTTATTAGCTCACAAGACTGAGCAGTACTGGGGTGGAGTTGGACCAGTCATGGCTGACTCCAGTGGCTAGTCGCTCCCAACACTTGTCCCACCTTCCTCTGCATTGTCTTTGGTCTGAATGGACCTTTCTTTTACGTAGCAGCCCCTGCAGATCTAGGCTTACGTTCTATGAACCTAACAGTCCTAGATAAAGAGGTTCTTCTGCATAGTATTTCTGATAAGAATCCTAGAATTGAATCTCTTTGGTTTTGATTAGGTTATATATCCATCCCTGAACCAATGACTATGGCCAGGAGGGTGAATTTTATTGAATTGACCCTTTCTAAGTTACCTGCCTACCCTGGAACCACGTGACTCAGAATGAAGCTCCTCAAACTAAAAATCAGGTAGCTGGACAAAGAAAAAGGATGTGGGGCTGGCTAAACCGATAGGTTCTTCTTAACGCGTTGTATGCTGTGAGCTGAAGCCCAGTGGTCTTCAGAACATGCAAACGATTTGACTTACCTTAACCAAGAGAATAGTTAAAACTACAATAGGGAGTCTGAATTAGATTCAGCTCTGACTCGCTCAGGGCTTGTAGGATAACATTATTTCCCTGCTTTCAAATTATGTCAGTTCAAGCCTGAAGGGTGAGAAGCTGATGACATGATATGAAGGCAGAATTTCAAGGTGGCAAAAGTCCTTTCCTGGGAGTCAGGAGTCCTGAGTGCTATTTTCAGCTCTGAGAACATAGGCCAGTGATTTTGCTGCTGGATTGTGAGCTCCTGGAGGTCAGGGACTGTGCTTAATCTTGCTTTTTACATTATTTCCTCCCTTTTTGTTTTTAAATCTCGCCTTGTAAATGTACTGTTGGATATATGTTATCTTAATTTATCCTCCATGTATCTTCTGCTTGATAATTTTTAGCGCTTGATCTTCCTGTGATTTATTTTGGGTGATTGCCTCCAATATACCAGTTTTCACTTCTAAAAAGTAAACTTATTTGACATACCCACAGATGCTTTCATACTGTATTATGCATTTATTTCCAGATTTTGTGTTTACTTCTTTTTCAAATTTGCTCTTTTTAAAACAAAAAAAAATTGAACAATGTTTTGTTCTTATCTTACCAAGTCTGTTTTTTTCACATATTTCATCAAGAGTTTATACATACTTGATTTTAACTTCCTCTAGGCTTTTTCTATTATGAAGACTTCTAGGGTATTCATGCTTCTGTTTGTTGCTTCTTATGACACTTAGGTTGGTGAGTTTCCTTGTGGGCTTTCTAGTTTTAGTCAAAGAGATTACCTTCAGTGAGACTTTTTTTTTCATACTAGTTTTGAGAGCATCCCAGGTTGTTGAGGTATTGCTATGGGGCAGTTTTACTATAATTGATTTGAGCTTTCTGCATTGCTGGGTAGGAGGAATTGGACCTCCACACCTGTGTTTAGTACAAGCTTGGATCTCTGATCTCTAAGTGATTCTTGTTCCAACAGTGTTTTAGTGGGGTGGTCCTCCTCTGTGATACTGCCTAAGCCAGCGAGTGAAGGTTTATTAGTCCTTAATCAAAGATAGGACAACCTTTTGGATGATGGAGACACTTTCTAGCTCAAACCCATGCATTTAGCTTATGGCTTCAGTTTCTGTCCCCCGATAGGAATGAAAAACAAAGCACTTAATATGTGTATCTGATTTAGTTCCTCAGTTGTTTTTTGTTTGTTTCTGACATTTCTGTTTTTTAATTATCCAGAACTCAGTTGTGTGATGTAAATAACTTTGCTGTATTTTCCCAATATATTTTTTTTCTCTGCATCTGCTCAGTTGACCTCTTCACCAGAAGTTACTTATTTTATATTTCTGTAGCCCCGAGTGTCTTGTGTTGCACAAAGTGGAAAATAATTAGATATAGATTTACAACATTTAAAATGTATTTTAATGTTTAGTAACTGCAAAAATATTTTTTCTAGTTAGAAGAATTATAAGGTTAACAAGAAACCAGATCTGCTACATAGAAAGAAAGAAGCTTGAATTTGTTTTATTGTCATATAAAGTATTTGTAGTAGAAGTTTTAAAACACTTTCACAATATATGCATACTCTGGGAGGTAGAATCTTGACCCTCAAAGATGTCGGTATCCTGCTCCTTGGAACCTGTGAATATGTTATGTTGTATGGAAAGGTGGAAATAAGGTTGCCAGTGAAATTAAGGTTGCTGATCAGTTGACTTGAAGGGAGATATTCTGGATTTTCAGGTGGACCCATGTAGTCGCATACTTACTTTAAATGTGGAAGAGGGAAGCAGAAGAATCCGTGTCTGGGTGATATATCCTGAGAAGACTTGATAAGCCAATGCTGGCTTTGAAGACGGAGGAAGGGGTCATGAGCCAAGGAATGCTGGAAGCATCTGGAAGCTGCGAAAGGCAAGAAAATGGATTCTTTTCTAGAGCCTCTGGACACACCCTTGGCGAAACCTTGATTTTTAGCCTAATGGGATCTATTTAGGACTTTTGACCCCCTTAACTGTAAGATAATAAATTTGTGTTGTTTCAGGCCACCAAGTTGGGGTAAGTTGTTACAGCAGCAATAGGAAATTAATTCATATACTCTGTGACCTGTGAGTTCCACTCCTAGGTATGGACTTAACAGAAATGTACTGAATGTATGTTTCAGCAAAATAAGTATAGTAGAATGTTTGAGTAGCATTTTTTGTAATATCCCAAAGCTGGAAATTACTCAAATACTCATCAGCAACCAAATAGATCAATGTGTTTTACACACTCTACAATACAATACAAGAGTAAGAGTGAACTGTCTACATCTGCATACAACAGTATGGATGGGTGTCACAAACATTACGTTAGTAAAAGAAATGAGACACAGAAAACGATGCATACTGATATGATTTGAATGTCTGTTCCCTCCATAACTCGTGTCGAAACTTAATCCCTAATGTGGGAATATTGAGAGATGCACAGCCTTTAAAAGGCAAGAGCCTTGAATGGATTAATCCATTTGTGGAGTAACAGATCAATGGGTAAATGGATTAATGAGTTATCATGGGAATGGAAATGGTGGCTTCATAAGAAGAGGAAGGAGACATGAGCCGACATGCTCAGCCCCCTCACCGTGTGACACCTGTGGGCCTTGGGACTCTGCAGAGAGTTGCCACTTCAAGAAGGCCCTCACCAGATGTGTCCCATTCAACCTTGAACTTCTCAGCCTCCATAAGTGTAAGAAATAAATTCTTTTTATTTATAAATTACCCAGTTTCATGTGTTAATTATAAGCAACAGAAAATGGACAAAGACAAATACTCTGTAATTCCATTTGTAGAGTGCATAAAAAGAAACAGAAGGCCGGGCACGGTGGCTCATGTAATCCCAGAAGGCCTCCGAGCACTTTGGGAGGCTGAGGCAGGCGGATCATGAGGTCAGGAGATCGAGACCATCCTGGCTAACATGGTGAAACCCTGTCTCTACTAAAAATACAAAAAATTAGCCAGGCGTGGTGGCAGGTGCCTGTAGTCCCAGCTACTCAGGAGGCTGAGGCAGGAGAATGGCGTGAACCTGGGAGGTGGAGCTTGCAGCCAGCGGAGATGGTGCCACTGCACTCCAGCCTGGGCGACAGAGCGAGACTCCGTCTCAAAAAAAAAAAAAAAAGAAAAGAAAAGAAACAGAAGTCATCTATTGTGTTAGAAGATGGGACAACCATCAAGATTTGCCTTGATTGAAGTAGTGACCAAGGGGTACACATTCGTATGTTCTGTTTCTTGATTGGGATGCTAGTTACATGTGTTCAGTGCATGAAAATTTATTGAGCCGTGCCCTAAGCTATTATGCATTTTTTGCATGTTTGTTACACTTCAATTTTTATTTATTTATTTATTTAATTTTTGAGACGGAGTCTAGCTCTGTCGCCCAGGCTGGAGTGCAGTGGCGCGATCTCAGCTCACTGCAAGCTCCGCCTCCCGGGTTCACGGCATTCTCCTGCCTCAGCCTCCCGGGTAGTTGGGACTACAGGCGCCCGCCACCTCGCCCGGCTAGATTTTTTTTTTTTGTATTTTTAGTAGAGACGGGGTTTCACCATGTTAGCCAGGATGGTCTCGATCTCCTGACCTCGTGATCCGCCCGTCTCGGCCTCCCAAAGTGCTGGGATTACGGACTTGAGCCACCGCACCCGGCGTTTTACACTTCAATTTTTAAAAAGAATATATTCCCAAACATCGTCCCATTTTCCAGCAGAGCCCTGCAGTGTATTCAGTGTGGGTGAGGCTGTGATTTGCCTTGGTCTCCTTGCCAGCTAAGCTGGAGAGTCAGATCTAGAACTTGTGTGACTGGATGACTTTTCCACTACTTCATTCTGACTTCTCGCCTATCACCGTATCAGATTAGAGAAAGTTTCCGTGGTACTAGTTTTTGATTTGCTGAATGAAAATTCTAATTAATAAATTCACAAAGATCTAATGCTATCCTGAAATGCTCCTAGTAGAGACATGTTCTAGCAACAAAATAGTTTGATTTTATTTCTGCATATAGTGTGTTTTCATGTCATTTAATGTAGTATGTCATTTTGGCAGCAGTGCTGGTTGTCATGATTCAAGTGCCAGTGTGTTAAAGATATTCCTGGAAGGCAATTTATTTTAACAGTGCTTAGTGGTGTGATATTAGGAACATTCAATTTTGGCAAGGTTTCAGAGAGGCATTTGTCGGGAAATCTGTTATAATGAGTATAGTCTGTCCTTCTCAATAAGCTATGAAGTAGTCTATTGTTTAAAATTTAGATTCCGGTTCTAGCTCTGCTACCAGCTAGTTACATGAGCTTAAGCAAGTCATTTATTTACACACATTCCCACTACCTGACAGTCAAATAAATATGTTAATATTACCCCTATGCATGAAACAGATGCTTTGCCACTATAATGCAGCCAGGGGCAGCAGCAATATGCTTTTAGAAATGGAGCCATTAGGTAAGGTGTTAAATTTTGGAGACAGACAAATTTCAGCTTTGCTGTTACTGGCAGTGTCACCTTGAGCTACTTCAGTGTAAAGGGGCAGTTGCCAAGCTGCCCCCATGTGCTTGGCACACAGTAAAAACTTAATACATGCAGTTACAGGGATGATGATAATTATGATTTGTTAAATGTCTTCATTGTTTTCTAAGGTTCTGAGCAAATGATTGCTGTTGAGGAAGTACGTAACGTGGTTACTTGGTGATGATATCCAGGGGCAAATGTGACCTCTAAATAAATAAATATGAGAACATATAAAATTCCTCCTATATGCTACCCCTAATGTTGAATTTTTGTTTTAAATATTCAAATATGTAGTGAAGTGTAGAGAATAAGAAAATGAACCACTCTACGCTGGCTGTCCAGATTTAATAATCTCAGTATTTTGCCACACTTGCTTCTGCTGTTTGAAAGAAACAAAGCATTGCAATTACACTGGAAGTCTCCTGTCCCCAAACCTGTGTATCTTCACCCCTCCTGAGACGTAATTGCTGTGCTGTCGGTTTCATTTTCAGCAGTGTTGTTACATTTTAACCTGATGTGTGTGTGTGTGTGTATATCTGAAAGCAAACATTACATAAATGATGTATGGGATGTATCATCCTGCACCCTGTTCTTTTAATTCACATATATTTTATAGAGTTATCTTTGATAGAATATATATCACTGTAACTCATTTAAGTGCTGTATAATATTCCATTTAAAAATATATCACAATTTATTTATTCATTTTCCTATTGATGGGTGTTTGGGTATTATCATATATTTCTTGTTACAGACAAAAGCCACGATAAACATTGTACCTTTTGCACATGTGCTAGAGGTTTTCTATCTATCTGGAAACAGCCAGGTTCTAGGCATGCATAGTTCCAGCCTTACTCAGCTTTATTAGATATTCCCAAGTGCTTCATCAAGTAGGTGTACCAATTTTCACCTCCTCAGCAGGATGTGAGAACTCCTGGTGCTTGCATCACACTCACTTCAACACTTGGTGAGCCTTACTTTTACCAGTCATATTCCTGGGTAGAGGAGGATATTTACGTTTAATATGCATTTCCCTGCTTTCTAGTAATAGTGTGTTTCTTTTTCGGTATTTATTATTTTTCCTTTTTCTAAGTATTGCCTGTATTCTTTTACAGTTATTTTTCCTAGTACATAACTGAAAGATCATGTATTGTAGCTACTACAGTTAAATCAGTGTCATTGGGAGGAGTAGACAAATTAATGCACATACAATGCTTAATGTACTCTCTGTCCTATAGTAAGAAGAACTTAATATTGCTGACGCCCCTAGAATGCCCAATAATGACATCAACAATAAAGATACTTATCAGTGGAACAGAACTTCAGACCTGGGCAACCATTCTACATTCCTCTTACATTGTAGCCATGCAGTTGGATGTGAAAAGTGAGCACCAGTAGATGATGACATCTCATAGCCCAGAGTGGGAAGCAGCCTTTCCTCCCCTACTCATTATCCATCTCTCTTGCTCATAGAACGCTGCTTTCCTTTAGGGGAATGATGAGAGAGGACTTAGGGTTTTCCAGGAGGCAGATCCTCCATTTCCCCATTGCTTTGTCCAAGAGTGCAGGAAGAAGATCTAAGACTGGTCAATTGGATGCTCTTTCCCAGGACTTTGGCTTGAGAGAGAGAGACTCTAGCAAGAAGGGAACAGGTAGAGTAATCAGTTCACTTATTCCAGAGGCGTCAGCAGTGAAAGAAATGGGGTGCCATGCTAATCAGGCTGGTTTAGCCATGGGATGTTTGGTCTGCCATCTGCTTTCTTGACCCCTTTGTTTCTGTCTGATCTTGAGTCTCCAAAGGTCATTATAGCACACAGTATGCTTTTGTGTCCATAGCTTGGCTCCCGCTTATAAGTGAGAATGTGTGGTATTTGGTTTTCCATTCCTGAGTTATGTCACTTAGAATAATGTCCTACAGCTCCATCCAAGTTGCTGCAAAAGACATTATCTCATTCATTTTTATGGCTGAGTGGTATTCCATGGTGTATATATACCACATTTTATTTATTCATCCACCGAACAATTGTACTTAGGTTGGTTCCATATCTTTGCAATTGTGAATCGTGCTTCAATAAACAGTGTATATGTCTTTTTGATATGACTTCTTTTCCTTTGAGTAGATACCCAGTAGTGGGATTGCTGAATTGAATAGTAGATCTTTTAGTTTTTTAAGAACTCTCCACAGTGTGGTCCATAGAGGTTGTATTAGCTTACATTCCTGCAAGCAGTGTATAAATGTCCTCTTTTCACCACATCCACACCAACATCTAATGTTTTATGATTTTTTAAAATAATCACCATTCTTGTAGGAGTAAGGTGATATTTCACTGTGGTTTTAATTTGCATTTTCCTGATGATTAATGTTGTTGAGCACTTTTTCATATGTTTGTTGGCTGCCTTTTGAGAAATGTCTAATCATGTCATCTGCCCACTTTTTGATGGGATTATTTGTTTTTTTCTTGCTGACTTGTTTGTGTTCCTTGTAGATTCTGGATATTAGTCCTTTGTTGGATGCATAGTTTGCAAATATCTTCTATTCTGTGGGTTATCTGTTTATTCTGTTGATTATGCCTTTTGCTGTACAGAAGCTTTTTTGCTTAATTAGGTCCTATTTATTTATTTTTGTTTTTGTTACATTTGCTTTTGGGGTTGTAGTCGTAAATTTTCTGCGTAGGCCAGTGTCTGCAAAAGATTTTCCAGGTTATGTTGTAGAATTTTCACAGCTTTAGGTTGTAGACTTAAGTCTTTGGTTATCTTTAGCTGATTTTTGTGTAAGGTGAGAGAGAGGGATCCTGTCTTGTTCTTCTACATGTGGCTATCCAGTTTTCCCAGCACCATTTATTAAATAGGGTGGCCCTTCCCCAGTTATGTTTTTGTATCCTTTGTTTGTTTGTATTTGGCTTTATTTCTGGGTTCTCTATACTGTTACATTGGTCCGCATGCCTATTTTTATACCAGTACCATGCTGTTTGGGTAACTATAGCCTTTTAGTACAATTTGAAGTTTAGTAATGTGATACCTCTGGATTTATTATTTTTGCTTAGGGTTGCTTTGGTTATTTGGCCCCATTTTTGGTTTCATGTGAATTTTAGGATTGTTTTTACTAATTCTGTGAAAAATAATGTTGGTATTTAGGTAGGAATTACATTGAATTTGTAGACTGTTTTGAGCAGTATGGTCATTTTTATGATATTGAACCTTCCAATTCATGAGCATGGGATGTATTTCCATTTGTGTCATCTGTGATTTCTTTCAGCAGTGTTTTGTAATTCTCTTCGTAGAGATCGTTCATCTCCTTGGTTGTGTGCAGCTATTGTAAAGGGGTTCGAGTTCCTGATTTGATTCTGCTTGGTCGTTGTTGGTGTATAGCAGTGCTATTGACTTACATACCTTGATTTTGTAACCTGAGACTTTACTGCATTAATGTATCAAATCTAGGAGACTTTTGGAGAAGTCTTTAGGGGTTTTTTAGATACACAGTTTTGATTTTGTCTCTTCCAATTTGGATGCTCTTTATTTCTTCCTCTTGACTGATTGCTCTGGCTATGATTCCAATACTCTGTTGAGTAGAAGGGATGAAAGCGAGCATCCTTGTTTTATTTCTCAAGGATGAATGCTTTCAACTTTTCCCCATTTAGTATGATGTTGTCTGTAAATTTGTCATACATGGCTCTTGTTATTTTGAGGTGTGTCCATTCTACGTCTAGTTTGTTGAGGGTTTTTATCATAAAGGGATACTGGAGTTTTTGCAGTTTGTTTTTTCTACCTATATTGAAATGATCATATGGCTTTGGTTTTTAATTCTGTTTATGTCATATATTACATTTATTAACTTTCATGTGTTAAACCATCCCTCCATTTCTGGAATAAAACCCACTTGTTCATGGTGTATTATCTTTTGACATGCTGTTAGATTTGGTTAGCTAGTGTTTTGTTGAGGATGTTTGCATCTATGTTCATCAGGGATATTGATCTGCAGTTTTCTTTTCCTTTATTTATTTATTTTTTTGATATGCCCTTTCCTGGTTTTGGTATCAGTGTTACTGGCTTCCTAGAATGAGTTAGGAAGGATTTCCTCTTTCTCAGTCTTTCAGAATAGTTTCAGTGGGATTGGCACCAGTTCTTCAAACATCTGGTAAAATTCAGCTGTGAATTCATCTGGCTCTGTGCTTTTTTTGTTGACATTTTAAATATTACTGATTCAAACTCATTGCTTGTTATTGGTCTGTTCAGGGTTTCTATTTCTTCCTGATTTAATCTAGGAGGTTGTATGTTTCTAGGAATTTATCCATTTCCTCTAAATTTTCTCGTTTGTGTGCACAGAGGTGTTAATATAGTCTCAAATGATTTTATATATTTCTATAGTTTTTGTTGTAATATCTTCATTTTCATTTCTAATTGAGTTTATTTGAATCTTTTCCTTTTTATGGTTAGTATTGCTAATGTCTATCAATTTTGTTCATAGTTTCAAAGAAGCAGCTTTTTGTTTAATTGACTTTTTTTTGCTGTTGTTGTCTCTGTTTCACTTAGTTCTGCTCTGATGTTTGTTGTTCCTTTTCTTCTGGTAGCTTTGGGTTTAGTTCTTCTTTCTGTAGTTCTTTGAGATGTGACATTAGGTTGTCAATTTGTGAACTTTCAGACATTCTTATGGTCATTAACATTGTAAACTATACTCTTAGCATTACTTTTGCTATATCCCAGAGGTATTAATAATCTGTGTCACTGTTGTCACTCATGTCAAAGAATTTTTAAATTTCCATCTTGGTTTCATTGTTAACCCCAAAATAATTCATGGGCAGATTGTTTAATTTCCATGTATTTATATTGTTTTGAGCGTTCTTTTTTGAGTTAATTTCCAATTTTATTCTACTGTGGTCTGAGAAGATAATATGATTTTAATATTTTAAAACATATCAAGACTTGTTTTGTGGCCTATTATATGGTCTATCTTGGAGAATGCTCCATATGCTGATGAGAAGAATGTATATTCTGCAGTTCTTTGGTAGAATGTTCTATAAATATATGTTAGGTTCATTTGTTCTGGCATGTAGTTTAATTCCATTGCTTCCTTGTTGACCTTCTGTCTCGATGGTCTGTCTAGTGCTGTCAGTGGAGTGTTGAAGTCCCCCAGTATTATTGTGTTGCTGTTCTATCTTATTTTTCTGGTCTGGTAGTAATTGTTTTATTAATCTGGGAGCTCCAGAGTTAGGTTCATATAAATTTAGGATTGTAATATCCTCTTGTTGGATTGATCCTTTTATTATTATATAATGACCTTCGTTGTATTTTTTTTTTACTATTGTTGTTTGAAATTCTGTTTTATCTGACATAAGGATAGCAACTCCTGCTAGCTTTTGGTTTCCATTTGTGTGGAATATCTTTTTTCACCCCTTTACGTTGAATTTATATGAATTTTTACGTATTAAGTGGGTTTCTTAAATATAGATATTTGGTTTGTGATTTTTCTATCCATTCTGCCAATCTGTATCTTTTAAGTGGAGCATTTACACCATTTACTTTCAACATTAATATTGAGATGTGAGGTCCTGCTGCAGTCCTTATATTAATTGTTACCTAGATGGTTTGTTTTCTTATTGTGTTATTGTTTTATAGGCCCTGTGAGTTTTATGCTTTCAAGAGATTCTATTCTAGTGCATATTGAGCTTCTGTTTGAAGATTTATAACTCCTTTTAACATTTCTCATAAGGCTGGTCTGGTAATGACAAATTCCCTCGGCATTTGTTGGTCTGAAAATTACTTTATTTCTCCTTCATTTATGAAACTTAGTTTTGCTGGATATAGTATTCTTGGCTCTCAGTTATTCTGTTTAAGGAGGCTAAAAATAAAATCCCAATTCCTTCTGGCTTTTAAGATTTCTGCCAAGAAGACTGCTGTTAGTTTGATAGATTTTTCTTTATATGTTACCTGTTGCATTTTGTCTCACTGCTCTTAGAATTCTTTCCTTCATGTTGATTAGATAGCTTGATGACTATATACCTTGGTGATGTTCTTTTTGCAGTGAGTCTCCCAGGAATTTTTTGAGCTTCTTGTGTCTGGACATCTAAATCTCTATCAAGACCAGGGATGTATTCCTCTGTTATTCCATCAAATAATTTTTCTAAACATTTTGTTTTCTCTTCTCCTTCAGGAACACCAGTTATTTTTAGGATTGGACCTTTTACATAATCCCAAATTCCTTGGAGAGTTTGTTAATTCTTTTTGATTTATTTTATTTTTTTTTGTTTTGTTTTTTTATTTATTTTTATTTTTTTAAAATTACTTTTTATTATTATACTTTAAGTTCTAGGGTACATGTGTATAATGTGCAGGTTTGTTACATATGTATACTTGTGCCATGTTGCTGTGCTGCACCCATCAACTCGTCAGCACCCATCAACTCATCATTTACATCAGGTATAACTCCCAATGCAATCCCTCCCCCCTCCCCCCTCCCCATGATAGACCCCGGTGTGTGATGTTAAATTTTTGTCTGATCGGGTGAACAAAAGCCTTATCTTCGAGCTCTGAAATTTTTTCTTTTACTTGGTCTAGTCTGTTGTTAAAACTTTCCACTGCATTTTTTAACTCCCTAAGTGTGTCTTTCATTTCCAGATGTTCTGATTGGTTTTTCTTTAAAATATCTGTCTTTGTATAACATTTTTCATTTATATCTTGAATTGTTTTTTTCATTTCTTTATGTTGGTTTTCACCTTTCTCTGGCATCTGCTTGAGTAGCTTAGTAATCAGCCTTTTGAGTTTTTTATGTGGTATTTCAGAAGGATGTGACTTTCATGTTAATAGTTTATTATAGCCTAATTTGGCTCTTGGTGCTTTTAGTGCTCAGTAATTTGTATGGGTTCCTTGGTTATAGTGAATCTTTGTATTGTGGCTTTCCCAGATGCCTGTTGTAGCACCAATGTGCTCAGTGTGTGAACAAGTTCAGCATCTCCTATGGGGTTGGAATGGCAGAGATCTCTTGAAGCTTCTCTTGTTTCCCCACAGTGTGTATGTATGTATGTACATATGTATGTATGTATTTATTTTGTCCCAGTATTTTATTTATTTACTGGGTTGAATAGTTAAAGCTTCAGGCCAGTAGGGAAAGTATCCCTGGGTAGAAACTGGTTTTGGCTAAAGCAGGTGGGTAAATGCAGTACCCAATAGTGGGCAGATGTCCCAGCCTTGATAGAGGTGGCTGGGGGAGCTTTCAGTGAAAAACACTGAGGTCTTATCAGGGGGAAGGGTGGGAGCCACCTTATTTCTTCTGCTAGGTCAGCAGGAAAGTGATCCAACTCCCAGATGCACTCCTGACCCAATGTTCCAGGTATTCATATCAGACAGGCACCTGTTTTCATGTCTAGGAATGTTGATGTTCCAAGTATAGAGGAGTTGTGATTCCACTTCTTGTGCAAGCCTGAATCTGGAGGGCACTCCTACTGTGAGGATGCTGTCACCCTAAAGTGTTCCAGAAAGGCTGTCTATAGATACACTCATGTCAGGCTCTTATAGGAGAAGCCCCAGCTGTGTTTGCAGTAATGGATAAGAGAGAAAAGAAGTCCCCTTCTCCAAGAGCCTTCATGAGCACCAGCCTTGCACTCATGCCTCTGCTGAAAGAAACTTCCCACGAGCAGAATGTTCTGGGACTCAAGGCCTGGTATCCAGACTCTTTTGTCCCATGGGGTGTTCCCTTGATGTGGTGTACTTCCCCTTCCGCTAGAAGTTGGAGTCCCCGAGAGCCAGACCACTGTTAACACTGCTATTCCTCTGGGTAGCCACCCCATGGGGCTGCCAAATTTCGGGCTTGTGATGAAGATTATCTGCAAGGGGTCCAGTGATGTGACCTGTCCTTACGTCTCCCAGCAGTGGGCACCAGCACTAGCTCTGATGGGGGTGGCAGGGGAGTGAGATAGACTCGGTGAGAGTAATGTAATTGTTTAGAAAATTCTGAGTTTCAGTCAACCTCTGTGATACCCTTTGGACCCTGAATCTTGGGACTTACCGTGCTATTCTCATAAAGTATTATGTAAGACTTACGGGTGCAGAATTAATACATGATTAACTATCAGTATTTTAAGATTCCAAAATAGGTAATAAAGGCAAAATTTTAAAAAAATGAGAGCAGGTGGCTGCCATGACATAAGTAAAGTGACAATAAAGAGCCACTATGCAGATAGGCTCCACATGAGGGCCAGTGGTTCCAACAGGAAGTTTGTTGTCAGTTTCTGCCTTAAATCATGTATATTTTACGTGATTTCTGTTTTACATGTTTGTATGTAGCAGGGATTTGGTTAGTGTACTGAGTGGTTAAGTTTCAGATAACTAAACTTATAATATAGTTACAAAAGCTACAGCATAGTATGGTGTTCAAAGATGGACCCCAGAATTCTACTGTCTGGCTACTTGCCTGTTATATAACCTTGGACAAGTTACTTAACCCCTTGGTGTTTCCTCTTCTGTGAAATGAGGGCGACAGTGGTACACATATTGTTGGGCTGTCATAAGTATTAATTGAAAGTGTATGTGTAGAGGGCTGATAGCTATGCCTGGTACATTAGTACTCAAGTAATGTTAGCTATTATTAATGCCATTAAGAAGGATCAATAATTCACGCATAAGTTATCAAAATTCATTCACTTATAATCATTTATTAATAATTCATTCACTTGTAATCATTTATTAATTTATTCAAACATTATGTATTATTAACATCAAGTATCAACCAGATGAATAAATTCTAGGCTGGCAATATCTTTGAAATAGTGGGAAATCAGTACAGTGATCAGAAATTTGTATTCGATATTTTGGTGATAAACTCATTTAAGATCTGCGCAGTGTCCTAGAACCACCAGAAATGTTCTTTCACCGTGCATGTTGTTAGACCTATTGTCCCTCCTGTGAACACCCAGGCTACTCTGTCATTTTTTAATGGCATGTGTTACATTTCTTATTAATTTATGTATGTTTCTTACCCATATGGTACCATACGATTTATTGTTTAAACTGGGATATTTGGGGGGAGTGAAAGCAGTGCTGTTAATCCTTATGCCAGGATGAGTGGCAGAAGGCAGACGTACCTTGGGTTATCCAGGACATATGGCTGCTATACTTATCTCCCTTTAGAGGGTGTGTGATTAATCGGCTTCATATTCCTCAAGGTACCTGTAACTATACTGGTGATTAATAGATGATCAATAAAATGTTTTTGAAAGAATTGCCAAATAGCACCTGGACATAGACAGATAGTGAATTATTTTAGTTATTTATAGACTCCTTCCATTTGAAGTATTCAGATGCTTTCTAAGTATCAGTCTAATTTATCTCCTTAGTATTTGGCAACATGCAGACAGAGAATTCTACTATGAAGGGAAATTAAACTCATTTAGAGGATTAAATTGAAAAATTAGTACACTATTTTCAATTTTTACACAGAAATACAAAACATTTATATGTAGTTATCTATGTTGTTTTTTTAAAATCTAAAACACTATTTAGAAGCTTCTCTAATTAAAATCACTGAACATCACCTTGTCTATGTTAGGTGGTGCTTGGGCACTGTCACAAAGCCAGGGTCACTGAGCGCAGCTCAGTGTAGTTGGTACATGCCTTTACTTACCCTGGATAATGTGTTTCTTTGATGTGTTTTATAATTTGATATTATTCTCTTTTTTTACTCCAAAAACTTTATATATGTTTTCAAAGCTCAGCAAGGAGACACGTGGCTGATGTGACATTTGGGGCTTCCTGGGAGTAGGCCGTATATCATGGACAATCAGAGTAATCCATGTATTTTGATACCATGCCAAGGACATTAAGTTAGGTTTATTTCAAAAGAAATGTCCTATTCGGTTGGGTAGAATATGTTCTTTGCATTGACATTATAAAGGATTATACAAAATCTCTCTTTAAGCCTGTTTTTCTGTGTGTTAGACTATCTATCTATCATCTATCTGTCTGTCTATCTGTCTATCCATCCATCCATCTGTCTGTCGTCCATCTGTATGTCATTCGTCTCCTATGTATTTAATGGGATCTTGTATTTGATTCCCTTTTTGTCTGGCAGCAAAATCTTATATAGATTGTTCGGTGACTTTTATATTTTTGCTTTATTATTTCTAAATCCAGAGGAAATTCATTATTACCAAATTGTATGTTGAAATTTCTCCTCAAAGTATAAAAACTTTCATTTTTTTCCCCCGATATAAAATAATGTGAATTCAGGCTTTCTTGCTGTTTTAAACAAATCAAGGTTATTGAGATAATTGCCAGAGATTAGCAAGGCAGATCATTTTGATGGTGAGGAGAAAAATGTCAGTAGCCAGGTGATTTCAGTTTGACAAGCCGTGGGGTATTATTTGTCGTGGAAGGCAGGACAGCCTTGGCAGTGCTTGTGTCTTGTGCAATAATACTTTGCTACAGGCATCAAGTCTATGCTGTTCATTTGCATAGATGTTCAGAGAATTACCAGAAGCTAGGCATGAAAAATTGTATTTACATTCTTCAAAATGAATGTAATGTTATTGAATTTAGTACATAAGTGCCTGTCTTAAGAACATAAATATCATCTGACTAGAAGCAAAAGGGTATGTGGGAAGGAAGTTTTTTTTTGTTTATTTTTTTGTTTTGTATATTAAAGAAAAAGGGAAAGGAATTAATTTTGAAAACTGTGCTCACTGTAGTCATACAGCATTATAAAAGATAATGTATGGATCAAGAACTAATATTCACTGGATTTAAGGGCTTGAGGCTTCTCTATAATTCAGAGAGACATGTTTATGTAGTTGAAGTCAATAAACACATATTGAGAGACTGCTGTGAGCCAGGTAATATCTAGACAGTGGAAAATAAGAATCAGTAATTCACAGTCTTTGTCATCAGGATGCTTACAGGCTCATAAAGGGAGGCACATCTGCAAACAAAAACTACAATAAAGGTATGCACAAGAAATGCAATATAGAAAAGACACACTTGGTTTACTTGGAGCAGGAGGTAGGCAAGGAAGACCTTCTTGAAAGCTGTGAAGTCTCTTTTAGTGGGGTCAGAAAGGATGAGTTAGAATTAGATAAGTTGGAAAAGGGAGGGCAGGCAATGGGGAAGGTGTTCAGAGGTTGAGGGACCAGCAGAAGTATGGAGTGGAGAAGCAGCAGGAACCTTGCTTTGCAAAGAACTTTAAGACCTTTGGATTGACTGCAACATAAAATTGGAATGATCAGAGTTAATAGGAGTAGAGGAAGAAGGTAAATTCAATAAATGTTTAGTAAATTAAAAATCAACAAAACCTGATGGCAATATGTACGATGTGATATAAAGGATGAAATGATGGCAACTTCTAGTTCTCTGGCTCAGACATTAGCCCAGAAGGTAGTATTGTTTGAATGAGAAAAAGATGCATTTTCTCCTGGGATGATGCAGGCCAGTGACAGGTGAACTGTGGGTGTAGAGCCCACGGTGGATTTCAGCCTCCACTTGCCCCTTGGGTTGGTGCTCTTGGGTGGTGTACAGTCTGAACAACCGTAAGAGGAAGCTCTGGGCAAATGGGTGGCCAGTTATCTGTGCAAATAGGAGAACCTAGAACTGGGAGGCAGTGTGGAGGAAGATGAGCTCGGTTGCAAATATGTTACATTTGCCATATTTGGAGTGTCATTGTTCAGGTGGAAATATCAGTGAAGAAGTTGGATATATCATTGTAAAGCACTGGAGACTATAGATGATTTAGGGCTATTAAAAGTTTAAAAAATTATATTTCAATTGTTAACATTATTTCAGAGTGAATGACTTTTGAATTATAGCTCCAGTGGAACTCATTTGGTATTGGTGGTTGGTTCTCCAAAATGGTTGACCTGCCCTCTAAAAAAAAACTCATTTCAAGTAACTTTTCAAAGAATGTCTACCACTGTTTATGAATATACAGAAGAAGGGTCATGATGAATTGAATTGGTGAAATTTTTTCTTATTTTCTGTTTCAGATTGTTGTGCTATGCCTTGTATGACTAAGACCTCTTACCAAGAATACCTGTCAGACCATGTGAGTACAGAACCTGTGCAGTTTGATTGCAGTGAATCCTAATTGGTTAGGTCAGCTAAGCAAAAAAGCAAACATTTTATTCCAGATAAGACCAAAAGCAACAATATCTATTTTCCCCATTATATAAATTCTAGATGAGGTAGAAAACGCATTTCTTCCCCGTTGTCTTATTATTGTATTAAGGACTATAAATCCAATTGCAAAATTTTTGTCAACTTATCAGGTTATTTATAGCAACCAATTATGAGAAGTATAATTGAAAGCATTTTCTTGTTTGCTTCTGTAATTCTGAAGGGGTCACACCCCCATCCCCAACTTCTTATATGACCCTGTTTTACAGAAAACCACTGCCAAGGAGTGCAGGGGTGGCAATGAAACAGCCCAACAGGAAAAGGAAGCTTAATATGGATTCCAAAGAGCATTTGGATCAGGACGGATGCTTGGTAAGATGTCACTCCCTGGACCCTTCCTCACAGTGTGTGCTCGCTACCAAAATGCACCATGAAATAGTAGAGTTCACATAACCACACTGAGGGGCTTTTCAGTCACTGGAAACGATGTGGCTTCTGGTTGACTTTCATGCGTAGTGGTATAGAATATAAGTGTTATTAAAGTCTGATATATTTTAAAAGGTGATCTTAATTTTAAAGGTGAAAGGAGACCTTTTCTTTCACAAAGATGGAGGTAATCAATCATTCTCAAGTGAGAGAACGGAGGCTGTAAACTGCAGGGGGTTGTGTTAGGGTTCTCCAGAGAAACAGGACCCCCTAGGATGAGTGTATGTGTATATGTGTGTGATTTTTGTGTGTGTTTGTACACACACACACACACACACACACACACAGAGAGAGCTAGCAGCGAGAGAGAGTGAGAGAGAGAGAGATTTATCTTAAAAAGAGGAATTTATCGAGGTGCGTCGTGGGGGCTGATATGTCTGAGACATGCGGGGCAGCCTGGCAGGTTGGAGGCCCAGGGAAGAGTTGGTGCTGCAGTCTTGAGTCCAGGTCAGTCTGCAGGCAGAATTCCTTCTTCCTCGGAGGACCTGTTTTTTCTCTTAATGCCTTCAACTGATTAAATGAGACCCACCCGCATTACAGGGTGATCTGATTTGTTCGAAGCCTGCTGATGTGAATGTTAATCATATCTAAAAATATACCTTCACAGCAACATCTAGACACTTAGAAGGTATAATGTTCACTATGCCTGTAGTCACCGTGCCTGTTCTGTTTCCTTAGGACAGCTTTATGTATTCCTGCAAATTTAAAAGTTAGCAGAATGACCAGAAGACCTCCATGGTGACTATTTTTGGGGATGGTGGGCCATTACAGCATTCTCATCTGTGACCCTTCATTGGCTCTTAGCATTTATTTGGATGTGGATTTTGGGGTCTTCATGTGGTTTGTGGTTATACATTTACACATTGCAGTTGCTGAAGTGACATCGTGTAATACATTTTCTTTTTGTTCAGTTCCAGGTTAGGTGTGGTTTGATGAACTCCAGACATTAAATGAGACATCTCAAGGAATGATCTGGTTTGAGGTTGGTTTCAAGGTGTTCAGAATAGGTCTATGTCAAACTCTGGAGCCATTCCCTCAGGACTAGCCTCACTGGGCAATAGGGTGATTAACACTGGGCCAGGGGCCAGTTCCCTGAGTCCAGATTGGTTGCTTTTCTTAGATCAGTTCCAGGAGAGTTTAGAGCTCTACATGTATAAGGGAAGAACTTGCTATTTAAGAGGTGTCTTGGACCAGATTTGAGCCGGCCTGCATCTGTCTTGGCTTAGGTGAAGATGCCATTGTTAGTGTTCTGCTGTGTCGTGTCCTCTGAGGAATGAGAGCATGAGACTCAGGATTTGATGTGTTCAGAGTTATTCTGGGTACTTTTCCACATGTGGTCCCTGGACCAGCAGCATCAGCATCACCTGGAGGTTTGTTGGAAATGCAGATTCCTTGGCCCCAGTCCAGATCTTCTGAATCAGCTACTGTAGAGGTGGGGCCCAGCAATCTGTGTTTTAACAATCCAGGTGATTCTGATGCCCACTCATGTTTGAGAACCATTGTCCTAGGGAAGTGGCCAGATGCATCTTACCTGCTAGTCATGTTACAGTTAATCAGTATTTTTCTTAAATTTTTTTGTTTTACATTTGAGACCACCTTCCCCCATCCACACATATTTTATATTAATTGTCAGTATCATTTCTCTTTAAGCTGCTGAGATTGTTACCACCCTATCTTAGTACTCTACAATCTGAGTATTTAACCTTTTGCCTCTTCTGCATTAACAAAAATCCCAATTTCCTCTTAAAGACCAACTCAGTTTCTAACTTAATCCTGATGTGTTTACTGTTATTTCTACCCCACACTGGGATTTTCCCCTTATTGGACTCCAGCAGTGCTTAACACTGAGATACGCTTTCAGTGCAGGGCTTGTATAGTTAGATTTTCAAAAATATCTGTTAAATGATGTTCCTGGTGCTTAATGACATCTCCATGCAAATAAATTTTTTCAAATAATATTTTAAAGAGCCATATTCTTAGTTTACCTTTTGGGATGTTTGGGACATATTATTTTAAAGCATGTTCACATATCATTGAAAAGATGCACATTTAGTCCACGTTGCACTGTCAGTTTGGGGCTCATTGCCAGTGACAATGTTCATTTTCATTAGTCAAATTTAACAGTTTAATATAGTAGGCTGTATTCACACCTGGGGCTGCATTCACTGTGGAAAGAAGGGTTGAGTCATGCTTGAATTTTGCTAGACTCCTTGAAATATTGGTAACATCCTTTATTTTGTGTGTTACCCTTCTGGTTTACAAGCGACATTTCTAGTCAACTAAATAACATCCCATTGGCAGATCATGCACATAAAACATCAAGCAAATGTACAGTTGGGTGTTTCCGAACATTTTCTTCTGAGATAGTAATTTCATACCTTGGATATCTAATAATTTTAGATGATAATATTAATATCTGTCAATGAATATTTCTAGACTAATTTTCTATGTATTTCTAGATAGAATTTAAAAAAATATTTTCTAATGCTTTTCAGAACATAGGCATATGTTCAAACAGTACAGACAGGCAGTTAAGTGAGAATTAAATTATCTACCGTATCCCCTCACACATACACTAAACCCCTAAATATTTTCCTAACCATGTGACCACTATGTACAGTTTCTTGTATGTCTACATAGGAAAAAAAAAACAGCTAAAAATTCCAAACCTTTTCTGCACCTATACACATACATACACACATCCCAAATGCACTCACATTCTGCTTGTTGTTTTGCATCTTGCTTTTTTTGCACTTAATTATGAATGTTTTGGAGATACAGGTTTTATTATTTTCAGTGCTGCATAGTATTTCATTTTTATGAATGTGCCATAATTTATTTTAACAGTGCCCTACTGTGAACATTTAGATTATTTTAATTTTTGTGGTTATACACCATGTTATATCCAATGTTCTTATTCATATATCCTTTTTATATGTGAATGCTTTTGCAGTTCATTCATAAGTACTATCATAGCAGTGAAATTATTGTACCAAAGGGTATGCTTGTTTAAAATTTTGATAAACCACTCCATATCATCCTCCAAAGAGATCACCCTAGTTTATCCTCTCCCTAACACATCTGAGAGAGTGCCTCTTTTCCTTGGAATTTATTACATGTTTTACATCTTTATTTCTACCATATGGGTAAACCTCTGTTTAGGATCTGGTCCCTGTAGTGCTGCTGCAGACTTGAAGAGGGTTTTTCTCTGTCCTTTTAGACTCCTTGACGGATTTTGTATTTTCACAACTTCTAACACAAAGATAAGTGTCATTTTTGGTGCCCTTTGCTAGCTTTTTCTGCTCACCAGCTTGCTTTAGAATTGACTAGCAAAGTGTAGGCATATGGTGATTGGGGAAATGAAGTATTTTTTTTTCAGGGTTATTTCATTGATGTCTAGTGTGTATGTGAGTGTTCTAGGCACAAAACCCCAAAATAATAATACAGGCTGTGAAATTTCAAATTTGCTACATAAAAATGCAAGTTTCACAGATGAAAAAGGAAATTTTGTTTGAATGTATAAGAATGAAATATATGATCTCTGTGTATATAAAATATTTGATACTGAAAAAATGTTAATCCCATTCTGTCTCTCCCTGTGAACCTCTTAACATCAATAGATCTTTATCTAAATAGTGAGTGATGAACTTTGAGAGATAGAAATATGAGACATTTTTCATTCTCTAAAGGATCTTAGAGTATTGCTGAATAAAGGAAAACTAACTTATGTAGAGTAATGGAGAACAACTAAGTACATGTGTAGCACATTAGTGCTCTAAGGTATGGTCACCCTTCAGAGAAAGGTAGAGTCATTGAGAGCTTGAGTCTGACCTTGAAGGATGAAGAGTATCTAAGATATTTATCTTGAATGCATTGTTATTCTGTTGTAACAAACAGCTTTTAAATCCAACCTGGTAAATCCAATCTGAGAGAATACAACTTTTTTTTTTTTTTTTGAGATGGAGTCTTGCTCTGTCACCAGGTTGGAGTGCAGTGGCACAATCTTGGCTCACTGCAACCTCCGTCTCACAGTTCAAGCAATTTTCCTGCCTCAGCTTCACGAGTAGCTGCGACTACAGGTGTGCACCACCATGCCCAGCTAATTTTTTTTTGTATTTTTAATAGAGATGGAGTTTCACCATGTTGGCCAGCATGGTCTTGATCTCTTGACCTCGTGATCTGCCCGCCTCGACCTCCCAAAGTTCCAGGATTATAGGTGGGAGCCACTGCGCCTGGCCATATAACTTTTTAATATATTAACATCTAGATGCTCTGTAACCTTGAGAGGTAATAAAGTTGAGGGATCAGAGCGGAGTTATCTGGGCCCCTTAAGGAGGCAGCATGAGCAAAGATATGGGGTTGGAAGAGAAGGTGACGTCTGTGATATATGGCAGGACCTTAATGACTTACCTGATTGGAGCAGATGTTGCTATTGGCAGTGTTAGTAGATGAGCATTGGGTGGGGTTGGGGCATGGGTCAGGAGATTCAGGTTTTATTTTTTGCTGTGCTGCTCATTAACTGTGTGGCCAAAGACAAGTCACTTCACCGGGCTGGGCTCAGCTTCTTTGTCTGTAGAACAAGTCTTAGATCGCAAGATCTTTACGGGTCTTTCCATTTCAGTAAGGATAAAATTTGGTGTGCAATTAGATTGCAGGGTGACTGGGGTAGATCTGGCTGGTCACACTTAGTGAGGCTTGATGGCCGAGCGGAGGAAGTTGTACTTGCAGTGGTGGCCACTGGCCTTTAAAGAATGACATCAGGGGTCATGGTTGACCTCAACTTTTGCAGAGGGTAATGCAATCTTTCCGTAACATCCTTAAATAAATACTGAAAAAATGTTTGGGGTGAGTTTATTTTGGTTTCTGTTTTTAAGTAATAGTTAACTCTTTACATTTTGTTGCCTCATAGAAGACTGATGTCAGTTTACAACAGCCAGTAAAATTCACTTACAGATGGTGAAAACCGTGAGAAGGTGGTGTTTATAAGGCTATGTTAGATTTTTCACTTTTTGTTTTTGTATGTGTCTTAGCAAACACTTTAGAGAGATTTCATTTGGAGACTGTAGTTATATTACCAAGTATTTGAACAAAATGGAAGCATTTCATTCTCCCTGAGTGTGTCTGAATTCCAGTAGAGCAATGGAGAAAAGTCCCACAAATTTCTGTACTTTTATCCAAAAGGCGAATTCTATGTATCTTCAGTTTATATCCCACATTGGATTAGAGCAAAAAAGAAGTTGAAAAGTGGACTTGAACCAGCAGTTGAAATTCAAATAGCCATTTGTCACTGGGGTATTAAATAGGATTTCACTGTTTTCTACAGTTCATGAAACCAATGTGTATCACCCTCTGGGCCACAGATAGCAGGTTCTTATGGAACAAGAACAGCAGGGTTCTCAAAAATCCTTGAGTGTTCAGGAGTCTTTGGTCTGACAGCAAAGGAGAGCAAAGGGGCATTATCTGGCAGTTCCAAGGTGATGAATGGAAATTGCCAAACCCAAGTCAGCAGCTGAAAATCCTTCGTTTTGTTCCCTTGATTGGAATTCATAGACAGAGAAATGTAGACACTAATTAATTAGGAAACGTCACTGTGCCTTGTAGTAAAAGCATATGATGCATCCAGTGCCAGCAGGAGGGAACAGAACATTAAGCCTTTTTGGTTATTTTCCCACTTCATAATCCTCTCTTCCAAAATGATGGATTTTAAACTGGTGAATGGAAATGTACCATAGCAAAGACTTACTTTATGTTCCTTAAACCATTATCTCCCTTTTTTGCAGAACACTATTTTTTTCTGGAACTTTATTTTCAGTTTTCAGAATTAAAGTTTGAAACCTTAGAAATCGCAGTAATGGTTTCATTTTTCGCAATTTGCATTGATTTCCTTTAGTGGTCTGTCTGCAAGGATAAGATAAAGTGCTAATTTTTTTCTTTTGTTTTTTAAAATTAATTCTCTGTTCATTAATAGCAGTGTAGATTTATTACCTTTATGAAATAATTAATTAGCTAGACAGAAGCAAAGAATGTTAAAGCTAGCAGGAACTTTGGAGAACATT
Source organism: Macaca fascicularis (assembly GCF_037993035.2). NCBI lineage: Eukaryota > Metazoa > Chordata > Mammalia > Primates > Cercopithecidae > Macaca > Macaca fascicularis. The sequence continues at coordinate 74,788,859 of NC_088392.1, read as the reverse complement.
TAGTCCAATTTCTTTATTTTAACAGGAGAGAAAAATCAAGTCTAGAGAATGTAGGTCATTTGTTCAAAGTTAAATAGCTTTTAGTGGTGGGTTGAGATTTGACCTTAGGTTACCTAGCCCTAAAATCAGCATTTTCCCTGCTCTATCATATGATACTAAATACTTTTCCATGTGCAAAATTGTTTAAACTTAGGTCCCTCTGTTATAGATATATATGTTTATTCTGATATACACAATATAATCTTTCATGTATACATGTGCATGTTTACCTGTCTATAACCTTGATCCAACTAAAGAACATACAGACATTGGAAGCTTGGGCAATTTAAATCCAAAGTAAGAGGTAATGTTTTTGTGCGGAATATTTTTTTCTTTCTAGGCAGAATTTCAGTAGCAAATAAAGAAGTGTGAACCAAACACTCACTGAGTGACAGATAGCATATTATATATTTCTTTTTATTTTTGAACGATACAGTGATTATAAAAATGCTTCAGTAGCTGTAGTGTGAACATAATCAACTGTCGAATGCTGTTTATTTTTACTGTTTTAGGTTTTGCAGTAGAAGACAGTCTCTTTGTTTTGAATTACATATGTAAATTTCCTGTGTATTGAGTGAATGAACAGGGGTGGAACTGGGGTAAAGTGCTACCATGGGAAGTTAGACCCAAGGCAGCAGTTCATCATCTCACTTGCAGCAGAACAGGGTAGATATGATTGCATGACTGTTCCACTCCCACTGCATGCCCTGCTAAAAGGTGGTAGCCTTGCCACTCACAGTGAGGGCCGTATGCTTTTGGCAGTAGCATCTGCTGGGAGCTTGTTGGAATCTGTAATCTAAGGCCCTACCCTAGAGCCACTGAATCAAGGTCTGCATTTTAGTAAGATTCCCAGATGATTCCAATGCATGTTAAAGTGTGAGAAACACTGGCTTATAGTACATTTTAGCAGAATGTTATTTTGTTAATTGCACAAAGATATCTGTGATAACTTTGGATGTGAAATCTACCAGGCAGAAAAATTCTCTTTTTGAACCTTTCATTCTTGCCTTCATTCATCAAATATTTATTGACCTAGACTAGGTACCAGGCTATGTTTTGGGGATGAAAGACAATTAAGACACTGATACGATTTGTTACTATACAAATTGTCTTTTATACCTTAAAGCCATAGACTTAAAAAAGGAACCAAAAAAAGGTAGAAAAATGAAATTAATAGTATTTATTTCATCAGTTAAAAACTAGTTTGCTGTCATTAAAATATTAGTATACCCGATTCGTTTTTGAAAACCTGGTTTAGAGCTTTGTGATACCATTATGTGCAGTCTGTATTTCTTTTTTTTCTTTTTTTTTCGAGACAGAGTTTTGCTCATGTTGCCCAGACTGGAGTGCAATGGCGTGATCTCAGCTCACTGCAACCTCCGCCTTCCGGGTTCAAGCGATTCTCCTGTCTCAGCCTCCTGAGTAGCTGGGATTACAGGTGCCCACCACTACGCCCGGCTAACTTTTGGTATTTGTAGTAGAGACAAGGTTTCAGTATGTTAGCCAGGCTAGTCTCGAACTACTGACCTCAGGTGATCCTCCCGCCTCAGCCTTCCAAATGTGCAGTCTATTTTTTTTAGATTTGGTTTTTATGGTTGTCAAAGCTAGGGTGACCAAGCCTCCTCACTTGCCTACAACTAAGGAGTTTCCCCAGATGTGGGGCTTTTCAAAGTGCTATGAACAGGTCTGCCCCATTCTGACTGGGACTGACAGCCACACTAGCCATAACTTAAAGAAATCTATCCCCAAACTGTACAGGAATAAATTGAAGAAATATTTGTTAGTCAGACTTACTAAATCATAGTACTCATTTTTCAGCAAAAGTTTTTGTGTAAATCAGCTGCTAAATTTTCACATTCTCTGATGATAATTGTTCTTGGAAAGTAATGAAAACTATTCCATATTGGCCAGGTGTGGTGGTGCACGCCTGTAATCCCAGCACTTTGGGAGGCCGAAGTGGGCAGATCACTTGAGGTCAGGAGTTCGAGACCAGCCTGGGCAACATGGTGAAACCCCATCTCTAGTAAAAATACAAAAATTAGCCGAGTGTGGTGGTGTGCACCTGTAATCCCAGCTGGAGGCTGAGGCAGGAGAATCACTTGAACCTGGGAGGCGGAGGTTGTAGTGAGCCGAGATTGTGCCATTGCACTATAGCCTGGGCAACAGAGCGAGACTTCATCTCAAAAACAAAAAACAAACCCAAAAAACTGTTGCATATTTATGTTTCCAAAAGTAAGTTCAAAGCCTGCTTGAAACCCTTCATTTAAAATATTTTAAAACTGGGAAATTCTGTTCCCGATTTTTAAGTACATAATTATTACAAGTTTTTTTGTTTGTTTGTTTGTTTTTGAGACAGAGTCTCACTCTGCCACTCAGACTGGAGTGCAGTGGCACGATCTTGGCTCACTGGAACCTTCACCTCCTAGATTCAAGCGATTCTTCTGCCTCAGCCTCCCGAGTAGCTGGGATTACAGGCGCATGCCTGCACGTTCAGCTTATTTTTTCTTTTTTGTATTTTTAGTAGAGACAGAGTTTCACCATGTTAGGCAGGTTAGTTTCGAACTTCTTACCTTGTGACCTGCCTGCCTTGACCTCCCAAAGTGTTGGGATTACAGGTGTGAACCACCATGGCTGGCCACGGATTTTTAATAGGTGTAATATATTTTGATGGCCACAAAATGATGTAAATAAGACACATATCTGGATACCCACTTTCAAAGTGCTGTTTGTTATATCTTTCATAAAAGAAGCCACTTTCCTCGTCTTTGTTGAACGGTAAGTGTTCCTTTGAGAGTTGCAGTTAGAGCATGCCTTGCTTGTGCCATGGGGAGAGGCTGCACCATCTTGCTTGCTGCGTCTGCTTGTATTGTTCATCATACACAGTTTATGGTTTCTTTTCAGGAATCTTTGAAGTCACTTGTCCATTCTATGAAGGTCAGTTTGGTTAAAATTAAAGCATTTTAACTGAGTACTTACAAACTGTAGTAGACCCAGATAGGCTGAAAGCAAAAGTAGGATGGAGGGTTTGGCTTCAGCGTGAACCAAGCCTCTTCCGTCAGCCACTCCTGTGTGACTGTGAGGCCCAGGGATCCACTCAGAGAAGGTACCTGTGTCAACCTCAACATTAACTGTTATCGAAGCTTCCTGCCTCTTATATTTTAGCCAGAAACAATACTTTTAATGAATTCCTTCCACGTCCAAATGGATCATGTGTGCCTCTCCTGGGCGCCCACCGGAAGGCTCTGAGTACTGTGTGTATCGTCCCCCTCAGTGACAAGGATCTTCATAACTTTCCTTCCTGCAAAAATGAACATTAGTTTTCAGTGTTTCCAAAAATTATCCAGAAATACCACCTAAACCCCATTTTCTGTATTCTAGGAGCAAACTGAAGAAGAAAAGAAGCCCAAGGATGGCACAATCCCTTCGAGTCACGGTAATTATCACCAGTATTTACAGTGTTAGTTCACGGTGAACAACTTTTAAGTGAATTTTTATTAGATTGCTTAGTTGTTTTAGGTTTACTGATTTAAATATGTAATAATAGTTTCTATCATTTATTCAGGGTATTGCATACTCCTGCAGACTTTATCAGGGTCATCTAAGGTTTTCAAATATATGCTTCAAAAACGTCTGAAGCTCTTGTTATCTCATTTATTTGCCTTTTAAAAAGGCTTTAAATAAAACAACGTATTTGTAAATTTTCTCTGTGAAGAAGAAAATAAAGAGATGCTATTTAGTTTTTTAATAATCCTTTGTGTGAGCTTTTCCCAGACTGATGTGATCTTCTAATGATTGCATTGTATTAAAGTCATGTTTTAGAGGAGATTGTGCATTTGCTCTAAAGTGAATACTCCTCATTATGGTTATTAATACATCAATAGGTTTTAGATAATAGCCTTTTCATATTCAACTAATTCTCTGATGCTTTAAATTTAAGCCAACAGATGAAGATGCGATTTTCTGGGAATATATGTTCCACATATTTTGTGATTATTGCTATACAAGCAGACAGCTGTTACTAAATTTTCTATCAAATGTAGTAGAATGTCCAACAACATTGTGCTATTGTCTATGGAAAGGAAGCATATAAATATCATAATGCTCCTCTAATTAACTTGTAAAGTACCTTAACATTTTGTTGAGTAAGCTTTTGTGTCTGTTTTTAAATAATGGAAACACCTAAAAATACCTTGAAAAAAATGACAAATAAGAATTGAGATTTTAAAAGACCATTTTATATGGCTTAGTCTTGGGATGCAATATTGAGAATTTGTGATTTTTCTCCCTAGATGATTTTAAAAATAAAAGCTATTTTTAAATTATAAACGAATGGGTGGTGCTTTCAATTTATTTTCTTCTCTTGCTGCATCCCCAGGCCTGTCATGTTCTTTGCTGAAAAATCAAAACAGAATGCAGTAGTTTGATAATTATATAACTTGATGTCCAGTTCCATCAAAATGTACTTCAGTTATGTAACACTGGGATTTTAGAAATAAGTTTGGGCTGTACCTGGCCCTAACAGCAGGGTGTTGTTAAAACAATTTTTTTCTTCTCAGAGAGAGGTTGTGATTTATGATGTTGCTGTATCTCGCCTGCAGCTAATATTTTCACACTAATGTAAATTGTTTTAGGTTGTTTTATTCTGTGGTCGAAACATTTACTCTAGAAAAAGAAAAGCAGACTGAGGCCAACAATGTAAAACTATTCAGTCCCTCAAACTAACAGTCTTTCCTGATTTAGTATTTACAGTTTTATTACATCCAGGTATATATTTATCTCAAATAGCTTTTCAGTTTCATTTACTTTTTCTTGTTTTTAACAGGTCTGGGAGGGTCCAGTTGGAAGCTTTTCAGTTTTAACAGAAAGTAACTTTTTGCTGTGTTTTTTCATTGTTGGACTTGTTTTATAGTTAATAGTCCATTGTCAAAAGTTCGCACTGTGGCTGACTCCTCTTCAAATTTGATATTGTATTGTTCCTTTTTTCCCCAGCTGTAGAACATAATAAATGTTTAGAAAAAGGTTGAGATTTGGCGTGTGTATGTAGATGCTGTGAACTGCTAGTTGTAATGAGAATTGGATGATTTGAGGGCTTTTTGAGGTAATTTATATTTTTATCATTTTTAGTGGGACAAAGGAACTGATTTCCAAATTGTTTATTGTCCTAGCATTATAATGGGGATTTTTCTCCATGAAAGTAGTTTAATCTTTTATTGAGGTTGCTTATAAAACAAAATAGATTTAGTCTCTTACCTCATGTCTTAGAAATAGTAACAAAAGAAAATACTAAACAAAAACCCCACAGAACTGTATATGTACACATAATATATTTATATGTGAACAGAAAATTGTGTTGAAAAATAGGTCAGGCATGGTGGCTCATGCCCATAATCCTAGCACTTTGGGAGACCACGGCAGGTGGATCTCTTGAGCTCAGGAGTTCAGGACCAGCCTTGGCAACATAGTGAAACCCCATCTCTACCACAAATGCAAAAAAATTAACCGGGTCTGGTGGTGTGCGCTTGTAGTCCCAGCTACTTGTGGGGCTGAGGCAGGAGGATAGCTTGAACCCAGGAGGTCGAGGCTGCAGTGAGCCAAGATCCTGTCACTGCACTCAAGCCTGGGGCACAAAGTGAGATCCTGTATTAAAAAAAAAAAATTATATTGCAAAATAAACCTTAATTCTTAGTAGTGATTTTATAACAAGCATGTGTTTCTTTGGAAATCATTTTTAAAACATTTTATTGAGTGCCCAGTCTGTGCGACTGATACTGAAGCCTGTGTTACAGCTGATGAAGCTTTAAGAGGCCATTTGACTTTTGTGAGGTAAACTTAACTAGTTAGTGGTGGATGCAGAATTTGAACCCACATCTAGCAAGTTCTGAAGCCTGTGCTCATTTTGCTTTATGTTCTTTCTACATTAACATTCTTCTTTCTATGTAGCTGTTAACGCAAAGGCAGAGAAAACTAGAATCTTGATTAGAAATGGGACGGGAAAAAAATAACTGCTAATAATCAAAGTATTAATAGTGTCTACTACATCCCTCTGTGTTCTTGGGGACTGGCTGAACTAGATTTTACCTGACATAGTCATGCTGAGATTAAGTTTTTGATTCTTTTGGAAACTCTCTGACATAAACTGTTCATAGTAATTCTAAAATCTTAACTAAGATAGCTCTAAGAGAAGGCTTGTTTCAGTATTACTTGTTAATGATTGTGTGTGATTAAATTTTAGAATTAGTATTGCCAATCACAGTGTAATCCCAGACCTATATGCCTTTACATTTGAATAGCTAAAATAAAAACAACTGATTTATTCAGTTGAACAAGTGATCTGGCTTCTCTCCTTCTAAATGTGTAAGTGCTCTTTTTAACTAACACAGTATTAATATTTATTTGGTTGAGTGTTGGGGCAATGAGGTGTTTTTTTATTTTATTTTATTTATTTATTTTTTGAGATGGAGTTTCACTCTTGTTGCTGAGGCTGGAGTGCAATGGCACAATTTTGGCTCACTGCAACCTCTACCTCCCAGGTTCAAGCGATTCTCCTGCCTCAGCCTCCAGAGTAGCTGGGATTACAGGTGCCCGCCACCACACCCAGCTAATTTTTTGTATTTGTAGTAGAGATGGGTTTCACCATATTGGCCAGGCTGGTCTCGAACCCCTGACCTCAGGTGATCCACCTGCCTTGGCCAGGCAAAGTGTTGGGATTACAGGCGTGAGCCACCGTGCCTGACCCTGGCAGTGAGGATTTCATAAACATAAAAGGAATATAAGAAATTGTGAAAGAAAATTAAATGTATGCATATCTAAATTAAACTCTGTACATTAAAGAACCTCATAATAAACAAGATTAAAAGGGAAACAACAAATTAGCAAATATTATCCACAACTATAGCTAATAAAAGGTCAATAATAGATAGAGGAATTAGAAAAAAAAAATGAGATATACAAGATCTCAGTCCAAAAACAGGCAAAGGGCATAAACAGGTAATTCAGATAAGAAGAAACCAAAGTGGCTAAAAATGAATATATTTAAAATAGTCTCATTAAAAAGCAAAAGCAAAGAAACATAAATTTAAAAGTAGTGATGATATTTTTTAACTTACCAAATGAATGACATTTTTTAAAAACTGCTCATACTCTTTGCTGGTGGGATCGGGGAGACTGAGTCTTGGCATACTGCTACTGAGAGTAGACTTTGGTTCTGTGGTTTGGAGGACATACCGGTAGTATTTATCAAAAGTGCTGAGTAAACATTTCCTTCAAGTCCACTTTTTGACATTTCTCCTAATGATATCAGCATGTGCATTCCATTTATGCATGTGATAGTCATTGTGGTACTATTTGTAAATAATGAAAAGTTGGAAATATTGATAATTCAGATGTCCAACAGCTTAGGAATAGGTACAACATTGTGTGTAGACAAGTATGTAGTCACTTAAATGCCTTGAAAAAATTTAAATTACATGAGGAGAAAAGCTTATAACAAAATATTAGGGGAAGAAACCCCCAGGGGATTGGTCTAAATGATGGCTAAATAGAATTCACTTATCTGTAGAGTGAGAAAAGATGTTAACGATTATTATCTCTAAATTGTTAGATAAAAAGTATATTTTCCAATTATTATATTACAATTAGTATTTAATCATGTTATAATCAGACAAATATTATTAAAAAATAAATTCAGAAATTCCTGAACTAAAAACTTTAATTTGTAGAATAGGGAGTATTGTTGGAATATCTGTTCTTAGATTTTTCTAAGTAAACTTTAATTTTTGGAAAAATTTTAGAAAAGTTGCAAATATAGTGCAGAAATGGTCCTGCGGACCTTCACCCAGTTTCTCCTAAGATTAACATCTTAGATGACCATGCAACATTTGTCAGAACTAAGTAACATTGGTACATCACTATTCACTAAACTAGAGACTTCATTCAGATATCACCAGTTTTTCTACTAATGTCCTTTTTCTGTTCCAAGACAGTCCAGAACATCACTTTGTATTTAGCATTGCATGTAGGTTTCTTCTACTGTATATTCTTGTTTTGTTCTCTCATGCCCAGAAGTCGCCAGTAGCATCTAAGTTTCTTAAGAGCTACAGTATTTCCTCATCTGCCATCAACTCACCATGTCCTCACCATCTGTGTCCACAATCATCATTGCACTGAAACTATTCTTGTGTACCTTACCAGCGCCTCATAGTCACTAATACTGTGTTAATTAATGGAACCAAGGACCTCCCAGATCAATGGAAGCCTTCGTGCTCTTATTTTTCTTCTACTTGAAGATGGACTTAGACATTAAAACTGAACTCACCTTTGTTCCCCAGAGTTCAGTCTGCTTCTCCTATAATCCCTCATCCTGTAGCACCATCATCAACCTGTAGTCAAACTAGACTCGTGGAGATATCCTTACTCCTCCCTCCCATTTACCGCTGACTCCAACCCAAATGCCTTTTCTCAACTCGTCCTTCTTGACATCTTCTATCAATTAATGTCTCCCCACCTTTGATTAGTTCCTGGTCACTTTTCAGTCTTTCTGTATCCTCTCCTCCCCAAATAAGATTTATCTGAAATTCTGTTACTGGATCATAACCCCCCTTCTCTAGAATGCTGCTGGAGACCCCTCACCACCTGGCACTTGTCACCTGCCACCAGGACCCCTGTCTGCTTCACTGCAGCTGTACAGAACATGCAGTTGAGAACTTACTGTCTGAAGAAGTGCTTTCTCTGCCTGGAGGGTCTTTCTTCTGGTTGACTTCTTCAAAACCTCACTATCTTCTTAACTTTTCTTATTTTGTATTTTTCTCCCTATTTTATTTTTTCTCAGCATATTCTAGGGCAATTTGGTTTTTTAAAAAAATTCAGTTACATAATATACCAATTCTCCTCCCTAAGTTAGATGTCTTTTAAAAAGGCATAGAATCATGTCCAGTCAGACCAATAAAATCTATCATTTACTACACTGAAGTCATAATTTACTAAAGCTCTAGAGTATTAATTAGCTAAAAGGCCTGAAGAAGCAGGGCTTCTAAAAGTGCTTAACTTATTATCAGGGAGTAGTTTTGGTGCTGGGGGATATGGCTTATTAAATGATTCTACAAGCTTCAAAGATGATTCCTTGAATATTATCCCAGAGTCTTTTGTTGCAGAAGCTAGTTTACTTCCTGGGTGTAATGACAGAAGCACTTTCTTGCAAAGTAATTATATGTCAGTGGATCTAATGTCGGTATTTTCTAAACTTTGTGCAGGATCTGTCCATTCCCACTGAGGTAATTCCTTACCTAAGAATGGGTATCAATAATAAAAAGGGGAAAACCAAATCACTTTTACTTTATTCAATTCCTATTAATACAGATGCCGTTTACTATCATTAAGTAAACAGTTAAATATTTAGGCTGAACTGTGCATGAGAACTCTGCCCCTGTGATCCAGTCGCCTCCAACCAGGCCCCACCTTCAGCAATGGAGATTACAGTTGTACATGAGATTTTGTGGGGACGCAGATCCAACCCATATCAGCTACTTTGAACCTAAAGAATTATATTTCCACTGAGCCATGACACTCAGTGGAGGATTAACAGGGGACTTCTTTCTAAGTAAAGAACTTTTTGCAGGGGCACTTCAATAATTGAAGCCTCCACATGCATTTTGATGAAAACACTACTTTCTAACAAGTAGTTTTCAGTATGTATTTTCAAATAATTTCTTTGCTCTTGATTCTGGTTTATAAATGAGCTAAGCTTTCAACTTTTCTGATTTAAGGCCTGCCCCCCCTCCCCATGGGATTCTGTCCCTTTTGGTTGAATTTGTGCTGGGAATAAAGATGCTTATAAAGGGAAGGAACATGTTCATTTTCTTCCTGGAGTCAATCAATAATGGCATCAAGGAATCAAACTGTGTAAAGCACAAAGATAGGACAAGTGCTTGTATTCATAAAGGCTATATATATATACACACACACACGCATATATATACATATATACACACACGTATATATATGTACATGTACACATATGTGTATATATATATAGATATTTTCTTGAGACAGAGTTTCACTCTTGTTGCTCAGGCTGGAGTGCAGTGGCACGATCCTGGCTCACTGCAACTTCCGCCTCCTGGGTTCAAGCAATTCTCCTGTCTCAGCCTCCCAAGTAGTTGGGATTACAGGTGTCCACCACCATGCCCAGATAATTTTTGTATTTTTAGTAGAAATGGGGTTTCACTGTGTTATCTAGGCTGGTAACAAACTCCTGACCTCGTGATCTGTCCATAATGGCCTCCCAAAATGCTGGGATTACAAGTGTGAACCACCGCGCCTGGCCTCATAAAGGCTGTTTTATGAAGACAGTTTTTATGTGCCAGGAGGAACTCTTTAATAGATGAAAGCAAACACTGTATTAAAAATGTTGCCTTATTAAATAACTTCCTGTGACGCCTTCAGATTATGAACGTCTTCATGCCATCCTACAGAGGAACCCCCTCTGAAGACAATATGAAGTCTCCTGCATCTGTGATGAGAGGTCCCTGGTGGATAATAAGAGCGCTGAACTCTGGAAAAGGGACTGCGTACTCTGTTTTTTTGATTGATTGAGCAAAAAGACAGTGTCACAGAGCAGCACTTAGTTCTAGTGGAGACGTCTGTGAAGGCTTCAAGCCCTGTAGGCAGTGCACTTACGCAGGGAGGGCCTGGGGGTGGCCAGTCACCATCTCCTGCTGAGTAAACTCCCCATCTTCCTTCCTGTGGGTTTTGCTCATTCTCTTCCTAAAGCCAGAGGTTTCTGTTTCATTTTGAGTTTGAATCAAAGGATTCCTTTCGTTACCGTGCTTGATTTTTCAAAGCATATTTGACTTTTGCTCAGCATAATTACCTTTTGCTGCTGCAATTGAAGCTGCCACTTTGGGGCATTTTAAATGTTCGCTCAGACCTAAACTTTTCATGTGAAATATTTGGACCACAAACTCATTTGCTGACATGCTTATTTTAAATGACTGCATCATCTCCCTGGGCTCCCTCTCTTAGCGCCACAGACTACTCTTGTTCTCCTTTTTTAATTGATATTTTATAAACATTGGAAACTTTTTATATCAAACTTATTTAAAAAAGGCTGCAAGTACAGGACAAAGATTTTTTTTATTCCTGAATGAGAGAGTAAGTTGTCAATCTGATACCTCATCACCCCCAATACATGATTATGTATTTCCTACAGATAAGAACATGCCCTGCTCAACCACACTACAGCCAACCTTTCCAAGCAGGAACTTAGCATTGACACATTACTGCTATCCAAGCTTCAGGCCTCATTTCAAGTTTCACCAAGTACTCCAGTAACATCCTTTATAGTAAAGGGATCAGCTCAGAATCATATGTCACATTAAGTTGTTGTGTATCTCCAGCCTCCTCAATCTGGAATGGTTCCTCAGCCTTTCCTGAACTTTCATGACCTGGACACTCTTGAAGATTACAGGCCAATTATTTGGTAAAATGTCTCTCAGTTTGGATGTGCCTGATCCTGCCTCATGATGAAATTCAGGTTATGTATCTTGGGGGAAATATCACCGGAGTGATGCTTCTCCCACCACTGCTTCATAGTAGATGACACATGATTTCGGTATGTTCCATTTATGAGGATAACTTTGGTTTCTTGATTAAGGTAGTGTCTTCCAGGTTTTTCCACTATAAAGTCACAATTTTTCCTTTGGAATTAGTAAGTGTTTTATAGGGTGGTAATTCAAAACTAAAAATATCATGTTTTAAACAAATGTCTTTTTATTTATTTCTTTATGGATTCGTGGCTTCTTCTTTTATTCAGTGGATTTTAATCCCTTTTTTTTCATTATTTTGATGCTAAAGTTGTCCCCAGTTTGGCCAGTGAATCCCCTTCAAGCTGGTTTTGGTGTCCTTTTGATTGTCTCTATTATTCTTTGAGCACTTCTGTGTTTTCTGACACTAGATGTTTTAGGCTTATCTTGAACTCTCCTTGCCCCAGACACTGAATCAGTCATTTCTCTAAAGAGCTGTGGCTCTTTTTATGTGGCCAAGGCTAGGTGTGTTCATTGCTATTAGGATGTTATTGCTCCTAGGCCCTCTCAGTGGACAGAGCTAAGGAAAGTCTGTTTGTATATTTATGAACAGATGTCTATATGTTGAAGTTGAGTAAACTATAGAGATGAATTTCTATATTTAAAATGTTTTATTCGGGAAGCAAGAATTAGAGTTTGGGGTATACACACAGACTGGCTGGTCTTCGTTATGTCTGAAGAACAAAGAGAAGGTTGGAGGTTTCATAAGAAGGAGAAATGTTAGGTATTGTTTTAAAAGAACGTTTCCTGGCTCTAGTAAAGTTATGGGGGAACTGGCAAGCCCTGATTGATGAGTGATGTCAGAGGGTAAAACTAGCCTTAGAGTTGGAGGACGTGGTTTCAGTAGCCATTAAATAAAACTGGTTTCAGGTTACAGTAGGTGGCTTCAGCAGCCAGGCTTCCAGAGATTAATATGCTTGGAGCAGTGGTGTGTGCCCTGAGGACCTTGTCCTCCTGGCTTCTTGACTCTGTCTCAGTTGGTTATGACAAGAATGATCCATTTTATGTGACCAACTTTCACATTTCCCCCTTTTGATCAAAATCTTTTTCTGAAAGTATTGGTGACAAACTATTTTGAAGTTAGGTTAACTGTCCCTTGATTCTAGGACCTGTCCTAGTTGTCTCTGTCCTACAATGGGGGGAAGGTATGGGGGTCTATATCAGGGATCTGGGCCATATCTGAGTAATAAAGAGGCCAGAAGGAAAAATTTTCTGAGATTTGTTTGGAATCCAGCATCAAATTACTGCTTGTCAGTTTCATAGGCATCAGCAGTCATCTGCAGGTGTTGAGCTAGCATTATTCTATTAGGAGAGTCGACTTTACAAATATTAGACAGGAAATGAGAATAATGTGTAGAACTCATAATGCAAAATATAATTAGCAACAATGTAATAAATCTAGTTTGAATAATGATTCAAAACCTCAAACCTAATTCTTAAAGTAATCAACTAAAGTAACTAAAAGACCATGGGAGAAACTTGGTGAAACCTATTGTAGCCATTGAGTAGCATTTTATGACTGTCTTGAATTTATTTTTTTATTTTTAATTGATGCGTACTACATGTACATAGTTTATAGTACATATGATAATAGATTGATATAATTTGTAAAAATCAAAATTAGTTTGCTGGAGATATCCATCACTTTAAATATGTCTTCATGCTTAGAAATATTTGAATTACTCTCTTCTAGCTATGTTAGTGGTGTTGAATTGCTTGAGCTCCTTACATATTTGTCAGATGGATAGTTTGCAAATGTTTCCTCCCATTCTGTAGGTTGTCCCTTCACTTTGTTGATGGTTTCTTTTGCTGTACAGAAAGTTTTTAGCTTGGTATAATTCCATTTGTCCATTTGTGATTTGGTTGTTTGTGCTTTTGAGGTCTTACAAAGAAAATCTTTGCTTAGACTAATGTTCTGGAGCATTTCTTCAAAGTTTTCTTCTAGTAGCTTCATAGTTTCAGGTCTTAGATTTTCATCTTTAATCCATTTTTATTTGATTTCTGTGTATGGTGAGAGATAGGGGTCCAGTTTCTTTCCTCTGCATATGGATATCCAGTTTCCCCGGCACCATTTATTGAAGTGAATGTCCTTTCCCCATTGTATGTTCTTGGTGCCTTTTGTTGAAGATAAGTTGGCTATAAGTGCATGGATTTATATCTGGGTTCTCTGTTGTGTTCCATCAGTCTGTGTGTCTATTTCTATGCCAGTACCATGCTGATTTGGTAACCAAATAGTATATGTAATATACTATAATATAGTTATAGTAAATGTTGAAGTCAGTAGTGTGATGCTTCCAGCTTTGCTCTTTTTGCTCAGGATTGCTTTGGCTGTTCGGGGTCTTTTGTGGTTGACTGGGTTGAATTAAAGCAAACAATGATAACTCTGCTAAAGGGATCAGCAGTACAATTTGAATACACAGTTGTGTCAGGGATATTGTCAAGGTTGCCAAATAGATTAACTAAAAGGATATCTTAGGCTGGAGTTTGTCAAGTTACGTATAGCATTTACTAATTGTGAAATTTTAATTGCAGCATTATTTTGTTAAGTCAAAAAGGTAGAAAAAGGGGCGAGAGTCTCATGTGGTAGGGAGCCTTATACCCATATCTTGAGAAAAGCTGTCTACAATGTGAAAAATGTCAGTTTCTCATCCTGGTTTGCAATTTGAATGTCTCTAGTTACGGCTTTGGGCAGTTTGGTGAACTTTCTGTGTGGCCTATACATCAGGCACAAGACTTGTTCCTTAAAATTTATCTAGTTTAAGTTTATATAGGGCTTCAGAATACAGCAGTGCCTGTTTTAGTAATTTTATGTTAGAAAGTTGGATGGGATGAATCTAGAAGAATTTAGGATCTAGTCTAGAATCATAGGTAGATAACGAGAACTTGCAGCTGGCTGGGCGTGGTGGCTCACGCCTGTAATCCTAGTAGTTTGGGAAGCCGAGGCGGGTGGAACACCTGAGGTTAGGAGTTTGAGACAAGCCTGGCCAACATGATGAAACCCTGTCTCTACTAAAAACACAAAAATTAGCTGGGCATGGTGGCATATGCTGTAGTCCCAGCTACTTGGGAGGCTGAGGCAGGAGAATTGCTTGAACCTGGGAGTTGGAGGTTGCAATGAGCTGAGATGGTACCACTGCTCTCCAGCCTGGGTGATAGTGTGAGACTCTGTCTCAAAAAAAGAAAAAAAAAAAAGAATTTCAGTCAGTTCACTTGTAAAATTAAAGTCATTCATGTAGTCATAGTGATAATCAAAAAGCTGTAAAAAGCAATACAGAATTAAATGGAAAACATCCTTAATTATTTTAAAGCTTAGTTTTTGTTTTTTTGTTTTGTTTTGTTTTCATGTAATCAAAAATCTAATAAAGGCAACACAGGAAATTATATTTCATAATTTCATATATAAACATAAACTCGTTTCTTAGGCAAGCTACCAAAAAGGTAAAGAAAAACCTTCTGCAGTCTGATTGTTCCTTTTTCTAGGCAGCTCATTTAGATAACCTGGAAGTAGGCTGGGCACGGCACCTCATGCTGGTAATCCAAGCACTTTGGGAGATCCAGGTGGTACGATCATTTGAGCCCAGGCGATCAGCCTGGGCAACCTAGTGGAACCTCGTCTCTACACCAAATAAACAAAATTAGCCTGGTGTGGTGGCACGTGTCTGTGGTCCCAGCCACTCAGGAGGCTGTGGCCAGAGGATTACTTGAGCTCAAGAGGCTGAAGCTGTGGGTTACGATCACACAATTGCACTCAAGCCTAGGCAACAGAACAAGTCCTTGTCTCAAACAAACAAAAACAAAACAAACAAACAAACAAAAAGATAACCTCTAAGTGAAACCTGATGAAAGGTTACTTGATCAGACACAGAAGAAATGTGTCCAGTGTTATGGATGTAGCAACTCATGAGGACAGAATCAAGTTATACTGCATGAAAACATTGCTTTTCTAGGCCTTCAAGATAAACATTTAACTGTCAGGCCACAATAGCTGAGTTAGACTTGTACTGAAAAGTTACAGGATCTGGAAAAAAAAAGTTGAAGTAGAGAGTTATCACCTCAGTCCTTCTCAAGGAGAGGAAAAGCTGAAGGCAATGATGTATGACCTATGAATCACATGCGGTGAGATACAGCAAAGATTAACCTCTGAGATAGGAATCTGAGAAATTTCAAAAGGAAAACTTTACCTAAAGAAATCAAATTACCATTTTAAATGAAGAGGACAACATTTTAAACCTGAAACTAGGAAACTAAATGGATCTCATGAAGAAATGCGTTAGGAATAGGAACCGTGTGGTTTAGAAGATGGCCGTTAAACAGATTTTATAAAGAAAAATCAAAACCTCTTGTAATTTTTAAAACAGCAGATCAATACTTCAAAAAAACCTTGTTTTAAATATAGAGGGCTAGACTCTGGTCCTATATCAGTGCACCCCTCACACTAACATTTAATTTTTAGAAATTTTAGAAAAACGAGCAAATTTTTCCAATTTGTTTAAACCCAGTCATGCATAAAACGTCCTACCTAAGACCCATTCTTTATAAATCTTTTTTGACTTGTTTAGACTTTTATTATTTTCCCCAACCCTCAGTCTCAGTCCTACAATTTTTCTCTTTTTAAAAAAACTTTGGGACAACCATCATTTTATCTTAGGACAACAATTTACTACATAAGATTCTTTCTCATACAAATTTTTTTCTTTAAATTTATATTTTGATTATTAGACCTAAGTATATTTGGTCTTTTTATAAAATTTAAGGAGGCAAGAAGGGATTTATATTTATTCAACAATTTGTTTCATTTTTTATCTTATTTGGATATGACCCAGAAACTTAATGATTTATTATTTAACAATAATATAAATTTAGTATTTTAAATTATAGGAAAATTTCATTGTAAACTGTATTCCATTTACAATTACCTAACATTTATTTTTAAAATTATGATACCTGGATTACTTATGACAAGTGAGATATTAGAGCTAGTTATTATTTCAAGTTTTTTTTTTTTAAATTAACCAATTTTATATCCTGTTAATACCAGGTATTTACCTAAGTAAAACCTTTAAGTTGAATACATGGGTATCTTAATGATAACTCAGAAGATAGCTGTTTTTATTAAATCAACAATATTAAATTGATCTTATTTATCAAAGAATTGCATAAATAAGATCATTTTTTTTAGGCTGAGTTCATAGGTTTGTGACCTTCAAACATTTAGCAGATGTTTACTGTCTGACCAGTAAGCTCAGGCAAAAATATATGTTGACAATTTTGAAGATATTTCTAATTTATCAAAGATTTACTTAAGTCATGTGAACTAAAACTAAACATTTGGGTTAATTAGCATATAGTTTATATGGGCACTCATTTAAATCAACTGGAATAAAATTTCTTAAGGGATTTCTTGATGACTATGCCAGATTATATTGTGTTGACACAGCATACAACATAATACATGTACATATGCATAAATACATTGTAAACACATATACATACACATAAAGATTGTATAGCTTTTATTTTAGAATTTTAGTTATGAGATTATAAAACATGTACACTCACCAGTTTATAAAAGACAGTTGGATTCAGATTATTTTTCTGACAAAATGGGATAGGGTTAAACTTTAATATTTTGCTTTTATTTTGTTAAGACAGAGTCTCATTCTGTCACCTAGGCTGGAGTGCAGTGATGCAACCACAGCTCACTGTAGCCTTGACCTCCTGGGCTCAAGTGATCCTCCTGCCTCAGCCTCCCGAGTAGCTAGGACCACAGGCATGTAGCCACCATACCTGGCTAATTTCTAAGTTTTTGTAGAGACAGGATCTCATTGTGTTGCCCAGGGTAAGATTTCTTTAAATAGGTAATCTTATAAAGGCTGTGAACCAAATTTTGGATAAAGCAGTTTGAATCAGATACTAATATCCTGCATTAGAAAAAGGATAGTCAACAGTGAAATGTGACTGAATGATATGGGGAGGCCCACAAGCTAAGAGCCTACCAAGGTCTGCATAGTGTTTTCTTGGTCTGGATTCTTTGTCCTTGAAGACAAGAATGTTGCTATTCCTTTTAGTGTAGAGAGGGTGTTATTTACATGGGAGTTTCACCTTTTGCTTTTAAGAAACAGCACAGCGATCAAAATGATTTTCTTCTCTATCTGCTGGCTTTTAAGTGTCTTGCTTGTATAGTATGCCAGAATAGCTGAGGAGTTTTGGAAAAAGGGAGCTAAGTTTAGAGAAGGAGAAAGAGGAGAAATTTTAGGATTTTCGGAAGGGGAGGGAAAACACCAGAGAAGAAAGAGTCAGCCTTAGGACAATCTTTTGTAGTGAGGCAGTCTTTGAGGCTTTTTTTTTTTTTTTTTTTTCTGGAGCTTCGTGTATCAATTGAGCTATGAGTCTTATTTGGAGTGTATAATTTTATAGCTGTGGTCTTTTAGTTTAAAGAAAAGCAGCCTGTTTAAATGATCCCTATAATGTTTGAACATGCTATCAGCTGGAGTCCTAGGAAATAGCTTGGCATGCCTTTGAACTTTGAAAGCCCATTTATAACTAAATTTATCTAGGTGATTCAGTTTAATGCCGAATACACAAAAGCCAATGAAAATGCAAGCACCGAATACACAAAAGTCAAATTAATATGCAAGTGCCTATGGAAAAGAAAATACAGACTTAGCAAGAAGGACCGTAAGTTGCCTTCTCCAATTGAAGGGGAAAAGTTCCTTCACTGAAGCCTCAGTCCGAAGGCTGAAAAATTACTTCATTCAGCTCTCTGATGAAAAGAACCCTTGTGAACAGAGCTTCCAGCCAGAGGGGAAAAGAGGCCTCTCAAACAGGAGGAATCTCGCTCTGTCTCCCAGGTGAGTGCAGTGGCGTGGTCTCGGCTCACTGCAACCTCTGCCTCCGGGGTCCAAGCGATTCTTCCGCCTCAGCCTCCTGAGTAGCTGGGATTACAGGTGCATGCCACCATGTCCAGCTAATTCTTGTATTTGTTTGTTTGTTTGTTTTTGAGACGGAGTCTCAATTTGTCGCCCAGGCTGGGGTGCAGTGGCGTGATCTCGGCTCACTGCAAGCTCCCTCTCCCGGGTTCACGCCATTCTCCTGCCTCAGTCTCCTGAGTAGCTGGGACTACAGGCGCCCGGCACCACGCCCGGCTAATTTTTTTGTGTTTTTGGTAGAGACGGGGTTTCACCGTGTTAGTCAGGATGGTCTCGATCTCCTGACCTGGCGATCCGCCCACCTCGGCCTCCCAAAGCGTAGGGATTACAGGCGTGAGCCACCGCGCCCGGCTAATTCTTGTATTTTTAGTAGAGGTGGGGTTTCACCATGTTGGCAAGGCTGTTCTCAAACTCCAGACCTCAAGTGATCTGCCCGCCTTGGCCTCCCAAAGTGCTGGGATTATAGGCGTGAGCCACCGAGCCTGGCTGAAGGTTTTATAAGAAGGGGAAATGTTAGGTATTGTTTTGAAAGAAAATTCAGGCGGGGCGTGGTAGCTCACGCCTGTAATCCCAGCACTTTGGGAGGCCAAGGCGAGCGGATCACGAGGTCAAGAAATCGAGACCAGCATGGCCAACATGGTGAAACCCTGTCTCTACTAGAAATACAAAAATTAGCTGGGCATGGTGCCACGCACCTGTTATCCCAGCTACTCAGGAGGCTGAGGCAGAAGAATTGCTTGAACCCAGGAGGCGGAGGCTGCACTGAGCCGACATCACGCCACTGCACTCTAGCCTGGTAACAGAGCAAGACTCTGTCTCAGGAATAAATAAATAAATAAATAAAATAATAGTAATACTTTTTTTAAAAAAAAGTTCATTTGTACTAGTAAAGATTTGGGGAGCTGGCAAGCTCTGATTGGTGAATGACAGGTGGGTAAAACCAGTCTTAGAGTCCCAGCAGCTTGCTTCAGTATCCATCAGGCAAAGCTGGTCTTAGGTTTCAGCAGGTGGCTTCAGCAGCAGGGCTTGCAGAGAGCTCCATCTTTGGAGCAATGGTATGTGCCCTGAGTGCTTTTTCCCTGACTTCTTGGCTCTGTTTTAGTTAGGAATGACACGAATGACCCAATTTATATGATTACTTTCACATATACTTACAAATTGCTATGTGCGCGTGCACACACACACACTTTATAGCACTATTTTCATATAGGTGCATCTCTACATATTGAAATCGGAATTAACAGTGGTACCTCCAATTCCAGTCCCATCCCACAGGATTCATTCTATTAACAGTTCTCCGTCTTTGTATATTTGAATTCCAGTCTTTGACAGTGAGAAACGTGGCTCTGTTCCCCTTAGTCGTATAGTTGCTTATTTGTTCAGTGCCCCCACCATCCTTCAGTGCTGCCACCAACCCCTCCCTGGCATCCATGGCCACCTCATCCCACTCGGACTCCACCATCCGACTGCCTCCCTGTGGATGCCATCCTCAAGCTCCTTTGCTCCAAGAGCTGGCAGAGGCCACCCCTTTGCAGACGCCTCCTCACCCTGAGTGGGTGTTAATACCGCACCAGGTTGCCCCACAGAAGCCACCCTCTCGACGCTCTCCGGACACTGGACTCCCCTTGCTGGGTCAGCCTCCAGGTGGGTGCCCTTAATTCCTTGGTTAGGGTTAATTCCCGCCCCCGCCCATGCCAGGCCACCCTGCCAGGCTGCTCTGCCAGGCTGTGATGCCTGTGCCAACTCCCCAACTTGTGGATGTTTTCCCTCCCCCTTCTGGGCTCCGACTGCCCACGCTGGGCAGCCCCTGCGCAGATACCCTCTTACCAGTTTGGGCTCCTCCAGCGGGCTCGGGGCCAAGGTCACTCTACCTGTCTCCACCTCTGTCCTCCCACCTTGCTCTGTTGCACAGAATGGCTTCAGCATGGAATCATAGAATCGGTCAGGAGGGAAAGAGAAGGCCGAGAGGATGAGGCAGAATAGGATACTGCCCTGAAAAAGAGCACAGATGACACGGAGGAGAGCCTGTTGTGGAAGAAAAGCGACCGGGGGCTTGGAAGGAGCCTGCGTGCGCAGCCTGCCTGTGCGTCCCCTCCAGGTGGCGGCGCTGCGGCGGTCTGGGAGCCCGCGAGGGAGCTGAGTGCCTGCCTCCCGCCTCGCCTGGCTGAGCTGCGGGCCTGTTCCTCCTCCTGGCCCTTTTGCTTGGCTTCCTCTTTGGCTTCGACTTTCCCATGAGGGACAGTCACGTGATGGTCGTGTTTTGAGTCACGTGACGGTCGTGTTTTGAGTCTGGTCGTGTTTTGAGTCTGGATGCCCGGGTGGGTCTGACATGCGGACCTCCGGAGAGCCCCTGTGGATTTCCCTCTGCAGCTGGAAGGAGATAGGAATTGGTGATGTGGCTTTGCTGTTTTGCTAAATTGCTGTTATTTCAGCGTGTAAGCACGAGCTGTATTTGTATGGTAGCTCACTTTGTAGAATACATTATTTCCTTAAAAATTCACTTGGAAATGAATGTTCACTGCTGGAATCTTATTTTTCTCCTGACTTCGTATGTATAATTGAATGATACTAAACAACAACAACAAAGATTTTCCTCTAAGACAGCATCTAACTCACAATTAAAGCATTATAGTGCAATTCACAGAAACTTTCCTAATGTTTAGGCCAATGCATGGCTGCCGGGGCCACATACGTAGAGAATGATAGCCCCGACTTTGGTTATTCAGCCGTGGTTTTGTCTTCAGCCCCGGGTAAATGTTAGAAATCTTAACTTCTAGATATTCCTTCTGAAAAGTGACTTCTTTTTATATTTGAAAGGAAGTGTAGAGTGTGTGTGCTTAGAATCAAACAGACCTTTTTTGAATTTTGGTTTTGCCACTTAATTGGCCATGTTGTGACTTCCAACAAGTGATTATACTTAGCTTCTCTACGCCTCAATTCTCTTGCTTATGAAATGGGAGTAATAGATAATATATTTTACCCCATAAAATTGTCAAGATTAAATGAGAAAATGTTTGTAATATGTTTGACTCTAGGGAGACACTAATAAATGGTATTTTTTTGGAACAGCTTAAATAAGGAATTTATTAGTTTTAAAAATAACTTTGAGGCTCTTTTTGGTGTAGATGCTCGCATTTTGCTTAGGAGGTTCCTATAGGACTGTTTGTAAAACTATTTAGAGAAGTAACATTAGGTGAAGCATTTCCTTTAGTATTTTTATCCTGCTTAGGAAAGAACTTATTTTTCTTTGAGGAGTAGTCAGAGCTGAAGTTTAAACCTTTAAAAACTCATTTGGTTTTTCTTTTCTTACATAACCAGAAACAGCTATGTGTAGAAAATAACTTTTTCAAAAGCACTTTAAGTGAAAATAGATTTTTGCCAATAGTTTGTGACTCTCCTGATGAAAGTGAAGAGCAAGGGAAAATGACAGAGGCATGTGCTTGGCCTTTAGTAAGTTGAACAGATTTAAAAGATATATAGGATTATAAAAATATACAAACTTTCAGAAAGCATGAGAAATGTGTTAATTATTTTGGGATGAAAGGGCTCTTACATGCTGGATTTAAAGTCAGTCTCATCTTAAGAAAGCCTGTACCCGTGGGTCTTGGGGAGGAGGCGTTGCTCCCAAGCTCAGTGAATGCACTGCCCATCAGCAGCGCAAGCCAGGACCTCGGGGGCTGCCTGGAGGTTCAAGGGACCTTTTTCTTTTTTTACTTCCCTTGGGCAACCTGACAAGGGAGGCTGTTGCTTCTGTTTCTGGAATATTTCTCATCTGTCCGTTTATTTTCATCTTCCCTGTACCACTTGAGTCCAAGCTGTGATCCCTTGCTTAGACTTCGCAGTTGATCTCCCCAGGCCTGCTCTTGGTACTCCCTAATCCAGGTGCACGATACTAGCTACATTGTTCTTTTCAGAATATGAGCCTGATCCTGTCCACCTCCCTACCTTTCCTTTGCTTAAAACCTTTCTGGTGCTTCCCATTGCCTGTAGGATAGGATGTGGGCAAAATCCTTACTAAGGCCTCCAAGCTCTGAAGCATCTGGCCCTTTCCAGTCTCCCGAGCCTCATCTTCTGCAATGTGTCCCTTCTTCCCTCCTGCTCCCACAGTGCTGGCCTTGTTTGAGGTCCTGCTGTGGAACCCTTGTATCTGCCATCCTTTCTGCCTGAAACATCCCTCCTCTCCCTCTCCAAGTCCTTCTTTTGCCTAATTATAGGTACATGTATTGCAAAAAGCTCTGACTTCCATGCCACTTGTCAGGGAAGCTTTTCCTGATTTCTCAGACAAGTCTTGGGCTCCTATTCTGTGCTCTCATGGCCTTGTATTCTGTGAAAGCACTTACTTAGTATGGTTTGCAATTATATTTCAGACTATTTGATCCCTCCCCAGTAGATTTTAAAGCTTGTGAGGGAAGTGTCATGGACAATTTTGTTTCCTTTTGTGCCCATAGAGCTGAGTACACAGTAGGTCCTCCATGAGTATTGGTTTAATTAGTAACTAGAGAGAACAGTTGATGAGGCTGAAAGTTGGTTTGAGCTCGTGGATAAGCACTTTGTTTGCTGTGCTCAGCTGGTTGGACACTGTCCCATAGTTAATAAAAGGACTTTGAAGCTTTTGGCAGGAATGTGATAGCATGTCTTGTGGAGAGATAGCTCTGTATTGGTAATAGATAACCCAGAATGAATCTGTCTGGATGATAATGGATTTTCAAGTAGAAACATATTTGTTCTCCAAATAATCATCAAGTTATCGAAAGGCAGTTTTTAAAAGTTTATGATACTATTATTTTAATTTTGCTATATGTTGATAACTGCATTACTGTGGTTTGCTATTTTCCTTGCACTTCTATTTACCTGTAGTTGTCTTCATTGTGCTTAGGATTTTAGGGGAAAATATTTGTAATTTTTCTCAGCTAGTTGTTGTCATAATTAATTTTTTATAATTGCAAATCTGAATTAAGTAGATCAGGATTTAATTTCACAACAGAATTCTATTTTATTGATGATTTTTAAAACACAGAAACAATGCTTGAGAATTGAAACCAGTTATTCAAATCAGTGGCACATTTATGGCTTATTTGGGTAATTGGTCCATGAAATAAGACATTAGTAAACCTTGGGGGAAATCATCCTTTTTGTCTTTAAAATGGTTACCTGATTTGTTAAATACATTTCAGTCCTGACAATTTATGACTATATTTAAAACTGTTTTGGGGAATTAGCACCATAAGCTTTATGTACAAAAACAAGAGGATAGTGAAGGCTTCTTTGGTGCCGTCTATGTGTGCTGTCATTAATTATTTCCCTGAACACCAGCTCAAAGAGAGGAAAATGTTAGCTATGGATGCTTTGTTTTACATTTCATACAGTGAACCTCAGTTCAAATCAGAGACTACAGTACCTACCATGTGATAACTATAGTGTTAAACTAATTTATTCTTTATAAATTACTTTTTATATTTCAGACAAATTAAATATGACTGTTTTGTCAATTTTCCCAGTTATTGAGCATGTAGAAGTTTTTCAGTGGTGAGACTGAACAGTTTACTAAATACCAGCACTGATTTTTCCTGATGTACATTCTGTGTTAGCTTCCTCTTCCTGCCATCAGCACTGATTATTCCTGATGCACATTGTGTGTTAGTTTCCTCTTCCTGCCATCAGCACAGACATAGCGGCTCAAGCAGTAGAAATTTATTATCTCACAGTTCTGTAGGTTAGAAATGTGATCTGGGTCTCACTGGGCCAAAGTCAAGGTGTGAGCAGGGCTGCTTCCTTCTGAAGGCTCAAGGGGAGGATCTGTTTCCTTGTCTTTTCCAGCTTTTGCATTCCTTGGCTCATGGCCCCTTCCTGCGTCTTCAAAACTAGCAAGGTCGCATCTCTCTTGTGCTCCTGTCATGGTCACTTTTTTCTCTGACCACAGCTGGGAAAGCTCTTCCACTGAGGACTCCTGTGATTACACTGGGGCCACTGGGATAATCCAAGACACTCTCTCCATCTCAAGGACCTTAGCTTAACCACCTCTGCAAAATCATTTTGCCATGTAACATAATGAATTCACAGTTTCTAAGGATAAGGATGTGGACATCTTTGGAAGGCCATTATCTCACCTGTCACACATTTTAAGCTACAGAGCAATAACTTTAGGTTTCCTTGAAGGAAATGGGAATTATCTTGTACCTGTTGCTAAGGGAACAGTGCTATTATTGAGCTCCTTTAGCACATAGTTTAGGGCTTTTAGTCATTAGGTCTGGCAGCTATTGCACTTTCTTGTTACATTGACACAACATTGTAATTCAAGTCAGGACAAAGGGATTCTCATTCCAAAAAAGTCAAAAAAGCTCGGTGGGGAAAATGCCCCTGTGAACTAATAGAAATCTTCACTGGCTGCTTCGAATGCACTGTCCAGGGATTTTATTTTGTGAAACTGTTTTCGATGTTTTTACATTAAAATTTTCTTTTAAGCAGTGCTAATTTAGCTTTCAATTAGTAAAAATACCCTCCTTTTACCCCAAATGATCTGCTAGTGAACTGAAATTCAGTGTTCCTTTCGTATTTTAAATTTACATTCACTGAGAATGACTAGTGTTTCGAAGGGTTAGCAAGCTGTGGAGTTGAGATATGATTTTGAAAAGAATTTATTTGAGACATTTTTAGTGTCAAGAGAAATATAATCTTGAATAATATTTTAAGTATATCCATTAATTGAAGCCCACCAGGGGATGTCTTGAATAGAGGAAAATCTAAATTCTGACTCACAGAATCAAATTAATGAAAGTAGCAGTAATAACTGGAGCTGTATTATATTTAACCTATTACATTAGATGTCTCTAGGATATGTAGAGGAAAAAGGTCAAGGGAAATAGTTAATCACTTTATGAAGTGAATAGTGCCATCTCATATAGGTGGTTGTTAATTTGATGACTTACAGGGTGGTATTCATGAGGGATTATCTTAATATTAACCTCCTAATTATATGGAGTATATTTTATGCAGTCTCAGTGATGCAAATTATATTCATAGACCTTCCTTCTCCACATCTACTACATGGCGAGGGAGAAGTCAGTTAACAGTGGGAATCTGCACGCAGATGCGCTCTTTGCTGCAGACTTCACTATCACATGCATATCCCGATAAGAAACCTGAGATTCCTCAGTTCTTGATTCCTCTCTAGTGACAGGACTGGGCCCACTCAGGAATTCTGTTCAGCATTCAATCCTGTTGTTAAAGTGATCCTCCATCTGTTTGGCAGTTTCTTGTCTTCACCCCTCTGTCCACATTCACCCATTTGACTTTCAAGTGAGGTGTTGACTATTTCCTCTCCTTCTCCTTTCCCTCTTCTTCCCCCTCCTCTTCTCCTCACTCTTCTCTTGTTTTTTTGTTGTGATCTGATATATCAGTCTGGCCTAGTTTTTATGTCTCAATGCTTTTTGTTTTATCAGTTCTTCACTCTGCCTTCCATTTACATGTTGGGATTCCCTTGTGTTTCAACTATGTTTTCTTCTCATTTTGCACTTTTTCTCTGGGTGACTTTTGTTATCATCTTGATGCTATTCCGGTTATGCTACCTAGCTGCAGATTTATGTCTCAACTCTATGCTGAAAGTCAATTCCACCTGGCTATCCTTCACCCATATCAAATTACCACTCCTGTCCCCAATTTTTTCTCTATGTTCCTGGTCACTTTCAACCCTGTCACTGTTTACCCATTCTTGTAGGGCAGAAACCAGTATGTTCCATATGACCTTAAGTTTAATTACTAAAGGAGAAGGGGAAAACCAAAGATGTGGAAGAAGTTTTTTTTTGTTTTTTTGTTTTTTTTGGTAAACATGAGAAAGAATAATACATATATTTCTGTAGAAATTCATTTGAACACCTGGAAAGACCAGTTGATTTCCTAGCAAACTAAAGATTATCACAGGGCACTCAAGAAAAGGTTGAACATTTGAATAGACCAGTAGAAGACATTGATAAGTGAGGTCCAGAGTGGATCACAGCAGCACTGGTCTTTATCTTTAAAAGAACAGATAATTCCAATGATAGTTAGACTCTTCCAGGTCACAGGAAAAGGTGAAAGTTTCTTTGTGAAGCCAATAAATGAAGCTAAACTATAGATGCATATCACATATAAATATAAATATGAAATCCTAGATAGATATTGGCAAATATAATCCAGCAATATATTAGAAGAATGATATCCTGGTATATTACTAAGGAGGTATAATGATGAGTAATGTAAAATTCAATGATAAAGCAAGGTTCAGTATTATAAAATCTGCCAACATAATTTATACAGCAACAAATTAAACTACATGACTAGCCATGTAATGATCTCTAGATACTAAAATGGCTTTCGATAAAACTTAATTTCCATTCCTTGCAAAACAACTTATGTAAAATAGGATTGAATATAATAAAAATTATTTACCAAAATGTAACAGCAAATATATAGCAAAACATTAAAACCCTTCAATTCAATTCAGGAAACAGCTGGGGATACCCACTATCATCATTAATATTCATTATTGTCTTGGAATTTTTAGCGAATGAAATAAGCAACAAAATTAAATGCGCACTACAAACTTTGGAAAGAAGAGATTAAAAAATACATATACATGTGTTTATATATGTATTTGTATATATGTATACAGGTATATATAAACACATACGTATGGTTCTGTTTATATGTATATATAAACACATACATATGGTTCCTCCACTTAGCTGCATATTTACAGATGACAAGACACATATTTACACATGTAAGCCTTTATACCTAGAAAACCCAGGAGAATCTAATGATAAACTATTGGAATTAATACAAGAATGTTGAAGTGGTTGGATGTAAGATAAATACAAAAACTTACTGTTGCCTTTTCTGTATTTCAACCATCAGCACTTAGAAATTAAAAAAGGAAAAATATTCCATTCATAATAGCAATACAATATAAAATATTTAGAGTAAGTTGAATAAGACATGGGAAGGGTCTTATATGAAGAAAACTGGAAAATCCTACTGAAGGATAGAAATTACTATTTGAATAAATGGAAAGCTATACCACAAAAATGTCAGCTCTCCCACATTAATATTTATTTCGCTTCTAAAATAGAATCTCAACTGGTTTTAATTTCATTTGAATAAAATGTTTTTATGCCTAAATCCCCAACATTCTGGTGGTATAGTAATAGAAACAGGAATCTGTGGAACAGGATAGAGAAACCAGAAGGAGACATGTGAGTGTGTAATACATGAGAACGACGGTAAATCAGTTCAGGAGGACAAAGCATAGATTTTTTATTTAATTGGTTATGCTTGCCCAAGGGGCCTTTGTCTATATAAAAATGAATTTCAAATAGATTAAAGACTTAGAAAATGTTTTACGAGAATATTTTTAGGAGACAAAATAAATACTCTAGGGTAAGGAAGAACTCAATCAAGAGTGGAAACTTGTACTCTAGAAATGAAATTATAGACATATAAAAATCAGTTTTTATTTAATCTGAATTTTGTTATTTTAGTCTCATTTTTGAAGGATATCTTCATTAGATATATAATTCTTACTTGACGGTTTTATGGCTTTCAGTGCTTTAAAGATGCAATTCCGTTCTTTTCTTGTCTTCCTTGTTTCTCATAGGTCACCACATCTGAAATTTACAGAGCCCCTAACTGCTAGCATTTCCTATTTCTTTTCTCTGTCTTTATTTTTCTCCTTAACACTTACTGTTGTCTGACATGCCATTTATTTTACTTATTTGTCTTGTTTATTGCCTGAATTCACCCACTAGAATTTATGATGGATACAGGCGGGTTTTTTTTTTTTTTAAATGGTTTGTTTTGTGCTGGATTGTACGCTCTGAGCACATAATACGCATTCAATTAATATTAGTTGAATGAAAAATGAGGACTGGATGAATACTGTCCTCATGACAATGTTGATTACTCTGTCCACTGTATTCTTAGCCCACAGCTCATATGTTTGCAACTGGATTTTCCTTGTATGATAGTTATCTGGTTCCTCCACTAAGCTGCAGCCTCTTTAAGGGCAAGAGCCATATCTTATCCTTATTTGAATCATTATCACCTAACACAGGGTCTGTCTCATAGAAGGTACTATAAGTCAAAAGGTATGGGAGACAGGTCTCAATCAATTTAAAAAATTATTTTGCCAAGGTTAAGGATGCGCCCTCAGGAGGTCCTGATGACATGGGTCTGAGGTGATCTGGACACAGCTTCATTTTATACATTTTAGGGAGACATGAGACATCAGCCAATATATGTAAGACGTACATTGGTTTGATCCGGAAAGGAGGGACGCCTCGAGGCAGGGAGGGAGCTCCCAGGTCATAGGTAGATAAGAGACAAATGGTTGCATTTCTTTGAGTTTCTAATTAGCCTTTCCAAAGGAAGCGATCGGGTACACATTTATCTCAGTGAGCAGAGGGATGGTTTTGAGTTCTGTCTGCCCTTTGTCCACAAAGAATTTCCTTATGGACAAATTGTGAAGGAGGTATGTAGCTCTTTATCTTTGTAGCTATCTTATTTAGGAACAGAATGGGAGGCAGGTTTGCCCTAAGCAGTTCCCAGCTTGACCTTTCCCTTTGGCTTAGTGATTTTGGGGTCCTGAGATTTCTTTTCCTTTCACAGTACTTAAAAAGTATTGGTTGAACCAATGAGCACCTAGCTTGGAGTTTTTTCCCTTTGTCTTGTCATACATGAATAAAATATTGATGATTTCCCTATTCAATCTCATGATTGAGTATGGCTAAAAAACATTGATGATTTCCCACTAATGCAATGTCATTATTGAGTTTGCCACATGTGAAGGCACCATTTTAGTGCATGTTTCCACACACACACCTGTGAGCCTCTTCCTCATCACAGACTGTCCTCCAGCCTTCTCCTGCTTACCTCCAGGCCTGCCTGTGTTGGAACCGAACTGTCGATTCCTTCCTGGGCAGGGGTCGCCGCGAAGGATCACCGACACGAGATTCACAGCAGAGAGTTATTTATTACTAGCGCGCTAGGGTCCCAAGCTCTAAGTTGGCCTTGGGACCCTGACTGCTTGTTACAGGCTGTTTATATAGGCAAACACAAGTTCAAACACAGCTTAGGGCGTGAAATTCAAACAAAGCTTTAGGCGCGTGGTAATTGGGTCTGTCTATGGCCTTAGCAAGGTGTCTTGTTCTAATTGGTTGGAGCAGGACCTTATGAGGTTTTTTTCTGGAGTTGTTGATTCCGGGAACTTCGAGGCAGGGTGGGACCCCCGGAATTGGCAGGGTGGGACCCCATGAGGTTGTTTCCCGGAATTGGCAGGGTGGGACCCTATCAGGGTGGGACCCTATTGAGGCAGGGTGGGACCCTATGCAGAGCCACCTGGTGTTAATTTTTTAAGTTCTTTTTTTTTTATGAGGCCTAGTTTCTAAGTTTTATGCGGCCTAGTTTCACCTGCGCCAGCACACGTTCCCTGTTTTCTCAGTGGAAACAATCCTGAGGCAAACCCTCCCACTTGCCCCTGACGTCACCTCTTTCTCCAGCTTCACATCCCTACTTTTTCCTGCATCTTCAGTCAAGCACTGTAGCCAGCCTCAGGTAAAGGCCACTGACCTCTTTCCAGTTAACTGAATTCAATTGTCTTTGTTCAGTCCTCATGTTGTTTTACTTTTTAAATCAAATTTGACAGTGACGTTCTCTACTTGAAAGCATTTCCACCTGCATTCCTCCCATTTCTCTGGCTGCCCCTTCTCACTATGCTTTGGTTGTTTTTCCTCCACCCACATCTTAAAAGCTGCAGGTCACTAGGCTCCTCTTCTTGGCCCTACCAACCCCATGCTCTGCACACACTCCCTGGGATCTCCTCTGCTTTAATGCCCTGCACACTGATGGGCACTAAATCCATGGTTCTAGCCTTGAACTTTCTCCTGCAACGTCTCCAGAGGGTTCATCCTAAATCTCCTTTAGATGCCTTTGGATTTCAAAGATTCAGCATCTCTGAAAATGTACTAAGCCCACTCCTCTAGTTTTGTCTTGCATAGTGGCAGGTATAATCCTAAATTCACTCTCCTAAGCTAGAAATGTCAGAGTCCTCTTTCTCATCTTGTTGATTGTCCAGTTTTGTCACATCTCATTCAGATGACTCTCTGCATTCTTTCTGCTCCTCTCAATCCTCACAGCAGCTATCTCAAATCGAGACCTCGTCATATCATGCCTGCGTGCGGCATGGTCTCCTTCCTGATATTTCTATGATAAATCATCCTTTCTTATTCTATACTAGTATCCCTAAAATTGCCATCAGTACTATCTTTTTTTTAAAAAAAAAAAATCAAAACAGCTGCAAAAACAATAGGCAGGGCAGAGGAGACCCAAGTCCAAAACTTATTGTGACATTTCTTTGCTTAAAGCATCCACTGACTTGACAGTACATATAGACTGAAGACTGAAATTCTAAGCATAGTGTTTAATCAGATTCTTTATTTTGCAAGGAAGAGAGGTCACTCAAGCTTGCTCAAGTAATGGGCTGTAGTGCAAAAATACATGTTTGGGGAGGATGGAGACTCATTGAAATTCAAGAACAGGAACTGTAGTCGGGATTCTGAGGTTGTCCTGTCTGTAGGGCCACCTGCCACAGGAACCTGGCCCTAATAGGAAGCAATAGTTCTCAAAGTTAGCTGCATCAGAATGACCTGGAGGGCTTGTGGAAACAGATTGCTGGGCCCTACTCCCAGAGTTTTTGATTCAGTAGAGGCCCACATTTTCACTGATGTTCCCAAATTTGATTTTCTAGCAATTTTTTGGGTGACACTGATGCCGCTGGTTTGGGTACCACACTTTGAGAACCTTAATCTTTAAGGCATGTAACATGGTTTGGGAAACCTTTGATGAGCTCCTTCAGAATTACTTGTTCCTCTACTTTGCAGGTTTCTTCACTTATAGTAGAACAATGATTCTCAAACTTTAACGTGCATTATAATCATTTGGAAGGATCATTTGAGTGGATTGCTGGTCCCCATCACAGTTTCTGATTCATTAAATCTGAGGTGTGGCCCCCACATTTGCATTTCTCACAAGTTTCCAGGGATGACCACACTCTGCACTGGATGAATAAACTGTTGAATCACCAGATGGTGAACTCTGAAGTCCCCTTCTTGATCACACCCTCACACCTCCCAGCTCTTCCCTCTCCTTCAATTCTGTGGAATCTTTTAAAGAATCGTGTTTCGTATTTTAGCTTTTCCATTCTTTCTTGCTCTTTGTTGGTTGTCTTCTGACTTCCTTTGCCTCCCAGGCCAATTGGGACTCTTCAGGCATTTTATCTCACATTCTCATGGCTTACAGCCTCTCAGCCACTTGGCCGTCTCCTCCTCAGCCCCCAGCTGTCCGCAAACTTAACCATCTGCTCCCACTTCTGACTGTCAGGAGCTGTTGGAGAAAGTCCCCTGGTGCCAGTTGCCTCCTCAGAACCACCAGTTTAATGCAGTGGGACTGTCAGGACTGTTCTGTATTCCTTATATTCAGTCCTAGTTGAATTTTCATAACTCTCCCTTTCCCCATGCTCCTGAAGGCACCACTGTGACCTTTCCTCTCAGCAGACGCCATCCTACCTCATGAAGGCGGTGAGGGTACTTGGTGGGGTACCCTCCCATCTTCTTCCCTAGTAGCCTAAAACTCTCCTGCTTTTAATCTCATTCACCACGTGCCTTTTAATCTCAGGGTCCTCCCCCTACTTGTGTTCCTAATGCTACCTGTCTGTTCTGCCTCTCTCTCCGGTCGATCATCCCTGTTTTCTGAGAGCCTCCTTTTTCTCTCTCTCTGGGTGCATTACCCTCAATGGAGGAACTGAGATGTCCTATCTCCTGATATGCTTAACAGCAGCAATCAACGAAGACTTCCTTTCTCTTCTTCCCCGTCAAGCCCGTATGTCACCTGCCTCCCAGTTCATTTGCAAACCTTTCCAGTTGTTTCTTTCGTGCTTTGACCTCTGCAGTCTGATTTTTGATCTCATCCCTCTGCTGATATCTCCGCCTCTGCGGTGCCAGTGACACCCTGGCTGTCAGATCCAGCAGTTTCTCCCATCTGCATCTTACTTGGGCGAGCACAGCCTTTGATGGTGCTGATCTCCCTGTCCCATGGAAAACCCTTTCCCCGGAGCCCCGGGTCTCTGTCGCCTCCTTCCAATGCTGCCTCCCTCTTGCACCTCCCCTACCTCACTCACGGCCGAGGAAGCGCTTCCTCTGACCTCAGCTCCTCTTCCTCGGTGTAATCCCCACGGCTGCCTCTGTATGAAAAGCTTTGCGTTGCCTTTTGTTGAATGTGTGTTTTTTACATATTATTATATACACCTATCGTAGACTATTCCGGATACCAAAAGTTTAACATCTCGGAAAATAACTCCCAGTTTCCTCCGCGTTCTGCACTGGTCCCTCCACTTGCTTGGCCCTTCCTGGTGCCCGGCAGCTTCGGGACTATTTTGCCTTCTACCTTTGCTGCCCCACCTTGTGCCTGTTGATCGTATTTCTGCATTTTCTCTCAATTTCCTTTCTACCTTTCTTTTTTTATTGTAAATTGACAACTTATAAATTGTATAAATTTAGTGTGTACAAAGTAATGCTATAATTTATAAATACAATGTGGAATAATTAAATAAAACTAGTTAACTAGCCATCACCTCAAATACTTAACATGTTTTTGCAGAGAGAACATTTGAAATTTACTTTCTTTGCAGTTTTGAAATGTACAATACTCTATTAACCACATTTACCATGGTGTGCAATAGAACTGAAAAACAAACAAACGAACGAAAACCAAAACCAACCCCAAACCATTGCTCTGGTCTAACAGAGACTTTGTACCCTTCGACATTCATTTCACCATTCCCCTCACGCCCTGCTTCCCCCCGGGGCTCTGTAACCATGGAGGGCACTGCATGTCCCCCTTTGTTTAGGACACACCCACACTGTCGCTTGTTTGGACTATTGTGTGGTCATTCTCAGTCTCCGCTGCCTGTCTCTCCATCCATTTCATCCTTACCTAGTGCTGATTCATAAAGGAATTTCTGATGATATCATCTACCACTCAGAAGTCTCCAGTGGTTCTCTAACCCACGAGAATAAAGACCAAACCTGTTAGGTCGACTTTGAGGAACCTGCCTGGTCTTACATTTGCCCCTCCAGCCCCTAGAGTGCAGCCTTCTGCTGAGTGGATCCCTGCAAGCTTTGTGCTGAACGTTTCCCAGACTCTGGCATTTGCAGAAGCAGCTCTTTCTTTCCAGTCCCCTGACTTTGCCCACGCTGAGTCTCCCTGGATTGCTTGCCAAATTTCTCTTCAGCTCAAAGAGAATTGTCCTCCAGGAAGCTTTCTGTGTTCAGAGTAAATCCTCCTTCATTTTGATTCCAGACACATTGTTTGGGTTTCTTAACTGTGCCGTATTAGCTCTTGGGTCTGCTTGTTTATTCGTCAAAACACTGAGTCCCACCATATGTCAGGTTATGGGTGATGTTTATCTGTCTCTACGCTTGTCTCCCCGACTCGAGCAAATGCGGCGTGAGGGAGAAGTTGGGTTTTCTCAGTACCTGCTTTGCCTGGGGAGATGAGCACTACATGAATTTAAATTCGGTAGTACTAAAATGAAAAGCAGCCTGACTGTGCATGTGAAAAATGTAGGGAGAGCATGGAAAGGATCCTGTCACAGTGACCTGGCAGAGGGACCAAAATGTGAGTCTGCAGCTGTGGCCTCAGTGGGGTATTGTTCAGCAGTGATCAGTTGTTAAGATTAGGAAGATTGTATTATTTCCAGTTGGTACCACAAAAGAAGGTGCTATTTATAATGGTGTGGTTGGTTGCCACTGACAGTTGTTCTCACATATTCTAAGGCATTTTCTGACGGAGTCACGTGCAGCATAGCTTTTGAAGTGAAACGGAAATATCACCATGAAGGGTTGTGTTTATGGCTAATGGAATTGGGAAAGGGCCACTCTTAAGATATACCTGGTTGTATCCTTAAGAATGACAGTTGATTCATTCTTTACCCCCTGACATTTTCATTTTGGGTTCATAAAATTACTGATAAGTATTGTACAATTTCCTAGAACTGGATATTCTTGTGGCCAAATCTGTCAGCCTTTGTCTTGCATTGCTTCACAGATCTCATTGCCTTAACACGTAGTCTTCATTTTTTTAATGACTTTTATTTGTATATAAACATGCAGTTCTAATGATAATGTTCACATAAACTGTGCTTAATTCATATTTTAAAAGTAATATGTGATCATAACCATAATTTATTTGACTATTATTGGATATTTAGATATTTTTCTAACTTTGCACTGTTGTAAAGGCTGAATTTATTCCTTTTGCATTTTTTAGAATAAAATATTAAAGTTGGGATGAATAGATCAGTGAATCGTAACATCTTAATTTTTGGCTGTAAATATGTATTGTCAACATGACTTTCAAAAGTTTAAATCAAATTCACAAAGCCACCATCCATGAGTGACCTTATTCATTTTCCTGCAAACTTAATTTTATGGTGCTTTTAAACTTAAAAGTAACTAATTAAATAGGCATTTCTGTTCCATTTTGACTGTGTGTGCTACAGTGAGTCAGCAGTGTATAGTGGGGATGCCTGAGCTAGGGATTTTGTTTACATACAGACTTTTTCAGCTGTGTGAACTGTGTGATCTCCGTGAGCTTCAGCTTTTCAGAACAATAAAATGGGGCTATTAATCTGATATTCAATATTGTAAATAACAAGTGAAAATGTAGACATTCACACATATGTGCTCACACACACACGTATACGCATACACATACCCTAATCAGTACCTGGTATACCATATGTATATATTAAGTGACAGGTAATACATAATCAAATATATTTTGTTTATTATGTAATGTTTGGCAAAAGGGTAATAATTGGAACATTTTGCTAGAGCCAATGAATATAGTGAGAAAAAATGGAATTTAGGGTTTATGAAATTGTATGAATATCTAATATTCCATAAAATAAGTGCCATATCTGTAGTATGTCTGAGAAAACTGCAGAAAAAATAAATTTAGTGACTGAAGCAGTGTTGTCTCATAATTGGTTCCTTCTCTCCAGGAAACTGAGAAATGAATTGGTCAAAATAGACACATTTGAATTCATATTTAAAGACCAGAGTACTATTCTGCCTGTCTTCCTTTCCTTTAATTCATTAAACACTCTTTTTTTTTTTTTTTTTTTTTTTTTGAGATGGAGTTTCACCCTTGTTGCCCAGGCTGGAGTGCAGTAGTGCAATCTCGGCTCACTGCAATCTCCGCCTCCTAGGTTCAAGCAGTTCTCCTGTATCAGCTTCCTGAGTAGCTGGGATTACAGGCTCCCACCACTATACCCGGCTACTTTTTGGTATTTTTAGTAGAGATGGGATTTCACCGTGTTAGCCAGGCCGGTCTTGAACTCCTGACCTCAGGTGAGCCAACTGGCTTGGCCTCCCAAAGTGCTGGGATTACAGGTGTGAGCCACCGCTCCTGGCCCATTAAACAAATATTTATGGCCAGGTATGATTGTAGCTCCAGAGAAGCAATGATGAACGATACCAAGATGGTTTCCCCTCCGTTTTAGAAGCTTATATTCTGCTTCCAAGTAGAATATGGCTAATTTCAGCTAAAATACTTTCTGTGAATAATGAAACAACATGGTGAGAAACAGAGGTTAGAGAATCCCTTTATAATTCAGTGACCAGGGAGGACCTGTCTACAGGCTCTGAGACGCAAGCAAACTTCATATTCCCTCATCTCACTTGCAGGCACGATGTTACTGAGTAATCCTCTTGCTTCACCGAAAGATGTAATTCAATGAAAGTTCATATTGTTTGATATTATACATTCTTATTTTTGATCAATTTTAAAAGATTCTTGGGTATGTATGTGATCATAAAAGGAGGCCTTAGAGTTTACTTTTGGTGAAATGATAATGTGTGACAATTGGAAATATGATTAAATTGAGAAATTACATGCAATCTTTTAAAGAACACAGCTGTTGTAGAAAATGAGATATCTGTATTTGCTTTAGAGCCAACACTGCTGTAATGTTTTTTGTAAAGCACATAATTGTAATGCAGCAAAATGCTTGTGTGGAAATTGGGATGTTGAATAGTCTTCCTGGAGCATCTTCAGGATTTGTCAGATTGCTTTCTCTCTCTGGCAACATAAAACATCTCATGTGGCAGAAGCGGTGCAAACCTTTAGGCATTTTAATGGACCAATGAACTGTGAGCTCCTTGATGGAAATCACACCATGATGTCTCATTATTTCCAAACAATACAAGAAAATCCATGGATGACAATTCTGGTGTCTTATTTGATGATTAAAATGCTTTAAAAAAGTCTCATACATTAGTAAGTGTATCTAGCAATAACAAGTTCGTGTTGTGACAGATAGTGAATATTAATGTCCATGAAGTTTTTAGTCTAATTTTTAGCTGTAAATTGATATGATGTTTTTCTTTATTAGCTATGTTTAAATTACTTCCCTTTGTTGTCAATGACATATACAGGTAGCAAAAGAAATAAAGTATATATGATTTATTTTTCATCTACTAGACAGCAGATTTTACTCACTTTAGTGGTGATGGATAAAATTTCCACATAACATTTTCATGCAACATGTCCCATTAACAGGGGCTCAGAAATTATTATTATTATTATTTAATTTTTTTCCAAGATGGAATTTCGCTCTGTCGCCCAGGCTGGAGTGCAATGGCGCAATCTTCACTCACTGCAACCTCTGCCTCCCAGGCTCAAGCAATTCTCCTGCCTCAGCCTCCCAACTAGCTGGGATTATAGGCATGCACCATTACACCTGGCTAATTTTGTATTTTTAGTAGAGATGGGGTTTCACCATGTTGGCCGGGCTGGTCTCAAATTCATGACCTCAGGTGATCCACCCACCTCGGCTTCCCAAAGTACTGAGATTACAGGTGTGATCCACCATACCTGGTCAGAAATTTTTTTTAATGACACAAAGGTTACATGAATTATTCCTGCCCAATTGATGAATTTTGTGTTTGTTATTCAGTCAAATTGTTATATTGTCTTGAGAGGTTTCAAATGTTCGACTGAGAGGTGCATCGGTGCATCTTACCCCCTGACATCCCTGGTGCTGATGCAGCGCTGACCTATTACCATCTGCATCTTCTTCTGGAACATTCACAGCAAGATAGATGCTAAAATTAGGACTCAGATAGCATTTTCTGATGAGTATTCTCCAAGGATGTGTGTGTGTACGGCTAAGTAATAATACTTGTAGATAATTTTTTAACTATAGATTGTGTTAAATAACGAAAGAATATTTACATCAATCTTGCCATCTATGTGTAGCCACTGTTAGTATTCTGCTGTTTCTTTCTGATTGCTTTTCTAAGAGAATGTGTTTGGTTGTATGGACACACATATGCCTATTGCTTAGCACATAAAAGGTGCTATATAAATATGTGAATAAATGAATGTCTTAATATATGGAATAATTTGTATAATATATATGTGTGTATGTTATTATTTTATTTTTAATTGACAAATAATTGTATATATTTATGAGGTACAGTGTGATTTTAGATATATGCTTGTGGAATGATTACATCAAGCTAATTAACATATCTGTCACCTCATATGTTTTTTGTCATGAGAATGTTTAAAATCTATTCTTTTTAGCAGTTTTGAAGTACATAACATTATTCAGTATAGTCAGCATGCTGTAGAACATATCTCTAAAGCTTATACCTGCTGTCTAACTGGAACGTCGTGTTCTCTGGGCAACATCTCCTCATTCCCGATTCCTTTCTCATCCAGCCTCTGGTAACCACCTTTCTAAGCACTGTTTCAATGAGTTTGATTTTTTTTATTGCATGTCTATAAGATCATGCAGTATTTATATTTCTGTGTCTCTTATTTCACTTAGCATAAGGACACAAAACAGCAGATATGATCTAAATAGACACCGTTTTGTGTCCTTACTTAGATTTTTTACTTAACCCAGATAATTCTCAAAATATATGAAATATGTAAAACATAAAAATACAGTTTTTGATAACCTCAGAATCATATATGTATATATGTACAATAGTTTCTTTAACCTCCTTCCCATATGAATACTACTTTGCATTCTGCTGTTATTTTGTGATATACATTTTTACCATCAACTTTTATCAGTGCTTAACTACTTTGTTAGTATGTAATCCTAGAGAAGAAATTACTGGGGAGTAGAATGTAAACCTAAGATAACTATTAATCCTTTTTGCCAGACTTTTGTTATTCAAAAATGATAATTTTGTTGAATTACAAAGATTAGCTATTCATCTAGAAAATTTGGAAAGCAGAAAAAGAAAGCACAAATAAAATTGGGAAGGAATTATTTATAATTCTGGCACTTAAGATGATTTCATGTAAATGTTTTTGATTTATGTAAGTTTAGTCTTATTTAATCTATTACACATTTACCAAAAATGATCAATTTGTTTCCTTAACTGCTTCTTTTTCCTACTTAGTAGTATATCATTACATAGTCCTTCTCTGCCTTTAGACAGTCGTCTACAATGCAGTTTACTGGCTGGTTTTGAAAGGGCACGTCCATGTAATGCATTTAATTACCTCCTCCTTTGTGGACCTTGACTTTGTTTCCAGTGTTTAATTTGATGTGGGATTCTAGGAAAAAAACTCTTGTGTTTTGCCCCTTGGACACATCTGCTATGATTGCATTAAGACAAATTCCTAGGAGAATTGCTGGTTCAACTTTCAGGAACGATTTTTTTTTTTCCCCCAAGATGAACTTTCACTCTTGTGACCCAGTCTGGAGTGCAGAGGCACCATCTCAGCTCACTGCAACCTCCACCTCCTGGATTCAAGCAATTCTCCTGCCTCAGCCTCCCGAGTAGCTGGGATTACAGGTACCCGCCACCGTGCCTGGCTAATTTTTGTATTTTTGGTAGAGACAGGGTTTCACCATGTTGGCCATGCTGGTCTCAAATTCATGACCTCAAGTGATCCACCTGCCTTGGCCTCCCAAAGTGCTGGAATTATAGGCGTGTGTCACCACGCCATGCCAGGAACGATTTTTAAGCATTGACAAATACTGCCACATTACCTTTCCACAGATTGTGACAATTGACATTCACAGCAAAAAGAAGTATGAAAGTGGAAGAAGAGTATAAAGAACTTTAGACTATTCACTGTAAAATTAACTGAATCACTTTCCAGAAAGCCTGTGCCTGTTCACCCTCTTTGAGAGGAGCAAGATGGAACCCGATTTGAGAGTTCACTGGGCATTCTCTTGAGGGTGGGACATATTCATTAGCTGCGTCTGAAACAGGAAGAGCTGAATATGGAGTGGTTAGGTGATTTTACTAAACGTTCATATGAAATGAGAGAGAAGGCTCTTCTTAGTTGCTGGGTCTTTCAATTACCAATTTAACTCATTAGCCTGCTTCTTGAGTTTATTGTGAAGTGAGTTTTATTATTTTCCTGTCACTAATTGTTTTGAGAAAAGTCATTGTGTGTTTCTCTTCCAGCCCCTTCAGCGGCTGCACAGGGAGCATGGTCTTGGGAGTGGTACTTGAAAGAACAGAAGGCTGTCGCAGCACCTGTTGAGCTGTTTTCCAAGGTCAGCCACTGAAGGACTTATATTTATATTAAGAGGTTTAGTTAAAATGAAATGACTTTCCTAGATGGCCCATCAACTTATTTGAATTATTTGTAGGCTTTGCTGGCAAATGACCCCACAAAATCTAATCAGAGCTTTAGTGTTTCAGAGTGGGCTGGAGCCCAGCGCCACCACCTGTCAGCTCTGTGACCTTGGGCAAGTCATTCAATTCAGTTTCCTCATCCATGAGGTAGGAAAAGTTCCCTACCTTCTTTCTCCTTGGGTGGTTGGAGGACTAAATCAATTGTGTCCATAAAGAATACAGGATGCAATGTGCACACTCTAAATGCTCAATAAGCATTAGGTTTTACTTTTATTAGCCAGTATTACCTGCAGTTAGAGGGATCTGTTTGAGAGTGGTGAGTCAAGCAAGATGTCAGAGAAGACATTGAAACCCCTGAATCCTGGCATACATGACTAGAAAAGTGAACAGAGTAGCCGGTGTAGACTTCCTTGGCTGTCTGCTAGCACTAGGGCCTTACAGGGGATCATCTTTACGCAAGACACCAAATCTTCTGATAGTCTTTTTGTTCTTCTTGGTCTGAGTTTTAGATGTTTTGGGGAAATTTATATGCATCAAATTTGCCTCATTACTTTACTTTTTTTTTTTTTCTTTTTTCTTTTTTCTTTTGAGACAGAGTCTGGCTCTATCACCAGGCTGGAGTGCAGTGGTGTGATCTTGGCTCACGGCAACCTCTGACTCCCTGGTTGAAGCGATTCTCCTGCCTCAGCCTCTTGAGAAGCTGGGATTACAGGCCCATGCCACCACGTCCAGCTAATTTTTGTATTTTTAGTAGAGATGGGGTTTCACGGTGTTGGCCAGGATGGTCTCGATCTCCTGACCTCATGATCCCCCTTCCTCAGCCTCCCAAAGTGCTGGGGATTACAGGTGTAAGCCACCATGCCCAGCCCATTTCTTTACAGCAGGAAGCTACAGCTTTTTATTTGGTTTACTTTTCATGACATCTGTTGAGTTACATCTAGTATTTGTTAGCGTGTGAAAGGGCCAGCATTTGGAATCCTGAACATGACATGCAACAGGGAAGAAGAGGTACAACGAAGATGAAAAGAAAGGGAAACCAAGTGCAGACCCCTCATGTTCAAGAAATGATGCGTGTCCTTTTGTTGTCTAGGCGGTATGCTTCACTAACAAACACTATGAAGGTCATACCATAGAAAATGAGAACATCTAGAGCAGTGTTCTTAACCCAGCCTTCGCACCATCTACTTTTGTGAGCTTTGGAGAGCACAGCGTGGGTCTTCCTGAGACCTACTAAATCAGACCCTCAGGAGATGGGCCTGGAAATGTGTAGTTTGAGAACCTCCTGCATTCTTTGTGCAGGTTTGAGGCCCACTACCACAGAAGGTTTAAGAACCGTGCATTTTCTGTCTAGGAGTCAGGTCCATGTTTCCCCACGTTGTTTTCACCTGATAAGACAGAGGGGGTTTCTTCCATCCAAAAGTGCAAGCTCAGTAAGGTAAGGGATTTTCCTTCATGTATCCCGGCAGTGCCTGCTGTGTTGTGTGTGCTCAGATGATCAGTTGCTATTGAGTGACTTCTACGGAAACTCATCTCGCTTCTGAGTGTAAAGATCTCTGAAGGTGGTTGGCTTGGACCAGGGCAGTTTGGCGTAGCTCACAGTCACCTTGCCCTTTCCCCCCTGCCCCTCCCTGCCCTTGCCACGGGCCCACTGCAGGTTGGGAGGGCAGAACAGAGTGGGCCGAAACAGGAGCTGCCTGAGAACTGTCAGGCGCTGACACGCAAGGGCAGAGGTAGCGGGGTCAAGGTCCAGGATTTGAGGTTGAGCCAAAGAACATAGGTGAGGTTTGCGCCCCGATGGCTGTTGTGGCTAAGGAGTCACACCTGTGCCGTGTCCTCGGATCAGGGTACTAGGGCAAGGGTCCTCTCTTACACCCCCTCCACTGCCAGGATTAAATCAGATGTTTGGGTGTTAGAGGTGAAGTGTGGACTAATTTTCAGAGCAAGGAAAGTTTTGACTGATGGCAGCCAAGTGCTAGATTCTCTGTCCAGCTCCTGTGTTGCCCCACTTTTCAGTCTGTCAGTGTAGTCATGTTATTCTCAGAGCTTCTCCTCTAAGATCCTTTAATCCCCATCAGCCAGTGCAAGAACACCTGCAGGACTGAGAATTTCTCCCTCAGATTTTCCCTCATGACCTGGTGTTAACTAAAAAAAGGCCAAAAGGGCAAACGTGGGATTCCTGTTCCTGAAATAAATCCTCATGATGGTATTGGGAACGGTGTAATCATATGCTCTGGGTCATGTGGCTTTCCCCCTTGACTTTACAGAGACATGACAAAAGAGGTGCTGGAAGGCAGTAAGTGGGAGGGGCACAATGTTGTGGGACATACAGACAGGAGTGGGCCCCCTTGGGAGGGTGGAGAGAGTCAGAGAGACTCTGTTGAGGGAGGTGGGTGGTGAGCAGGTAATGCACCTTTTGATGATTCTTTGGCTAAGGACTTTATCAAGCTTTTGAAGTCTAATGTTTGTCATCTCTGAAAGGAACAGGAAAGCATTAGTGTGTGAGAAAATAGACGTGTTTGATATGTTGGACTGCCTTTCTCTCCAGTCATAATCTAACACTCAAGCTGCTCGCATGTTTAAGACTCCATATGTGCAAATGCCATGTAAGACTGGCCAAAACACTAACGAACGTATGACATGGTGTCTTAGGGTCTTGCCGGCTAATTGGCATATGATATGCAACAATCTGAGGTAGAATGTTAATTGCCCATGGAATGCACAAGTAATGAATTTATTGGGCATTCCATGTGTGAGATGAGACTTCATTCGACCCTGAATGAGGAGGAGAATTGAGCTCACCAATTATTACGTCTGATTTGCCCTAATAACTAAAGAAGATACTTGTGATCAAGATCACAGTGTTACTCTAACTTGAATTTATATTTTCAGATGAAATAAGCATTGTCTATAATTGAAAATAGTTTTCAATATAATCAAAAAGGCAGTTGATTCATGTCAGCTTTCCAAGAAGGAGCATAAGACTCAACTCAATTTTATATTGACATTGTGCTTTTGGCTATTAATGTTCATTTTCATTGTGTAAATATTATTATAATGTTGTTCAGGTCAGCCAGCTGAGATGGAACCCTTCAACTGTTGACACTGAAATGTGGAAAATAAAACTTAATTCTATGCTTAGAAAACCCTAAAGACTCTGTCAAAAGGCTCCTGGGACTGATAAATGACTTCAGTAAAGTTTTAGGATACAAAATCAATGTATAAAAGTCAGTAGCATTTCTGTACCCGAATAATGTTCAAGCTGAGA
This sequence comes from Macaca fascicularis, assembly GCF_037993035.2. Lineage (NCBI taxonomy): Eukaryota > Metazoa > Chordata > Mammalia > Primates > Cercopithecidae > Macaca > Macaca fascicularis. The sequence goes on along the minus strand of NC_088392.1, from coordinate 74,745,340 downwards.
GAAAATCAAGAACACAATCCCAATTACAATAGGCACACAAAGAGAAAAATATCTAGGAATACATTTAACCAAGAAGGTGAAAGATCTTTTCAAGGAGAACTACGAAACATGGCTAAAAGAAATCACAGATGACATAAACAAATGGAAAAACATTCCGTGCTCATGGGTGGGAAGAATCAGTATCCTTAAAGTGGCCATACTGCACCTGTGCTCTGCATCCTTTCCATTCCTGCCTTTCTAGAGATTTTACTCCATCAGTTATCTCATGACCTGTCTGTAAGTTGCCATTTCTTCTCTTTTGAACATTTCCTTTTAGAGCCAGGCGAGGTGGCTCACGCCTGTAATCCCAGCACTTTGGGAGGCCCAGGTGGGCGGATCACCTGAGGTTGGGAGTTCGAGACCAGCCTGACCAACATGGAGAAACCCCGTCTCTACTAAAAATACAAAATTAGCTGGGCGTGGTGGTGCATGCCTATAATCCCAGTTGCTCCGGAGGCTGAGGCAGGAGAAACGCTTGAACCCGGGAGGTGGAGGTTGTGGTGAGCCGAGATCGCGCCACTGAACTCCAGCCTAGGCAACAAGAGTGAAACTCCGTCTCAAAATAAAATAAAATAAAATAAATAAATAAAATAAATAATAAAAATAATATAAAAACGAACATTTCCTTTTAGAATGCAAATATGCTTAAGTCTGTTCCATCTTTATGAAAAAGTAGTGCCCCTGGGTTCTGCATTTTCCTGCCTAACTCATCTCCTTAGTCCAGACTGGGACTGGCTTCTTGAAATTTTAGACTGAATTTTCTCTTTCTGGATATTTCTAACCTTTCTTTCCCACCTCCAGCCTCCGCAACCTGACCTTTGGGTCAGTTCATCCAGTTCCTTAACTGCCATCCCACTGAGTCGTAACACAGCACCTGCGCCCGCTGCGGGTCCTTCTCCTGGTCTTCGCGCCTCCTCACCTGGAGGACAGGCAGACCTCCGTACATCCAGACCTTTCAGGCCCCCTCAGTGGAGCCAGCTCCCGGGGCCTCGTGTCCCTGTGAAGGACCCTGTGCTCGGTTCCTCTGCAGCCAGCTTGTTGCGCCCTCTCCTCTCTGCTCTGTGTACATTTGGCAATCTAATCTGCTCCAGATTTCCCTCATAATTATTCTGTTGCTACTCTCCCTCCGCAGCACTACTGTCTTCATTTACGGTGCACGCTGGATTTTTTCCAGACGCATTTTTACAGCAGTTCCTTAAGCGATATTTCTCTGTCCAGACCGGCCCCGCCTTTCACCTTGGCCTGCACGCCTTGCCGGAGGGATCTTTGTGAATTGTGGTTTCTCTGTTTATCAGTTGTGTCCTTAACACCTCTGGCTGCTTTTTGTGCCATTCTGTGTGGTTACGTGTGGGTGTATGTTGTCTCTCGGTGAAATTGTGATCTCCTGGATCACAAGCCTGACTTGGGTTTCTTTCTTCTTGTGTTAGTTCCTCTCTGCCCTCTGGTTCCCAGGAGAGCTTCCTGTTGTTTGCTGGCGCTTTTACCTGCGCTGCCTCAGTGAGCCCTTCATTGCTTCCCCTGACTGTGTGGAAGCACCTCCCTGACTCTTAGTCTATTTAACTGAAAACAGCAGATAATATCACCTACTTCTCAGGGATTTTCCTGAAGAATTCCACATCGTGTATATCTCGTGTCCAGCATACTGCAGTGTCTGGCATATAGATGACTTTCTTAAATACAAGCAGTTCTTAAAATCACTCTTTTTCTTGGCCCTTGCTTTTCCCACTGCCTTTTCTCAGCCCTTCTTGGTAGCCTTGTGTGCTCCGACCGCCACCTCCCGTTTGTTCAGAACACTAGCCCAGCCTGGCCTCAGCAGACCTTGTCCTTGCCTCCTTGCTAGAACTTGCCTCCGTTAGACCACAGTCCTCTATCCTTCCAGCCTCGCCTGCCCACGGCGGGTGTTCCTGTCTCAGTCTCCCAATTTGCACTTAAGAGTGGGTGCCCAGCGGGAAACCCGCTGTCCTTGGAGCAGAATCCTTAGTGGGTCACGCTGTTCCCAGCCTCCTCTCTCCTGCCTGATGACTCACCAACTTTAATCCTGATGAAGACAGAAGCGGTTCCTCATTTCATCCCCTTTCTCTCTAAACAAAGCTCAGTCGTGGCATTCCTACCTCCCCCCACTTTCTTGTCCTGCTCTACCTCCTTCCCTTCTTCATAGTTATTATAATCTAGTATGATTTCAGAAAGAAATACTTTATGTCCTGAAAAGGAAATTCCAGCCTTCTGCAGGATGATAGGGTTGCATTGGTTTTTGGGAGGAGCTGGGGATTATTGGAGGAACAGAGGCACCTTCCTGATGTAACCTCCTAATTGTACTAGAAATGAGACAGCCTTATTTGAACACATTCCTGTTCTCTCTCTGTCTTCCTTACTTGAAGTGTAAGTAAAGGGAATTCACCCTATCCCAAATGTAAGTTCTTCACCTATGCCTGAATTATATTTTAAAAATGGAATTTTTCTATCTATACCTATGCATAAAATAGAATCTGAAAGATGTGTACATGTGCATTTTGTTTTTGATAGTCTGAATTTGTATTTAGCCTTGCAGGTGCAGGAAGATGGTTCTGTGGAAATTCCTATTTGTTAAAACTCCTTGTGAAACTTTGAGATACCCAGAACCTTTCCAGCCAAAAGAGTTTAGTCAGATACCAAGTTTTTGTGCTGTGAATATGCTTCCAAATGACTTGACAGTCACTGAGAACACTATCAGTATTTTAATATAGATGCTTCTTAACACTTTAAATATTAATCGTAAGCCAAATGATGACCATGTCTGGCTTTTTAGTACTTTTATAAAATGCAGTAAAATACTTTATGCATTCTGATATGCTTGGAACCTAATTATAGCCTGAGTCTATATCCTCTTTTTAATTGCCTAAACTGTTTGCTTGTCTACCTATTTATTTTTTTTTGCCTTTAGTATATATTTTGTTGCCTCCAGTTTTAAGGTAACTTCATTGGTATTTAACAGTATTCCCAGGGGGGAAAAAGCATTTTTTGAAAGAATACTGTGTGCACTATATTGAGATGTTTGTTTGGAGTTTACATCACAAGGCATATTGAGACCAAAGAAGGAACTGTATTTTAAAAATAGAGTGTGGCCTTGTGACATGAAGTCATTTAAGATGATTAATTGCGGCCGGGCGCGGTGGCTCAAGCCTGTAATCCCAGCACTTTGGGAGGCCGAGGCGGGCGGATCACAAGGTCAGGAGATCGAGACCACAGTGAAACCCCGTCTCTACTAAAAATACAAAAAATTAGCCGGGCGCGGTGGCGGGCGCCTGTAGTCCCAGCTACTCAGGAGGCTGAGGCAGGAGAATGGCGGGAACCCGGGAGGCGGAGCTTGCAGTGAGCCGAGATCGCGCCACTGCACTCCAGCCTGGGCAACAGCGTGAGACTCCGTCTCAAAAAAAAAAAAAAAAAAAAAAAAAAAAAAAAAAAAAAAGATAATTAATTGCTGGGGCTCTGAAGAGCAGAAAGAATTCCCATTCATGTTCATTTCCCGTAGTTTCTAAAGGTCTAAGTTCTGGGGCGGAATTGAAGATACATCCTGATGTGGTTCAGATGCTTTTCCTACATTTAGAATCTGTGTCTCTGAAATGGTGATTGAAAGTACCAGGGGTGCTGGGAAATAGTTGAGCAGATCTGAAGTCTGGAACCAGACAGTCAGGTCAGTACTGCTTTTTAGCTCCTGGTAGGGGTATGAAGCCCCTGTAACAGGCTGCTTATCTGCAGTTCCAGCTGGAAGCTGAATGTCAAGTTCAGAGCTCTTCAGAAGGAGGAGAGATTAAAGAGGAAAATGGTGGCATTCGGAATCAAGGGTAGACACGACGTGTCGTTTAGTTAAAGGAAATATGTATCAGAAGTAACCTTGTCTATTTTCTCTGGGAAGAGTTTAGTCATTGGGGAAAAAATATGCGAGTTTATCGTTTTAGACACTAGACTCAGAGGATTTGTGGAATCAATTCGGTGATGGACAGTGAATTATCAAACAATTTGAGAAGTTGTTTTAAAAAGTTCTTTCTATGTAGTCCTGTATTACGTACGGCGTGGGTTCTTTTTCTTTGTTCATAAATGATCTTTGCTGGTCTAAGGTTGCCTAGATCTAGTAGTGTTTTACCTGCTCTGATCTGTGCTTTGTTTTGGTTTCTGAGACCGTAGTTCAGTCAGTGGTTAGGATGCACATTAAAATGTTTATTGTGCAGCCAAATTTCTTACTATCCGTAGCTTCTGGGGAAATGAGGATTTTGCAATTGAAATTCTAGCAGAATGGATTCACAAAAAGCCAATAAGAACTGCATTCCCTTAACTTATTAAAGTATATTTTTGTTGAGCCCTGAATTCTGTTTCTCTATTTGTAGAATGCCTCTTGCTATAGTCTTGGCAGCAGTTTAGGATTCTAAGTTCAGAATTAATCTATGAAAAATGTTCAAAATAACAAGGAAGTAGTATCTAAAATGAAAGTTTAAAAATACACAATCGGCCATCCTTCACTGCCATCTTAACTGCAGCTTTGTAGCAAGTTCTGTTTAATTATGTAGGTGATGATTTTCCCCATCAGCCGAACAGATAGATGGCAAAAAACAAAAACAAAAACAACAACAAAGGTGTCACTTTGAAAAAGCGGAATTTGAAGCATGCCTTGCTGCCTGGCCTGTATCCCCAAGATGAACAACTGCAGTGAACTGCTGTGTCCTGCTTACTGAAGTCTCCCAAATGTGTATGATTTAGTCAGTGGATTGATTAATTACAAATCCCCTTGAAGGGTAGCCGTGTGGCTCTTAGTCTGTTTTTGGGTCTTAGACCTCTTTGAACATCTTATGAAAGCTATTGATAGTATCCTCAGGGAATTAGGGTATCCTCAGGGAAGAATAATATCCTTGGGGAAATGCCTATATTCATTTGCACCCAAAATTTCATATAACATTCAAGAGGATTCTAGAATGCCCAAAGACATCATGACCCCACTCTGACTCCACTATTAAAAACAGCTATATTAAGGTGTAGTTTGAGCAAGAATAGAAAAAGAGGCAAATGTGTGTATGTGGTGTGTGTCTGTGTGTGTATTAGTGTATATAATATTTTAAGTTCTCTGTTTTCTGTGATTAAAACAAAAGAAAGCCAGAAGATAATCTAACATTCTTATTAAGTGCCACTGTTAACTCAGGTAAAAATCATAAAGTCTGTCAAGGAAAAAGCAAGGAAGGAGCTCCATAACCCCTCATAGTCTTCCATTGTCTTGCAGTAAATAGACCTTTATGATGAAAAGGCTTATTGCAAGATTCCTGGAAGGGCATTAGAGCTGTTATAATGCAACAGAAAGTTGGAAGGATGCAGCCTGTGGTTGTTCATGAGCTTCCCATGAAGTCTTTGAAAGTGTTGATAGATATTGTTACCATTATCAAGGTGAAAATTAGCATTATGGAAAATTTGAGAATTTATTTCAAGTCTGAAATGTGGGCACCACCTTAAAATCCTCTGCCTCCCTTGTCCTCTGCCTCCAGCCAGGCATCAGGCACTGCCCATTTTACCCCCTAACTGTGTACTGAATCTGGCCACTTCCCCCATTCCCAGTCCTGCTTGCACCGGCTGAGGACCTCATTATCACTTGTCAAGGCTGTTGCAACTTTCTAAATGTAATAGAACTTGGCAGTTAAGTGCACAGGCCAGGGTTTGAATTTGAATTCCAGGTTTTGTACTGACCAGTGTACAAACAGAGCAACTTGTGAACAACTGTGAGCCTTAGTTTCTTCATGTTTGAAATGGGGATTGTCATAGTTCTAGTATAGGGTTTTTTGTTTGTTTGTTTGTTTGTTTTTTTGACAGAGTCTTGCTCTGTTGCCAGGCTGGAGTGCAATGGCGTGATCTTGGCTCACTGCAACCTCCACCTCCCAGGCTCTAGCGATTCTTCTGCCTCAACCTCCCAAGTAGCTGGGATTACAGGCACACGCCACTACACCCAGCTAATTTTCGTATTTTTAGTAGAGACGGGGTTTCACCATGTTGGCCAGGATGGTCTTGATCTCTTGACCTTGTGATCCGCCCACCTTGGCCTCCCAAAGTGTTGGGATTACAGGTGTGAGCCACCGCACCCGGCGCCAGGGGGTTTTATTTTAAGGCTTACGTAGTTGACTTAGACACTGTACATGGCATATGGCAGATTCTTAATTATTGGCAGATACTTAAAGCCTTTTTAACATCTTCTACTTCTAGTTTTGCCACCTTTCTAATTAATTTCCCACAGCGCTGGTAATAAGATGCAAGAATATGTTTTGCATCTTTTGCTGGTGCTTTATCAATTAAGAATGAAATAAAAGTTTCTTAGCAGGACATACGAGTCTTATCACAGCCTGCATCCTGCCTGCTCACTCAGTGTCACCGTCACTTGATTATGTGTATGTGTTGATTTTTTAAGAATGGCTATGCCATTTAACATTTTTAACAAGACAGAAGAATATAAAAATAAAGAGGTCTGTCTTTGTCTGTTCTCCTCTCTAGATGAACCACTCAAAATAATCTGATGTAAATCTTTCCAGATCTCTATATATGTAGTTATGTAGATATGTAAATCATGTTTATATAAATAGCTGTTTGGCTTTTTTTTTTTTTTAAATAAAAAATGACAACACACCATATGCTTATCTAACACTTGCTTGATAGTGATCATGGTTGTCATTCTACCTCGGCAGATCCAGAGATGTGTCTTGCTTTTTTTTTTTTGAGACAGAGTCTTGCTGTATCACCCAGGCTGGAGTGCAGTGGTACGATCTTGGCTCACTGCAACCCTGCCTCCCAGGTTCAAGCAATTCTCCTGCCTCAACCTCCCAGGTAGCTGGGATTACAGGTGCCCACCACCATGCCTGGCTAATTTTTTGTATTTTTAGTAGAGACGGAGTTTAGCCATGTTGGCCAGCCTCTTCTTGAACTCCTGACCTCAGGTGATCCACCCACCTCGGTCTCCCAAAGTGCTGGGATTGCAGGCATGAGCCACTGTGCCCGGCCTGTTTTGCTTTTTTTAAGCAGCTGCATTGTATTCCATGGTCATGTCTATTTCCTATCCATCTAAAAGTATTTTTGTATGTGATATTGTGGTGGGAATCTACCTTAATTGTTCTTTCCAAATTGGTAGTCATGTGTTCTGATGCCATCTTCTTTGCTCTGCAGTCTGCAGTGCCACCTTTATTTATATTAAATCCCCACATTTAGGAGTGCCTTTTATGGACTCCCCATGGCACTGTTTTCACACTTTTGACAGCTGGGGATTACTTAATGGCCACAGGTGGTACATATTCAACCACTAATTTTAGATATTTAAAACATTTATTGTGTTTATAATTATGAAATAAGTTAAAAATTATGAAGTCTTTAATTAGCAAGGGTAATGGGGATGCTTATAACTTTCGGTAATATTCTAGCATCCTGACCAATCACTCAAATAGGAAAGCCAGATACAGTTACACTGTGGCCTTGGGCATGTCATCTGTAAAATGTGCGTAATAACACTTACTGCATAGGGTTTTTATGATGATTTAATGTGTTAATGTTTTTAAGTACTTAACACAGTATCTGGAGCAATGTTAAAAGGCATCTATGTATGGCTTGATAAAGGACAGCTTAGACTCTATAACTATTCCTTCTCAATCTTATATTCTTCATTTCTGTTACTGAGAAGATTGTATCTAACCGTTCTAGGTTTCTGGCTATAACAGCAAGTGCTTGGCGGTTTCTCACACAGTTGTCAATCATGCTGTTTATTCAGACCAAACATAAACTCAGATTCCTTTTGCTTCATCAAATGCAGAGTCGACAAGACTCTCACACTCAAAACCTGACAGGTTGAGTCTCCCTACTTTAGCAAAGCCTGCAAGGGCCTTCCTGACTTTCTCTTTGGTTGTATTCATCTTGGAACATATTTCTTCATGTTCTCTTCTGTAGCATTTGAATTATTTTGGACATTACTGATAACATAATTTTTTTTTTCCATTGAGTAAAGAAAGTCATCAAATTTTGTCAAAGAGTTAAATTCTCTGTGGTCAAGCTGTTTATATCACAGTTCACCCATGTAAGACTCCCTGATATCTCACCCTTCAAACTTAAAATAGTGACATTTTGTCCCCCGAGGGACACATTGGAACAATTTTAGATGTGGAAGATATTGCTGAGATAAACCATTTGAGCAGGCTGCTGAGTTCATGGGAAAGGTTTTTGTGTAGTAAGAAATTTTGTTTTTGTCATCTGCACGTAAAATTCCTCCTGCGAACATCTTTCCCTTTGAGAGCCATCGTGTGAAGGTTTAGAAATCAGTGGCCTGAGGTCCTTGCCCAGTTCTTTGTATAACATGCTAAAACGTGTGCCTCGGTGGCCAGGATTTGATTGCAGGCCCACTTTCCCCCACCTCTCTCAATGCTGAATTAAAGTGAGGAAACTATTGTTGACTGCCTACCCGTGCCTGTGAATAAGATAGAATATCAAGGGGCATTCAGATGGAATCTTGCAGTTATCACTTGAGTACACTTCTGTGATACACCCCTAGCTGATGCTCTGCTAGCACTGATGGCTGCGGGCCTTCCCCATTCTATTGTGGTTCACACAATAATCATGACAAAGCACATCTCTTTGCTCTCATCACGTGGAGCGGATGGCACACACATGTAATAATTATTGCTTTTAGGAATTTCGCCTGTGGCTTGTCTTCAGTTTCCCTAGGCATGGTGACGGTTTCTTTTTTTTTTTTTTTTCTTATGTTACGGCTCATTTTACAAGCATTTTAAATAAAAGTATATAATTTGTACCTGCTTTTGCCAAGAGGTGTGGAACTTTGAATAATGTTTCTTTTCCTTTATTAGTGACAAAATAAATCAATTTCATATGAGAAAATGTTATTTTGTGGCTGTTTGGGAAAAGAAAATGATGGAACAAACTTTTGTACTCAAGAGCACTGGCATTTCTTTGGAAATGTCCTTGGGGCCTTCCATGGCCTCGAGCCAGGTTTTGTTTTGCCTGTTTAGTTGCCACTTCTGTCCCTTTATGTGGAACACACAGCTGGCAGGTTTTCACAAGACACAGGTCCTTAGTTGTACTCGGCTACTAAACTGGTCGTGTGTCCTAGAGAAAATTTATTCACCTTTCTGGGCTTGAGTTGACCTGTAAGCTTTTCCAGGTCTCTGAACCTTATGATTTTTTATGACTGAATTTAATGGGCCTATTGTTTGCTTAAAGTCTGTGATTCTAGTTATCTTTTCTTACCATAAAATATAATCTTATAAGCACAGCTATCAATTATATTCCTGAAATATAAGATTTTTTAAAAGGAAAAAAATTTAAAATCTGTCAGGTCGTGAATAAACCATTGAACAGAGAAGAGAGACTGATGAAAGGCAGTGATATTTCTCACTAAATGTTGCCTTTTAGATTGCTAAAATGAATGTTTTATTTTTTATTTGAAACCCTCCAAGATATGCCCAGTCTGTTTTAGCTATGTAGTGTTACTTGCAACGTTATAGAAAGCTCCCAAATGTTCCATTGGGAAACCATTTTGAAAGGCTGACAAGAGTAACACTGATCATCTTCACTTCTGGCTGGGAAGTTTTGTCAATGTCTCAAATTAATCAATTACATGTGATAAGACGGTGTGGTTTGCTCAGCATAACACTGTTTCCTCCCCATCCCTAATTTTGTAGTGTTTCAGTTTTGTTAAAACATAAACAATGTTCTTTCAGTTTCTATGGCTTCTTAAGTTTCCTGTCAGCATTAGTAATATTCTCTCCCTGTGGTCTACCTTTTTCTTTGCATTTTGTCAGTGTTGTGTGCATGTGTATTTGTATATGTGTATGGCACTTTTGAAGTTAACCGAGAAATTTCAAAGCAGTGAACAGGAGGTAGTCACACAAAACTTGTTAAATACAATCTGCTGGAAAACATAGTAGATGTGAGAAGAAGTCTGGGAGAGTTAAACACACACATGACATTTATTTTTGTAGAAATAAAATATTCCTGAGAAATCATTCATTCTTGCCATTTCCTTTTGGGGTTTGTCATCTTTTAAGTTTTTCCTTAGAAGCTTCTAAAATGATCTCAGAATGTAAGAAAAATTTAATGACATTTTACAAGCCAATTCATAGGTTTTTAAATTATTTCATGCTTATATAAAAAAAAGGCTTGCATCCAAGTCTAGAAGAAGGTTAGCTGTGGTCCCTATACACAGTGGAGTACAATGCAGCCATGAAAAAGAGTGTGCATAACAGTTGGGAATGGACATGGAGTGGTTTCCAGGAGACATTAGTAATGCAAAATGCCACGTGCAAAAGAGCATGCATAGTATGCTGCCTTTTGTGTGAGAAAGAAGGGGAAATAAGAACAACCTACATATAACTGCTTATCTTTACAAAAAGCAGCTTCGGACGCATAAACCAGAAAACAGTGAAGTTGGTGACCTCCACGAGGTGGTGTGAGGGAATGCGGTAGATAGAATGTGGGAGGAAGAGGTAACATTTTTGAGTAACTTTTGCTAATTTTAACTTTTGGGAACATGTTAATGTGCTACATATTTAAAAAATCATTAAGAACTGAAAGCAAATTGAACAAATTTGAATTCAATTGTATTTCAAATGGATATTGTAACTTTACTGAAGAGAGAACAAATGGGAACCCAAGTAGTTCATGAACACAGTTTTTAACTATATACTCCATTCTTGGATGACATAGGAGGGGGGGAATACTGCAAAGAAATCTTGAGCTTTTAAAATAGGTTTTCTTATTATGACAGTATGGGTAAAACAGTTCTGAAACTGTAAGAGACCCTGTAGGATTTGGTAAATGAGTACATGTGTCGACTTTGTTCAAGGAGAAACACAAAATGGATGCAGGAGGGCAGAACAAACCTTTTGGGGAGGGATTAGACTTAGACGTATCTGTTTGAACTTATGATTTATACAATATATATGTATGTATGGGTATACATGTGTACATGTCTATGTTTGAATGTATGTATATGTGCCTTTTGTATGTAACTAGTGAAGAAATTGGACAACATGTGATTGAATGATCAAAACTACCATCAGCAGTGAGGGACAGAGAGATAGCATGTGCCCCTGGATGTGACGTCCTGAGAAGGACACAACGCATCCATGTAGTATTCCGGCAAAAAATGTACCACCTGAGTCACATCTTGAGAAAGCATCAGACAGACCCCAAATGAGGAATGTTCTAGTAAAAAAGTCAGAGGAAGGGCCTGTAATCCCAGCACTTTGGGAGGCCGAGGCCAGTGGATCACCTGAGGACAGGGGTTCTAGACCAGCCTGATCAACATGGTAAGACCCTGTCTCTACTAAAAACAAACAAACAAACAAACAAAATTCAAAAAGAAAAAGAAAAACAAAACTAGCCAGGCATGGTCGTGCACACCTGTAATCCCAGCTACTCGGGATGCTGAGGCAGGAGAATCGCTTGAATCTGGGAGCCGGAGGTTGCAGTGAGCTCAGATGGCACCATTGCGCTCCAGCCTGGGTGACAGAGCGAGACTCCATCTAAAAAAAGAAAAAAGAAACAAATCAGAGGAGGGGAAATTCTGCATTCTTAAAAGCATGTCAGTGCTATACACGATAGTGACACGGTATGGGCAAAGTTTCTGATTAAGGAAGACTGAAGAGGCTCATCAACTCGTCACATCCGACCCTAGACTGGCTCCTGCGTTGCAGGCAGTGTGTGGGGGTGAATGCTGGAAAGCATATTATTGGACAAATGGACAAAATTGGAATATGAATGGAAGATTAGAAAAAGTATTGTATAAATGTTAAATTTAGAGAAGTTTATAACTGAGTTATGGTTTTGTAAGAGAATGTTCTATTCTTAGGGAAAATACACTACTCTTGGGGAAAATTATTTTGGGGTAAATAAAGGGCCTTCAAAATGTTCAGAAAAAAATTTATATCCATATGTTTCTCTATCTATGTATATGCTTACAGAGACAGGAGAGAGAGAGTAAGTAAAAATGGTAAAGCAAAGCAGGTGAAATATAACAACAAGTGAATCTAGGCAAAGGCTATCTATGCATGTGCTCTCTATACTGTCTTGTTGTTGCAACTTTTAAATTTCCCAGTGGAATAATTTTATTTTTATTTTTATATTTTTAGGTGGAGTCTCGCTCTGTCATCCAGGCTGGAGTGCAGTGGCCCAATCTTGGCTTACTGCAACGTCTGTCTCTTGGGTTCAAGCTATTCTCCTGCCTCAGCCTCCAGAGTAGCTGGGATTACAGGCACGCGCCATCACACCAGGCTAATTCTTGTATTTTTAGTAGAGATGGGGTTTCACCATGTTGGTCACGGTGGTCTCGAAGTCCTGACTTCAGGTGATCCGCCTGCCTTGGCCTTTCAAAGTCCTGGGATTACAGGCGTGAGCCACTGTGCAGGGCCCCTGGAATAATTTTTACAAAGAATAAATTTTAACCCCAAAATAGGCATTCAGGTGTTAAGCAATATTAAATAATAATACAATTAGTGATTAAATGCAGCTCTAGATCTAATAGATCTCGATTGTAGTCACCATTTTCCATTAGTATATGATTATTTGCAATTAAGAATAAACTGACTAATAATGCTTAATCTGTTCAAAACTGTGTGCTTAAAGAAAATAATGATGAATTGGAGCAAATTAGGAAGTCTGCTGTGAAAATATTACAGTAAAAATAGCAATAAACATTTAAAGGTATCTAGAAATAAATATAGCAAAGTATTGTGGCAGTTTTATGTGAAAATTGAAAAACATTTTTGACAGATGAAAGTGATTAGATTAAATGGGAGAGAGAACAAGTTTCTGAATTTAAAAAACTTAATATGGAAATGATTGCTTTCTAAATAGAAAGACTCATTATAAACAAATAAAACTGTGTGATATAGGCAAATAAGTCAATGAAACACAAGAGGGGGTCAGAAATAAGACCTACAAGTATGTAGAAACCAGATATGACAGAGCTGCCTTTGCCGATCAATTCAAGTATGGACTATTCAAAACGCTTTTCTTGAATGATTTGTTTTCCATGTGAGAAAAGTAGGCCTCTCCCTGACACCATAGAAAACTAAATTTCAGTTGTACTACAAATTTAAATATGAAGAAAGAAACTTCAACAGTCTTAAAAAATACCAGGGCCAGGCGCAGTGGCTCACACCTATACTCCTAGCACTTTGGGAGGCTCAGGAGGGTGGATTATTTGAGGTCAGGAGTTCAAGACCAGTCTGGCCAACATGGTGAAACCCTGTCTCTACTAAAAATACAAAAAATAGCCAGGCCATCGTGGCGTGTGCTTGTAATCCCAGCTACTTGGGAGGCTGAGGCAGGAGAATTGCTTGAACCTGGGAGGCGGAGGTTGCAGTGAACTGAAATCGTGTCACTGCACTCCAGTCTGGGTGACAGAGTGAGACCTTGTCTCAGAAAAAAAAAAAAAAAAAAAAAAAAAAAGGAAAATACGTATGTAGCTTCAGAGTTAGGAAGGATTTCATAGGCTGGGTCTGTAGAATGTATAGAAAATAATTGATACATTTCACTATGTTAAAATTATAAGTTTATCTGCAATAAAGTTACTGTAAACACAGTGAAGAGCCAAGTCACAGACTGAGAGTAGGTAATCCATATAATAAAGTGATGTTATCCAGGGTACAGGAAGGAAAAATGGGCAAAAGGAATAAATGGGAAGTTCATAGAACACATAACTTCACGCAGGTACTATTTCAAAGCACATTAATATAATGAAACCATTCTTGAGCGCTAACTACATGTAAGAACAGTCTTCCATCTTTAGCCAGATCACTGAGTTTCTAAACTATACAGTACATTTTTTCAAAAAATTCTTATTTGGGCTGGGTGTGGTGGCTCACGCCTGTAATCCCAGCACTTTGGGAAGCCAAGGTGGTCAGGAGTTCAAGACCAGTCTAGCCAAGATGGTGAAACCCTGTCTCTACTAAAACTGCAAAAATTAACCGGGCACAGTGGCAGGTGCCTGTTATCCCAGCTTTTCAGGAGGCTGAGGAGGAGAATCACTTAAACCTGGGAGGTGGAGGTTGCAGTGAGCCAAGATTGTGCCAATACACTCCAGCAAGACTCCACCTCAAAAAAAGCAAAAACAAAAACAAAAAAAACTTATTTGATTTATGTTTTTGACAAATTATAATCATATATAATCCTGGGGTAGACGGTGATGTTATGCTGTATGTACACAGTGTGGAATGATTGAATCAAGCATACTCACACATCCATCACCTTAAATACTTACCATTTATTCCTCCTTCCTAACTGCTACTTTGTACCCTTTGACCATCATCTCCCCATTCCCTCAACTTCCAGCCTCTGGTAGACACCATTCTACTCTCTGTTTCTATGAGTTCAGTTGTTTTAGACTTCACCTAAGGTGACACCAAATGTTTTAATGTAAAACTGTGACAAATCTCAGTGGCTAATATCATGTCGTGAACTTTTGTAGGATCAGTCCTTTCCCGAGCATGAAAATGGTTTTCAGATTGGAATGAGATTAGAAGGCATTGATCCCCGACATCCATCAGTATTCTGTGTGCTTTCTGTAGCGGAGGTAAGAGGTGGTGTTATTGCCTTGGGCTAATTGCATAGTGATAGAAAGATAATTTTCTAGAAAATAACAAATTTGTTTGATATTTATTATGAATAAGTTCCAATGCATTATGGATTTATCTTAGTCAGCGATGGGTGAAACTATATTTCTTAGTGAATTTTTTTCCTTCTCTGAAGATGAATTTTCTAATAAGTCTTTCATCAACTAGCATTTACTCTTGACTTAACGGGTAAATAATTTTCACTTGAGGTTGATAACAATCTGTGAATCCCAGTGTTTTCTTTCACCTATTAGCCGAGACGTACTTATTCACATTTTAGCTGAACTAATGAGAAATGTGTATGAATAATATTAATGCATATGCATTATACATTTATATAAATGCATGCACTTTATGAAAATTATTTAGAGTGGAGAGCTCTTGATGAATGGCTTATAAAATGTAATACTTACTAAACATATTATTAAATCAATAAAAGATCTTTATATTTCTGATAGCATTGAACATAACAGTCACATTTATTTACTTTACTGATTGATTATGGCTATTAAAGTTGTACCACATGTCTAGAGGATGTATTTATCAGACTGCTTTATTATTCTCTTTATTGAGTATGCTGGATACACATGTTAGAGTTGAAACAAGGCCATGCCTATTTTAGTTTTGCTTTGTACTTTAGCTTACACTGTATTGGAATATGAATCCAGGCCAGAGGGCAGAAGATAGGGTTGCCGAAGGGAATATTTGACAGGAATTGAATTAATAAATAAAACAGTTAATTAATGAATACATAAACTGACCCTCAGATTCCTAGATTGGGTAAAAGGGTCACTATTTTTGCAGAATGCACTAGATACCTATAAGACAGGGTCTAATTTCATTACCATTTTGTCTTAATCAGAGGCCATCCATAAATTTGTTCTTTAATGGAAATATTTGGGTAGAAGGGTTGGCTCTTATATGTTGATAGTACTGACAAAATATGTAAATATTTTGTGAATTTTGTGTCTATTCCAAATACATGGCACTTAACAAATGATTGTAAACTTTCTGTCTTGCAGGTTTGTGGTTACCGTCTAAGACTTCATTTTGATGGTTATTTAAGTTGCTATGATTTTTGGACCAATGCTGGTTCCCCTGACATTCATCCAGTAGGATGGTGTGAAAAGACCAAACATGAATTGCACATCCCTAAGGGTAAGCCAGGATACATTTACCAACTGGAAAGAGAATCAACTGGCATTTCACTTATATTTTAACAACATTTTATGAAATTCTAACAAGAGATCCTGGTGAGAATTGGTTTCCAAAATGAAATTGTGATCCACAAAGAGTAGTAAGACTATAATGGTACCATTTTTAGAAGTAAATATCTTTAAAGAAAAGCATAAATGACTATTTAGGTCAAAAATTCTGATAATGTACAGAGGGTAGAAATAAAATATTATGAAAACATTTTATTTTATTTCATATAAAGTTTATTAAACCTTATAAGGAGTGCAGACTAATATTTAAATCATGGTTGAAATGAAATATCTGATCAGTGATACTGCAAGGTGAGGAAACTTGATTCACTGTAAATAATTTGTTTCAAACTTAGGAATCATGGGAAACATGAAACTATGAAAAAGAAAAATCACTATTTTCTTTTGATGGGAATGAAAACTATCATTGTGTTGTTATATACTAGAGGAATTTGGGCCAGGCAGATGTGACCAAAACCTTTTCGATTTGCTGTGTGCTAGTGAGGTGGGGATGTGGTCAAGGATGATGCTGATGGGCTCATATCTTTGCACAGCAAACTTCTGTACACGGTCTCTGGCTTGGGTGTCAGACTGTTTGATGACTGTGGCAACTTCTGGAGTCAGCATGTAGTCCTTTATTCTTAGTTATCCACTCAGGGTGTCCCCCAGGATCCTCCCCTGAGCCTGATGGCAGAGTCCCTCGAGGTTGCTGGTTTCAAGGAAGCTGGTGACAGGCTCCAGGCTCATTCATTCAGTAGGTGTTTATGGAGCCCTTACCACGTGAGGCACTGGGGGCAACAGCAAGTAAAGCAATGTCTCTGTCTCCATGGGGCTTCATGTCAGAGGAGAAGGATAATGGCGGTGGCGGCAGGGACACTCTTTCAGAAAGCATGGGGGAGAAAGGCCTCTCTGTCGACGTAATGTCCCAAGGAGACGTGGGTGAACTGAGAGAGGAAGCAGTGTGGTGTCTGGGTAAGCCATCCAAGGGAAGAACAGGAGCAGGTGCCCGGGGCAGGAGTGTGCTTGGCGAGGACGAGTCATCTCAGGGAGACAGCAGAGAAGCCCAGGCGGGAAGTTCGGGGACGAAGAGGGTGGTGTTCCCAGGCCTGGAAGGCTGTGCATGGAGTTTGACTCTTGTTCCAAGGCTGGTGCTCAGAACCATATTTTGAGCCTGTACTGTGTGGCCAGCACTGTGTGAGAGCTACGCTAGGGCATGCGAATGGGAGGATGCAGCAGTTTCTAATGGGAGACTTGTAAAGACGTGGCGCAGAAAGCTGGAGCTGTCGACTGGGCTTTGGACTGAGAAGGGGTTTCTGTGCCTGGCATCCTGGATGGCTGCACCATCAGGACCTCTGATGGTCTCTGTGATGTTGCTTCCTCAGGAGTGGGGACAGGTGCGGGAACTGTGGTCTCATCCCTTTGCCCATTCAGGAAAGCCTTAATGGGCGATGAGACTCCCATCAAGCCACCAGAGTACTGACTCCGTATCAGAGCATATGAAATTATATGGCAATGATGTGCGTGATGGGGAAGCATTGTCAACAGTTTTGAACATAATATATTTTAAAAAGGTGAAACCATTTGAAGATTTTAATTTAAATCTTTTGTGGGTGCTAAGGACATTGAATTTATGACAGGACACTAATAATAATAATATGAGGTTGGTGCAAAAGTAATTGTTTTTTTTTTCCATTAAAAGTTATTGATAGCATTAGGAGATATACCTAATGTAAATGACAAGTTGATGGATGCAGCACACCAACGTGGCACATGTGTACAAATATAACAAACCTGCACGTTGTGCACGTGTACCCTAGAACTTAAAGTATAATTTTAAAAATCTAAAAAATAAATAAATAAATAAATAAATAAATAAATAAAAGTAATGGCAAAACCCGCAATTACTTTTGCACCAACCTAATATATTTACTGTGCATGTGATTATGTCTTTTGGGCATTCCGAGTAATCCGTGCTTTTTCTTAGGTTATAGAAAAGATAAATTTGTTTGGATGGATTACCTGAAGGCCTGCAAATTGCAAAATGCTCCGAAGAAATTATTCAGAAACAGAAGTCCTGTAAGTATTTTCTTTCTTAGCATAAATCAAATTTGCCCATGCTTAAATTTCTTAAAATTCACTATATATTCTGTTTTATTTTAATCCTTGAAGAAGTTATGGAAACTCTTAACTTCCTATGACTTTTCTCACCTAGTTCGTCAGTTTCTTATGGGCATATCTTGGTTTTCTTCCTTTAAAAGTATAACTACTTCAAGTAGATGGGAAAAGTTAAAAACTTTATGTTTAAAGCCTACTAAAATTAAAAGTATCTTTTAAAAATGTTTTCTCTTACAGTGAGTTAATCCTTTAATCTTGGTTTTGGTGTTTTGAAACCAGCAGATACTCTAAGTAGGCTTTGAATGTACCCAGCCTAGATTTGTTTAAGTGTAATGAAAACGAGAGTAACATTTTGTACTAATTGAAGGAGTGTTCTGAGGATCTGGGTAGATCACACTTCTTATGCCATCTGTGTCCCCAGAAATCTGGTGAACCTTCAGTAGAGGAGAATAAGCTGCAACCCCAGAAGTTGACTCTGCCACCGGCAGGCGGTGTCACTGTGCAGGCCACTCACTGAATTTCTCTAGACATGACTTCTGTGATCTGGAAAGCAGTGTTATACAATTATTACTTATGTTTCATAGATTTGTATCAAGAAAAGAAGCTATTAAAATGTGAAATTGCTGTAAAATTAGAATGTGCTGAAGGAGAGTAAACATCAGGGTTTGATAAAAGAGAAGTAGAGAAAAAAATCCTCTTTTAGTCCCCAGATATTATGTGTACTCCCTAAATCCCAGGACTGGCTAATTATAGATATATGAAGGGTGGGTTTGTAATTGTTAAGTTATTGTAAATCATAGTTCATGGTATTTTTATACTAAAAAAGTACAGATAATAAAAAAGCATTCACATTTTTAAATTATAAATTTAAATTATATATTAAATGTATATAAATATGTATAAATTCACATTTTAAATTATAATTTTATTTAAGCATGTATTCCTTAAATATTGAAAAAGCCACTTATTTTCAGATTGAGTAATCAAATTGAAAGGATACTTTGGTGCTAATTAGAGTGTATCTTCACCACTTTTTCAAATAGTGGCATTTGGAAACTTTAGAAGCCTATGGGAAGCAGAGAAGATTATTTGATACTTATGTAAACATCATATTTTAAAATTAATGCAAATTATTCTAAGAATCAAAGAGGGAAATATGAAGATGATAAGGGAAAGAAAACCTCCCTGCACAAGAAAAGACAAAAGCACAAAGGAAAACTGGTTTCCTGGGCCTTTGTTATGAGCATAAACTATGTGACAGTTGCCAGATATATTTACAGGCATTTGCTGGCTTTGTCCAGAGGCTAAGCGCTGACAACTGCAGACTTTGCTGATGTAAACACAGAAGTTTTGACAGTGGCTCAGTCTTATTTGGTGTCCTGTTTCTTTTTGTGCTTCTTCCCCTGCTGGTGCTGCGTTAGAATGGGCCAATGCCTAAAGAATTTCAGGTTGGAATGAAGCTGGAAGCCGTCGACAGGAAGAACCCTTCCTTGGTGTGTGTGGCGACCATAGCAGATATTGTTGAAGATCGCTTACTAGTGCATTTTGACAACTGGGATGATAGTTACGATTACTGGTGAGATACGAATGTGTGTTTTGTTTTTGTGTATTCATATGTTTGATGTTAAGAATTTGTTTTCATTCTAGCACTGTTGCTCTTCTTGCTTTTGTAATAGTGATGAGCATCCGGAATTTGGTGGTTGACTGTTCACTTCCTTCTCTTCCATGTGAATGACCGCATTAAAGAGCCCTAGAAAGTTCTCCATCTGTAGAGGTTACCCGGTGAAGCCTCGTCTGAAATAATATAACCAGTTAAGGACACTTTGCTGTATTTTGTCTAGTTTGTAAGGAAAACATTTCTGTGAAGAGGAAGCTAAAAACTTCCAGTATGGTTCTTTTTTTTTTTTTTGGTCTGAAAAACCTTAAATGTACCTTGTCACATTTTTAAAAGGAAAGATTCTAGGAAAATGGGAGTGAATTCTTCGAAAGTGTATGGGGAGCAGAGAAAATGTATGCTACCATGCCATTAAAATAATATGGCATGAGTTGAAAGGGGTCTTTCTTCTTTTTTTTTTTGGATTAAAAACCTGAAATATGCAAGAGGTCATGGCAAAAATAATTTTTACAGCATTTCTCCACATATGTCCTGAGTAATCTCCACGTCCGTGCCTGAGGCAGTGGTTCTTCATGTGCCTGATGGGCCCTGTCTTCTCCTTTGAACTCAGAGGCAAAGCAGAGAGGAATTGTTGTATATGTGTCTTAGGCAGAATATTCTGGGTTCTTTGAAAAGGACGGGGAGGAAAAATGTCATCTGCAGTCTGATTGGGCTGTCCTATTAATATTTTCTCTTGCTGCCAGCAAGAAGTGGTAGAAGTTTATTAAAATGCTCACTCACTTTTTTTGGGAACGTCACTGGCAGTTCAGGTCCTTGCCAATCCCCTGTTAATTTTATACTTTTAAATTTCAAGAAGCTTATGTGAAAGAGAAGTGTGGTAACAGCCTACTAATACAGTACTGAAAATTCCTTCTAATTCTCTCCAGCTGTGAAGTACTGTTTTCTGTGGTATCTCTTGATATCCAGAATGACTGTTACTCTTGAATTCTTTGTCTGGCATTAAGTAAAACGGAATGTAAAATAGAGTTCTGTTTCTCCAGGTGTGATGTTAATAGCCCTTACATCCAGCCAGTTGGTTGGTGTCAGGAGAATGGAAGAACTCTGATAGCACCCCAAGGTGAGTGGACTGCCTGGACTTTCTCTGAAGTCATCTCTGTGTAAGTGGCAATCCTCATTTTTATTTTGTTTATGAAGACCGTATTTTAATACAGGGTATATTATAAAAATGCTGTGTGAGATTCTGTTGACCACCAAGTGCCTGAAACCTGCATTTCCTTCCCCATAATGAAGATGAACTGTGTTTATAAAGATGTCTTAGGTGCTGGGTGTGGTGGCTTATCCCTCTAATCCCAGCACTTTGGGAGGCCAAGGTGGGCGG
Organism: Macaca fascicularis; assembly: GCF_037993035.2. Lineage (NCBI taxonomy): Eukaryota > Metazoa > Chordata > Mammalia > Primates > Cercopithecidae > Macaca > Macaca fascicularis. Next base: position 74,724,373 of record NC_088392.1, on the reverse strand, counting down.
ATCACCTGAGGTCAGGAGTTCTAGACCAGCCTGGTCAATATGGTGAAACCCCATCTCTACTAAAGATACAAAAATTATCTGGGTGTGGTGGTGGGCACCTATAATCCCAGCTTCTCAGGAGGCTGAGGTAGGAGAATCGCTTGAACCTGGGAGGTGGAGGTTGCAGTTGCTGAGATCGTGTCACTGCACTCCAACCTGGGTGACAGAGTGAGACTCCGTCTCAAGAGAAAAAAAAAGAAAAAAAAAAAAAAAAGATGTACTAGGCAGCCATTAAAACAAAGTTGCTAAAAATTTTTATCCAACAAATGGGTACCATTGTTGAATACTGATATTTAAAACTAGCTATTTCTACTTACATAATTTATCTAATAATTTAATTAATTAATTGAACGATATGATTATTAAATATAATTAACTTTGGAGTTAAATGTAGAAGTACAGAAATCTAAGCAGTAAGAACCAACTTACCAATGGGTCTCCAGAACTTGCCAGACCTCCTTCCGCAAATCAAATTAACAGCTTAGCTAAACATTTAAATAAGGACTCTATCGAGTTATTTATTTTTTCTCATTACAGAAATATTATGAAATGTTTAGAGACTTGCTCTGTCAAGTCCCTTTGTTTTTTACTTTAAAAATGAATTAGACGTACAGGCTGTATAATCTTAGTATTTTTAACACAAGTGTTCGAGCAGACAGATATTTTCTTTCAATGAAAAATGTACAGAAAGAAATGTAGAGTAAGGGATGTGCCGTTCTAGAATGGAGCAAATGTTCTTTTGTTTCAAATGATTCATACTTTTGCTGTTTTTTAATGTTTTTGCCTTAAATATAGAAAAATACTAGGATTTCTCATCAAATTCTTGAATTTAGTGAAGATAATTTCAAGAATTAAAAACAATAAAGAAGCCAAACCCAAATCACAAATTATTAAAAAATGCCTGTTTGGTCTAGAAAGGTTTTATGAAATATTTAACACCTTAAATTTTGATTTTGATATATGGAGAGATTTAGAGTCATTTGTTTTATTTTTCTGTAAAAGTGGCTAAAACTAACTTTAGAATAATGTTCCTTAAGATGAGATGAAATGCTCGTCAGATCTCAAGAGTATGTGGTTTGAGTTGGTGTGCCTAGAGACGTGGAATGCTTCTTACCATTTTCATCTGGTGAAATAACCTCTCCACTGCATCCAGCTTGTTCTCACTATGCTTCATGAATAGGCTCAGTGTCTTGGCGTTGAGTGAGCCTAGAAAAATTCTGTGCAGCACATTTGGAATTAGAGGTCCAGAACTGTGCCATCATTAACATGCTAGTTGTGTCTACAAAAGCATTGCCTAATCTAAGATCATAAAGATTTGTTACAAAAGACTATTATTTCCCTATTGTCACCCTTATTGAAAATCCATTGCTCATAGAGTATGAGTTTATTTCAGGACTCTCAGTTCTTTTTTGTTGGTTCGTATGTCCAGTTTATACCAGTATCATGCTTTGATTACTGTAGCTTTGTAGTAAATTTCCAAATTGGAACATATGAGTCCTCCAGCATCGTTCTTTTTCACAATTGTTTTTGTTCTTCTCAGTCCCTTGAATTTCCATCTGAATTTTAGAATTAACTTGTAAATTTCTGCAAAGAAAAAGCCAGCTGGGGTTTTGAAGTGGTGCACTGAATCTGTGGATCAATTGATGGAGTAGTGTCTTCTTCACAATATTAAGTTTCTCATCCCATGAACACAGGACTTCTTTCCATTTATCAAGGCCTTTTAAAATTTTCTTTCAATTATAATTTGTAGTTTTCAATTTACAAGTCTAGTACTTACTTTATTAAATTTGCTACTAAGTAGTTTATTCTTTTTTTTATTGAGGTGAAAGTCACACAACATACAGTTAACCATTTTAAAGTGTGCAATTTGGTGGTATTTAATGTATTCACAAGGTTATGCAACCACCAGCTCTCTCTAGTTTCAAAATTTTTTTATTCCCTGTAAAGATTTCTGTGATTATGAAGTAGACATTCCCTATACCCGTCCATACCCCTATTGCCCTGACACCTTTAATCAGCTTTCTGCCTCTATGACTTTTCCTATTCTTGATATATTACATGAAAGGAATCATACAATATGTGACCTTTTGTATCTGGCTTCTTTCACTTGACATCGTGTTTTCAAGGTTCATTCCAGTTGTAGCATGTCTCAGTACTTCATTCCTTTTCATGGCTGAATAACATTCATTGTATGTACATACCACAGTTTGTTTACCTATTGATCTGTGGATGAACATTTGGTTTATTTGTACCTTTTGGCTATTACTAGAAATGCCACTGTAAGCATTCATGTACAATTTTCTCTGTGGACATATATCTTTATTTCTTTTTTAAAATATTTCTTTATTATACTTTAAGTTCTAGGGTACATGTACACAACGTGAAGTATACATGTGCCATGTTGATTTGCTGCACCCATTAACTCATCATTTACATTAGGTATTTCTCCGAATGCTATCCCTCCCTAATACCCCCACCCCACAACAGGCCCCGGTGTGTGATGTTCTCTGCCCTGTGTCCAGGTGTTCTCATTGTTCAATTCCCACCTATGAGTGAGAACATGTGGCGTTTGGTTTTCTGTTCTTGTGGTAGTTTGCTCAGAATGATGGTTTCCAGCTTCATCCATGTCCCTACAAAGGACATGAATTCATCCTTTTTTATGGCTGCATAGTATTCCATGGTGTATGTGTGCCACGTTTTCTTAATCCAGTCTATCACTGATGGACATTTGGGTTGGTTCCAAGTCTTTGCTATTGTGAATAGTGCCACAATAAACATACGTGTGCATGTGTCTTTATAGTAGCATGATTTATAATCCTTTGGGTATATGCGCAGTAATGGGACTGCTGGGTCAAATGGTATTTCTAGTTCTAGATCAGCATATACCTAGGAGTAGAATTGCTTGGTCATATGGTTAATTCTACGTTTAACATTTTGAGGCACTGACAAGTTGTTTTTCAAAGTACCTACACCATTTTATATTCCCACCAGCAATGTATTACAAAAAGCTTCCTGTTGCTCTACATCCTTGGCAAACCTGGTTATTTTGTTTTCTTGATTAAAACCATTCTAGTGGTTATGAAGTAGTATCTCATTGTGCTTCAGATTTGCATTTTCTTATTGACCAATCATGTTGAACGTCTTCTCATGTGCTTGTTGGTCATTTGTATATTTTCTGGGAGTAATGGCTATTCAGGGCTTTTGCCCATTTTTCAGCTGGATTGTCTTTTAATTATTATTTGGATATTGTTATTTAAATATTAAGTCCATTTATCAGTCTTTATTATATTATCTATGTATTATTAATTTATTACACTGTATATCTTTATATGTTCTGAATATTAAACCCACATCAGATAGATGATTTGCAAATGTTTTCTCCCATTCTACAGGTTGCATTTTCACATTCTTAATAATGTCCGTTGATGTACAATAGGTTTTAATTTTGATGATATCCAGTTTGTTTATTTTTCTATAGTTGCTTGTGGTTTTGGTATTAAATCTGAGAACTTATTGCCAAATTCAGAGTTTTGAGGATTTAGCACTATCTATCAAGAGATTCTCCCACCTCACCCTCCGAAAGTGCTGAGATTACAGGTGTGAGCTACCACACCTGGCCAATAGATCTATTTTTATTTGATTTCTGTGTATGAAATGAGGAAGAGGTTAAACTTAATTCTTTTGCTTCTGGTTATCCAGTTTTCCAACACCATTTGTTGAATGGTCTTTGCATCATTGTTGAAAATAAATTTACTGTGGGTGTTTAGGTTCATGTCTGGACCCTCAATTCTGTTCCATTGGTCTCTATGCCTATGCCTATTCTTATATCAGTATGACATTGGTATCATTATTGTAGACTTGCATTTTATAACTTTATTTTATAATTTTAGTTGAAGTTATATTTTATAATTTCAGTTTAGTTGAAGTTACATTTTATAATTTCGACTAAAACTTCAACAAAGTTCTGCAACTTTGTTCTTCAAATGTTAAGGCTTTGTTATGACAGTTTTCTGTCTATCTAACATCTTTTTTTGTCATTTTATAACTTCAGCTAAAATTCCAGCAGCTTGCTTCTCCTGAAGGAAGAAAAGATTCTGGCATATGTTTAAACCTTCTCTAGAAAGATATTGAAGAGAGTAGCTAACACCTGGAATTTGGAATTAAATTTATGTCAGTGAAAAGCATCTTTATATTTTATCATTTATGTGTTTTAAAAACTGACCTCTGTCTCTGAAGAAGCTCTTTTATCTGGAATCTGTGAAACTTAGGGTATACACCAGGGGCAGCTCTACAAATTGGCATATGCTGTTCTACTTTCAAGCACTTTAATTGCTCTCAGAAGTGCAATTACACACACACGCGCACACACACGCTATAGCAAATATAGCAAACACTTTTTTTCTGACAACAGTTAGAAACAAATCATTGAAATGAACAGTATTTGATCTTGTTATGTTTTGCTATAATTAAACACACTCTGTCTCCCTACGCGCGGGCGCACACACGCGCGCGCGCACACACACACACACACACACAATCAAGCAGCCCTAGCTCTAGCCTTGTCTTAGGAAAGAGAATATCTGAAGATCATGTTAGTTGGTTTTCCTTTCTAAATCTGATGTTTAAACTCCTGCCTGTGAACCACCTGAGTACACAGCATTCTGTTTTCCTGTCTCAGGGCCCCTTCTACGATCTCTGGCTCCAAGTATTTCCCCTCTTAGGCAGTTAGTAGAGGCCTAACATCTTCGGTGCACTCACGTTTTCACACTATCCTAGAGGACATCATGATCATTACTCATCACAAGCTTTAAGCAATTTTGTTTACTGCTGGGCTTTAATCGTCTTCACCAAATTTTACTCACAGTTCCTTTGAATTATTTTTGTTACACTCCACTGTCTTGCTCATACCTTGATTAAATGGTTGATCTATTAAATTTTCATTTTAAATATCATCTAGCAAATGGGAAGGTGCCTGGAGTTCAATGAAGGCCTCTGTGAAGGGTGAATCCCCTTGCAATATCATAAGAAGAAACCCTTTTATGACACACTTGAGCCTGTCTTAAAGACAAATAACATCCTGTGCATGAATGTGTTAAATAACAAAACCTTTCTGCTTATCATTCCTCCTGTTTTTCGTTCTCATTTTTCTTAATGCCCAATATGTCACTTAATTTCACATACTTATCTGTTTTCATGGCAACTTTGTGAAGTTGTTGTCAATTATTTCAGTTTCATAGGTGAAGAACTGGCATCCAGAGGTTCAGGTCCCTTGGTCCAGGCCTTCCACGTGTGTGCTGATTTTGTAGCAGGCCCTGTGAGTTGACATCAAGAACACTGTTGCCCTTTCTTCTTCACAACACTGCTTGAAGTCCTATACGTGGCTTCTGAGAAGGAAGGGAAACTTTCAGTGGAGCTGCGGGAGCACAGGGAGGGAGATGTTAATTCCAACTTCTTATTTGGACAGCTTCATATTGGAAGTCATGTTTGAATTGGTCTTTGAAGGGTGTGTAAAATTTTAGCTGAGAAATAGAGTGGAAGAAAATATGAGGTAGAAGGAACAGTGTGCACTAAAGCAAGATGGCATGAAGTTGCCACCATAGTTAGGAATTATGAATATTATGAGTGACATGCTGGGCTGCAGGGTGTGGATGAGGGAGGGAAATAGGAGGTGAGAAGTGATTTAGAACACATTAGGCTCAGGCGAATGGTGACTGACCTTGTGAATATTTTTACTTTATTTAAAATTTGAAATGATTTTAATGATTCAGAAGAGTTGCAAGAATCGCAGACAGAATGCCTCCCTGATAAACCATATGAGATTAAGTTGTCAAAATGAAAGTTTTGCCAGTCACCCATAGAATAAAACAAGCAAACAGAAAAACCTGCAGATTTAATCCATGATCACATGTTGCACTTAGTAGTCATGCCTCCTTTGCATCCTTCGATCTGCAACAGTTCTTCAGTCTTTCCTTGCCTTTTCTGACCTTGGTATTTTTGAAGATTACAGACCAGTTCTGTAGCATGCCCCTCACTCTGGGTTTGTCTGATGTTTCCTCGTGATTAGATGTGGGTTATGCATCTACAGAGGGGTGTCCCAGAGGCAATGCTGAGTTCTTACTGCACCATATCAGGTGGTATGCAAATTCCATCTGTCCCTCTCCTGTTTGTGGTAATTTTGGCCACTTGATTAAAGTGGTGTGTGCCAAGCTCCTCCACTGTAAAATTTCTCTTTTTCTCTTTGTAATTAATACATATTTACTTGGGAGTTACTTTGAGAATATGTAAATACTCAATTTCTCATCAAATTTTCACCTACTAGGTTTTAACATCCATTGATACTTATGACATGAATTAGTTATTAGTGTGATGTTTGCCAAATGGTAATATTCTAATTTCATTATTCTTTCTGTATTTGCTAGTTGGCTTATCCTGTTCTGCAATTTCTTTTTTTTTTTTTTTTTTTTTAACTTACAGTGTTATAGAGTTTTGGATACCTATTCACTGTTACTATGACAATGTAGAACATTGGTAGGGGGAGGTGGGACAGAAAGGTTGGTGAGCCAACTTCTGTGACATCAGGAAGCTGACAGTCAACTGGGGACTGTTTGTAAGCTAAGACATAACTGTTGTAGGGATAGCAAGGTAATTAATCAAAGAGGTAACACCTGGCTAGAAAGCATAAGAAATGCTTCACAGAGAAAATTACATAATGGTATGCTGCTCTGTAGCAAATTACCACAAACGTGGCAGCATAAAACAATACAAATTTATTATCTTACAGTTCTTTAGGTCGGGAGTCTGAAATGGGTTTCACTTCAGTTTTGGAATATTAATAAGGAACTAGTAGGTTAGGTACATCGAGGCCATATTGTGAAGGGTCTTTAAAAGCTATAATGAAGAATTTATGGTCAAAGCTATGATACAGCCGTGTTTAGGGATGCTTTATTTGGCAATAGTAGGCCAGATTAGAAAGAAGGAGTGGGGAGAGCATTATGGAGATTCACGATATGTGGAAATGAGAGGCAGGGACCTTACCCAGGGATATGAGAATGGGGCTAGGATGATGTGTGAGACACTTTGGGGTTGCTACATACTTTATTTAGAACGTGACTGAATAAGGAGACGTGTATGATCTCTTTTGTTCAGTTTTCTGTGGTCTTGAGGCCTCTGTAAATCGATGGGCTAGGGAGATAAATTAGTTCCTGACCTTGTAAGGCTCTCTTTTCCTGCAAATACCATTTTGTTCCACAGTAAGTTCATTTTACTATGATAGCAAGAAGCCACCCAAAACAGGGAAAAAAGTAAACTTGCGTATTTTGCTAACTGGGGGAAATTTTTTGGGTGGCCATTTGATACCACATGCAATAATTTTTATATGATTGTGTTTATGCCTCAGGTAGACATTCAGCTACCAGAAGTCTCACAAGACAAGTTTACTGCATTTCCATCAATAGGGGATACCTGCAGCTGCAGCATGATATATCATTGTCTTCCTTGTCTTTAACTTGATTGCAAATCATGTCACCATTTCCCCAAGGCGTTCCACAGGAAGTGAATACCCTACACATTTCGTAGAAACATTGTTAAAAGATACTGTTCTCTTTCTCTGTAAAGAGTGCGCAGTCAGCCAAATTCCACTCTTTATGAATCAAAGTTTATTTTACCTTTAACAGTCTTACACATAATCACCAGTGAAGTGAAGCTGTGGACTTCACTTAAGTCAACTTCTTTAAAATAAAAGTTAAATATATTTTTAATGTAAAATTGTAGGAAACTTATAAAATATGAAACATTATAATGAGTAAATTAAAAAAATTCCATCACTAGATAGAGCTTACCATTATCATACTATTATATTTTTCCAATCATTTTGTCTGCTTATTTGACCCGGTAATTTAAAATTAAAATTGTGATCTTATTGTTAATATTGCTTTTATAACCAGTTTTCTTTACTCAGAAATATAATTTGAACATATTCTCTTTCTTTAAATAGTCTTTGAAAACCTGGGTATTAATGACTGTATACGTATCTATTATGAGTACATCACAGTTTCATCAAGTTTTTCCTTGGTATTGGATGCTAATGTTTTCTAGTTCTTATAAATAATGACGGGGAGGAAATCCTTTAAGAATTATATGTTTGTTATTTTTTATGACTGTTGTAAGTAGAATTACTAGATTACTGAGTGTGGAAAATTTTTAAAAATTATTTCATAAATATTTTCAGATTACCCTTCATAAACTTTTTTTTCTTCTGATAACAATATTAGAAAATGCAGACATAACAAACAAACTAAAAGGAATAAAACTGGGTCTTTCTAAGTGTAGGCACAATTTTCTGTGAACATTGTGTGAGCAAGGACTATGTTTTGTAATTTTCTTTTTCATCCCTGGTAATGTTTCTTTAGCCATTTTAGCTTTCTTTTGATTAATGCTTATATTGCATGTCTTTTTCCATACTTTTTAACCTACATTTTACTTACCTGTGTATTTACATTTAAAGTGGATTTCCAAAAATATGTAATATATTTATGTGTATGACTGGATTTAAATCCCTCATCTTGGTGGTAGTTTTTCTATTTATCCATTATGGTTTTGGTTTTTAAAAATTTTTTTTCCTGACTTTTTAAACATTTTATTGGGTATTATTTAATGCTTCCATTTTACCTTCAGTATTGACTTTTTAATTATGCCTCTTAAAAATATTTATCAGTTGCCCTACAGTTTATGATATACCTATTATCATAGTCTACTTTATTATATCACTTTTCCCATAGTATGAGAAAGAGTATAGTTGTTCCCATAGTACAACAGTTTATTTCCATTTTCTTTCCTGTCATTTCTCCTCTTGTTGTCTTTAGTTCCAGATGACTTTTTTTCTTATAAAATCAGCAAACCAGAAAAACACGAAGTAAAAGCAGTTTTACCTCTCTATATGTTCTATATCACATAAAGGCTGTTACTGTATTTGTTTTAGATTATGACATTATCTTCTGTTTGTTAATTTTTTATTTTATTATTATTATTTGGAGGCAGAATCTCACTCTGTCCCCCAGGCTGGAGTACAATGGTGTGATCTCGGCTCACTGCACCCTCTGCCTCCTGGTTTCAAGTGATTCTTGTGCCTCAGCTTCCTGAGTAGCTGGGATTACAGGTGTGCACCACCACACCCAGCTATTTTTGTACTTTTAGTAGAGATGGGGTTTTGACATGTTGGCCAGACTGGTCTCAAACTCCTGCCTTCAGGTAATCCACCCGCCTCTGCCTCCCAAAGTGTTGGGATTACAAACATGGGCCACCACATCTGGCTGACATAGTCTTTTACAGTGATTTATATTAAGCAGGTGCATTTTATTTTACCTTTATGTTCACCATTTTCAGCGTTCTTTATGTCTTTGTGTATATCCAAATTTCCATCTGGTGTCATGTTCCTTCTCTCTGAAGAACTTTCTTTATAATTTCTTATAGCTTAGATTTGGTGGAAATGCATTATATCAGCTTTTATTTGCCTGGAAAAGCCTTTATTTTGCCTTAACATTGTACAGACATTTTTGCTGGGTATATAATTCTGGGTTGACAGGTTTCCTGTTCATTTTTTTTAAGGTGTCACTATCTTGTCTTCTGAGTTGCATAGTTTCTGAGTAGAAGTCTACTGTAGTTCGTATGTTCCCCTTGATGTTTTTGGTTTGTTTTGTTTCGTTTTGAGATAGGCTGGAGTGCAGTGGCATGATCTTGGCTCACTGCAACCTCTGCCTCCCAGGGTCAAGCACATCTCCCACCTCAGCCTCCTGAGTAGCTGGGACTACAGGTGTGTACCACCACACCCAGTTAATGTTTGTATTTTTGGTAGAGATGGTGTTTTGCCATGTTTCCTAGGCTGGTCTTGAACACCTGAGCTCAACTTATCCACCTGCCTTGGCCTCCCAAAGTGCTGAGATTATAGGCATAAGCCCATGTACCTGGCCACCCTTCATGTGTTTTTTATTTTCCTTGTGCTGTCTTAACATTTTTTCTTTATCTTTGGTGCTCTGGAAGGGAGCTTTCTCTGGTTTTCTGCCTCACTCCTAATCTTTCCCTTGAGCACTTGGGGAGGCCCATTATTCCAGACTGACAGGTTAGCCCCACTTGGCCTTTAAGAATTTACTAAAATGTTAGCTGATTCCTTTTTACCCACTTGTATAGAATCACTGCTTCCTCATGTGCTCTGCCACAGGCGAAATACTTTGAGTTTCTCATCTGTCCGTCTTTGGATTTCTCTTTTTGTTGCTTTGGAACTTTAGATCTCCAGTGGGCCCAAGAAAGTTTATGATCATTGTTAGGGAGTGAGTAACAGTCTTCAGTAACTTTCTACATTCTACACAGAAATGGAACGCTCCCCTCTACTTTCCAATAGCACTCTTATCTTATGGATCCTCTCCTATCTCTCTAAGGATATTCAATAAAGGTTTATATTTAAAACTTTTTGGTTTAATTCTTCCTCACTTTATATTTTCCTTGTTTTTTTTTCAAATTTTCTTTTTCATTTGGTTTTGTATCTATTTATTGTGGTCTTCAAATATCTAGTGCATCTTAGTTATCCTTTGATGTTTAAGAATAAGCTCCTGACAAGCTGGGTAAAATCTCTGGGTGCCCTGATGGAGCCTGTCAGGTTGCAAGCCTTCCTGTAGGGTGTTCAGATGGAAACCATGGTGTTTTGTTTCTACACCCCCAAATAACATAACTAGGACTCTTGGGTTAGTTTCCACAGGCAAGGTTCCTCCCTTCCTCTGACTGGTGTGTATGGTGAGAATGGAGGACTTGGGCGGGTTCTGTTAGTTCTCTGAGATCCTGGCCATGGGAGTGAGTAGAGAGGTCATTGTTCTGTGAGTGAGTTTCATCAGTGACTAAGATTTCCACATCTGTAACTTCTCTGTTTCAATCTATCTAGAGGTTAAAACCTCAAGCCAGTTGCCTTAATGTATGAGGGATAGTTCTCCAGTTGTGTTGGGCAAGGTAGATGAACTCATGGGGCCAACAGTTTCTATCAAGACTTTAAGACCAGCGTCTGTGTTTAGCCCCACACTGCTGCCATTAGAAATATTTGGTGTCTGCAATTCCCAAGCTTTCCTGGATTCTATAACATAAACTAGCTACTTCTTACTGGTGTTCTTCTTTTACAGATTTATGTTTTAGCTTTCTAAAATTTCGTTACGTCAGTTTTCATCCGTTGGTTTCTTTCTTACACTTCCAGGAACTTTTGTTGACATTGCTCATTTGCATTTGGCTTTTTACCTGTTCTCATTGTGGCCTTATGTCCTCATATTAGTTTTGTTTTTATTTTATTTTTTGCATAAATAACATTACATTCGTACTATTTTATAACTGCAGAGTTTTCTCTCTTAGTGCCCCTTGGTTTCTCCTTCCACCCAGGTTAATTACTCCCACCGAGCAAATGGTAACTGATGCTAATCCCTTAATATTAGTCACCTTGAGCTAACTAGTATATCGAACCACTCCAAAATTTTAGTGCTTTTAGCACATTTAAGATTTTGTTTCTTGCTTCTAGCACAGTATAATCATGGCTGATAGGGGTTCGTTCTGTTCCATGCAATTATTCTGGGACTAGGGTGCCTCCAGTTTCTTGGTAATCTTTCCATTTCAGCCTGAGAATAGAAAGAAGCTGATGGTTGTACATGGGAGGGCCAAACTTGGAGGTAGCTTGTTACATCATTTCTACCCACATGGGTTGGCCTAAACTCAGTCACAGGACTACATGTCGCTGCATAGGAGTCTAGGAAATGCAGTTCATCCTTCTCACTAAGAGGAAAAGCCATCGTCTTATACTATACATATTTTGTGGATTCTCGTGATTGCATATCCATGTGCACATACATGCTCATATCCATGTGTTCAAAGCCCATGTTCTTTTTAGTCATTGTGTGTGCTGTAAAAGTTGGATTATATTAGGTACATATTTTACATCATTTTTAACTTTGCTCAACTGTGTCTCATGACAAATTCATTCCAACTCATTTGTAGAGTTCAAATTCTTTATAATAACTGCATAATATTTCATAATGTGTTATATCAAAATTAACTTAGCATTTTTGTGTTAAACATTCATTTAAAAATGCCTTTATTGATACTTTGTTGTCATTTAGAAGGGAACACAGCTAAAAGTATGTGTTTATTTCCTTTTTTTTTTTTTTTAACTAAGTCAAACCCTCTTCTTGGTCCCTTGAGCATCTTTAATGGGTCTTTGGAACATGTGACGTCTTTCTTCCCGTGGAGAGTGTTGCTCTTAAAGGTACCAGTTATTCACAATCACTCATCTAACAGTAACACAGTGTGAATAAGACAAAACAAAGAAGAATTCAGAAAGTATTCTCTTTATAACTCAGAGTCATTCTTATGTTACTTAAACTCTTCCAGACTCAAATTATTCACCTTTAAAATGGGAATACTAATTTATACCTACATACAGTTGTGTGAGGATTAAATAAAATAATGCGTTAATCAAACTGCACAAGGCTTAGATGAGGAGATATTCATTAAATGGCAGCAGTAGTACCGAAAAACAAAGAGTAGCAATGGAGCTTATTTTTTTATTTTTTTTATTTTTTATTTTTAGAATGCAAATATGTTGACTTCTTTATAGAATTTTTTCCACTGTATTATATATATATATATATATTTATTTTTACTTGAAGTTCTAGGGTACATGTGCGCAACGTGCAGGTTTGCTACATATGTATACATGTGCCATGTTGGTGTGCTGCACCCATTAACTCGTCATTTACATTAGGTATATCTCCTAACGCTATCCCTCCCCCCTACCCTGTCCTCACAATAGGACCTGGTGTGTGATGTTCCACTTCCTGTGTCCAAGTGATCTCATTGTTCACTTCCCACCTATGAGTGAGAACATGCAGTGTTTGGTTTTCTGTTCTTGCGATAGTTTGCTGAGAATGATGGTTTCCAGCTGCATCCATGTCCCTACAAAGGACACAAACTCATCCTTTTTTATGGCTGTATAGTATTCCATGGTGTATATGTGCCACATTTTCTTAATCCAGTCTGTCACTGATGGACATTTGGGTTGATTCCAAGTCTTTGCTATTGTGAATAGTGCCGCAATAAACATATGTGTGCATGTGTCTTTATAACAGCATGACTTATAATCCTTTGGATATATACCCAGTAATGGGATGACTGGGTCAAATGGTATTTCTAGTTCTAGATCCTTGAGGAATCGCCATACTGTTTTCCACAATGGTTGAACTAGTTTACAGTCTCACCAACAGTGTAAAAGTGTTCCTGTTTCTCCACATCCTCTCCAGCACCTGTTGTTTCCTGATTTTTTAATGATTGCCATTGTAACTGGTGTGAGATGGTATCTCATTGTGGTTTTGATTTGCATTTCTCTGATGGCAAGTGCTGATGAGCATTTTTTCATGTGTCTGTTGGCTGTATGAATGTCTTCTTTTGAGAAGTGTCTGTTCATATCCTTTGTCCACTTTTTGATAGGGTTGTTTTTTTTTTTATAAATTTGATTAAGTTCTTCGTAGGTTCTGGATATTAGCCCTTTGTCGGATGAGTAGATTGCAAAAATGTTCTCCCATTCTGTAGGTTACCTGTTCACTCTGATGGTAGTTTCTTTTGCTGTGCAGAAGCTCTTTAGTTTAATTAGATCCCATTTGTCAATTTTGACTTTTGTTGCCATTGCTTTTGGTGTTTTAGACATGAAGTCCTTGCCCATGCCTATGTCCTGAATGGTATTACCTAGGTTTTCTTCTAGGGTTTTTATGGTTTTAGGTCTAACATTTAAGTCTCTAATCCATCTTGAATTAATTTTCTTATAAGGAGTAAGGAAAGGATCCAGTTTCAGCTTTCTACTTATGGCTAGCCATTTTCCCAGCACCATTTATTAAATAGGGAATCCTTCCCCCATTTCTTGTTTTTGTCAGGTTTGTCAAAGATCAGATGGCTGTAGATGGGTGGTATTATTTCTGAGGGCTCTGTTCTGTTCCATCCGTCTATATCTCTGTTTTGGTACCAGTACCATGCTGTTTTGGTTACTGTAACCTTGTAGTATAGTTTGAAGTCAGGTAGCGTGATGCCTCCAGCTTTGTTCTTTTGGCTTAGGATTGTCTTGGCAATGCAGGGTCTTTTTTGGTTCCATATGAACTTTAAAGCAGTTTTTTCCAATTCTGTGAAAAAAGTCATTGGTAGCTTAATGGGAATGGCATTGAATCTATAAATTACCTTGGGCAGTATGGCCATTTTCACAATATTGATTCTTCCTATCCATGAGCATGGAATGTTCTTCCATTTGTTTGTGTCCTCTTTTACTTCACTGAGCAGTGGTTTGTAGTTCTCCTTGAAGAGATCCTTTACATCCATTGTAAGTTGAATTCCTAGGTATTTTATTCTCTTTATTCTCTTTGAAGCTATTGTGAATGGGAGTTCATTCATGATTTGACTCTCTGTTTGTCTGTTACTGGTGTATAAGAATGCTTGTCATTTTTGCAGATTGTTTTTGTATCCTGAGACTTTGCTGAAGTTGCTTATCAGCTTAAGGAGATTTTGGGCTGAGGCGATGGGGTTTTCTAAATATACAATCATGTCATCTGCAAACAGGGACAATTTGACTTCCTCTTTTCCTAACTGAATACCCTTGATTTCTTTCTCTTGCCTGATTGCCCTAGCCAGAACTTCCACCACTATGTTGAATAGGAGTAGTGACAGAGGGCATCCCTGTCTTGTTCCAGTTTTCAAAGGGAATGCTTCCAGTTTTTGCCCATTCAGTATGATATTGGCTGTGAGTTTGTCATAAATAGCTCTTATTATTTTGAGATACGTTCCATCAATACAGAATTTATTGAGAGTTTTTAGCATGAAGGGCTGTTGAATTTTGCCAAAGGCCTTCTCTGCATCTATTGAGATAATCATGTGGTTTTTGTCTTTAGTTCTGTTTATATGCTGGATTATGTTTATTGATTTGCCTACGTTGGACCAGCCTTGCATCCCAGGGATGAAGCCCACTGATCATGGTGGATAAACTTTTTGCTGTGCTGCTGGATTCGGTTTGCCAGTATTTTATTGAGGATTTTTGCATTGATGTTCATCAGGGATATTGGTCTAAAATTCTCTTTTTTTTGTTGTATCTCTGTCAGGCTTTGGTATCAGGATGATGTTGGCCTCGTAAAATGAGTTAGGGAGGATTCCCTCTTTTTCTATAGATTGGAATAATTTCAGAAGGAATGGTACCAACTCCTACTTGTACCTCTGGTAGAATTCGGCTGTGAATCCGTCTGGTCCTGGACTTTTTGTGGTTGGTAGGCTATTAATTATTGCCTCAATATCAGAGCCTGCTATTGGTCTATTCAGGGATTCAACTTCTTCTTGGTTTAGTCTTGGGAGAGTGTAAGTATCCAGGAAATTATCCATTTCTTCTAGGTTTTCTAGTTTAGTTGCATAGAGGTGTTTATAGTATTGTCTGACGGTAGTTTGTATTTCTGTGGGATCGGTGATGATATCCCCTTTATCATTTTTTATTGTGTCTATTTGATTCTTCTCTCTTTTCTTCTTTATTAGTCTTGCTAGCAGTCTATCAATTTTGTTGATCTTTTCAAAAAACCAGCTCCTGGATTCATTAATTTTTTGAAGGGTTTTTTGTGTCTCTATCTCCTTCAGTTCCACTCTGATCTTAGTTATTTCTTGCCTTCTGCTAGCTTTTGAATGTGTTTGCTCTTGCTTTTCTAGTTCTTTTAATTGTGATGTTAGGGTGTCAATTTTAGATCTTTCCTGCTTTGTCTTGTGGGCATTTAGTGCTATAAATTTCCCTCTACACACTGCTTTAAATGTGTCCCACAGATTCTGGTATGTTGTATCTTTGTTCTCATTGGTTTCAAAGAACATCTTTATTTCTGCCTTCATTTCGTTATGTACCCAGTAGTCATTCAGGAGCAGGTTATTCAGTTTCCATGTAGTTGAGAGGTTTTGATTGAGTTTCTTAGTCCTGAGTTCTAGTTTGATTGCACTGTGGTCTGAGAGACAGTTTGTTATAATTTCTGTTCTTTTACATTTTGCTGAGGAGTGCTTTACTTCCAACTATGTGATCAATTTTGGAATAAGTGCGATATGGTGCTGAGAAGAATGTATATTCTGTTGATTTGGGGTGGAGAGTTCTGTAGGTGTCTATTAGGTCCACTTGGTGCAGAGATGAGTTCAATTCCTGGATATCCTTGTTAACTTTCTGTCTCGTTGATCTGTCTAATGTTGACAGTGGAGTGTTGAAGTCTCCCATTATTATTGTATGGGAGTCTAAGTCTCTTTGTAAATCTCTAAGGACTTGCTTTATGAATCTGGGTGCTCTTGTATTGGGTGCATATATATTTAGGATAGTTAGTTCCTCCTGATGAATTGATCCCTTTACCATTATGTAATGGCCTTCTTTGTCTCTTTTGATCTTTGATGGTTTAAAGTCTGTTTTATCAGAGACTAGGATTGCAACCCCTGCCTTTTTTGTTTTCCATTTGCTTGGTAGATCTTCCTCCATCCCTTTATTTTGAGCCTATGTGTGTCTCTGCATGTGAGCTGAGTCTCCTGAATACAGCAAACTGAAGGGTCTTGACTCTTTATCCAATTTTCCAGTCTGTGTCTTTTAATTGGAGCATTTAGTCCATTTACATTTAAGGTTAATATTGTTATGTGTGAACCTGATCCTGTTGTTATGATATTAGCTGGTTATTTTGTTCGTTAGTTGATGCAGTTCCTTCCTGGCATTGACGAACTTTACATTTTGACATGTTTTTGCAATGGCTGGTACCTGTTGTTTCTTTCCATGTTTAGTGCTTCCTTCAGGATCTCTTGTAGGGTATTTCTGCATTTTTAAACTGGAAATTGAGCATTCAAACCTGTTGGCTGAATGAACATTTATTTTTAGATCATAAAGCTAAAATAATTGGTATTTTGGGAGGTAATGAAATGTACTTTGTAGAAATAACACAGTTGGTTTCTTTAGATTCTCTAGAATCACCAGTTGGCTGGACCTGCTGAGTAGATATTCCAGGTGTTTCATGAACACATAGAAATATTTAGCTTAGCAAATTATGTTTTGATACCCAATGACCACTTTACCTCATAATTTCCTTGCAAAGCTTAAATTACAATAGAAAAATTTACAGTCAAAAGAAATCCTTCCTTTAGTTGCAACCTTAACCATTAACTTTTTTTAGCCAAACAAAAGATTACTGTATTTTCAGTGGTACTGTGCTAGTTCCTATGGATAGATTCTGTTGGCGTAAGGAAGGTAAGAGTTCGGAAGATAATATAAATTATTAATTAATGAGCTGGGCAGATATGAATTGAGTGCCTACCAAATGTGAGGCACAGCTAGGAGCAGAGGATGTCACAAAGAACAATAAAGATATAACATGTGAGGATTGCTAGGTCTGTGATAGAATATCACTCAGTGGAAGATGACATGGTTAGTGAAACTAAGAGAAAAACAACCCTAGCTTTTTATTTTAAAATGTTAAGTATTGAGAGACAGAGAGAAATAGAACTCATTACTCTGTCTCAAATGCCTGCCAAAACATTGGGTTAGATTAGATCCCACACAAGCCATGGTATTGAAGACAGTTCTGCTGGGCACTCAGCCAGTGCAACACGGATAGGTTGTATTCTGGTGATCTTGCTAGACACAAAAGAGAGTATATATCTTTACATAGTGTATTCTGTATATAGTACAGCTCAGCCATGCTTTGAGCAAAACAATCAGTTATAAAATGAGCTCTTTGACAAGCTCCTGAGGTGCTGATATTCCATACTGTAGATCAAAGAGTTCTCTCTATGCTTTAGAAACTAATTAATGATCAAGTAAAAAATCTGGCATCCTGTTGTAAATGTTAGAGAGTGTAACTTATGTTCTTTTGCCAGAAAGATATTTTAACTTTAATTGTTAGGAGCTGAATATGAATCTAAGACTTCTAGTATCTAAGGCACCATAAATGTGAGGTCACTTTCAACATGTGTTTTGAAACATTAAAGGGTGAACCTGAATTAGGCTTGGCCACGATTGAAGCATCTGATTTTCTTCAAATCTTATATTTCTGAGTCGTGTAGTGAACAGCATGCCACTGTCTCAGAGAAGACAATTAGTGACCACATGGTCCTGTGATTGTTTCCATAAAGAGCCCTTCTGTTCATGCAGAACCTACCAGCGGAATGGCAGCTTTCAGGTAGTGGTAACTTCCCTCAATCTGTGTCACTGGGAGGCCTGGGTGTTTGGATGGTTCACTGCCCTGCCTTGTGAGAGATGCCTGAAACAAATGAGTAAGTGGCCTCTGAGGGGCTTTCTTAGATAACTCAAGTTCTTAAAATGATAGTGAAAGCCAGCCAGGGCTGCACTGGTACTAGTCACATAATCCTTATTCTTCTATTGATGTTTTCTCTTAGACTTCAGGCTCAGAGGCATAGAGCACTCAGTAAACCTCAAAATAGCTCTTTAGACGTTTTGATTTCTACAAATTGCAAGTCAGGAGACACAGGCTCTAGCTTTGACTTCAGTGTTAGTTGTCTTGCCTTGTATTAGTCACTTAAAATGCCACGTCTCACTTTCCTCATCAGTAGAATTGAGTTTGATGATGTGTCCATCCAGCATGTGTGTTCATGCTGAACATTCTGTCTATTGTGATAGACCCTTGGCAGATCCCTTTTATTGCTGGTTATTAAATAGGACTATTGGCCATTACGTAAAACCTGCTTGTCATACAGCAATGATTTTGTTTCCTGAATTGGCCACCAGTATAACTGTGGTTGTTCTGCTTCTCTAGGTCCTAAGGGACAGGTCACCCAGACTAGGATGTCAGGAATGTAAGGTCTTGTGCTATTGATTCATGAACTCAATTCTTTAGAAAGAATGTTCCAGTGGAAAAAATAGGTTGCTGCTTAGGCTGTTGTTCCTAGAGGAAAAATAATTGAGGATGCCTTTTAAAAAAATTCTGAAACCAGTATCACACCTCCTTATATGGCCTTCTAATATGGAACAAAAAACTGAAGAGTATTACATTTGCATTGTATAGATGCCACAGATCAGATGGCTGCTTCTTGGCGTCATCCAGTTTACAGTGCTGGTGGAACATTAGCCAGAATTGATACACCAGCGCCATTTTGTTTGAATGGTACCTCTGACGCCACCAGTACCAGCAGGTGAAAAACTTCGTATCAGTTTTGCTCAGAATTTTGAGGCTAGACTGATATCATTTTGGCTTATATCTCTGTCATTCTTGGCCACTACAATGTAAAATGCAAATGTTTCAAGAAATATATTTTATTCATTCAACAAATATTTACCAAATACTTACTGAATACCAGCTGTACGTTGTGAGGAAATAGCAGTGAAGTGAACATATTCCTATCATAAGGCAGCCTATGTTCTAATGGAGCAAGAGAAACAAGAAATATTCAAAACACACACTGTGTTAGGTACCAATAAGTGCTGTGGAGAAGAATAAGGTAAGTAGTGAGGTTAGGAAGGGCACATACATTTGGGAGGGGGGTTCCCTATTATATAAAGAGTTCAGGGTGGGACTGAATGAGAAGGTGACAGTTGAGTGGCATTTGAGATAAGGTGGCAAGTCTGGAGGATATCTACAGATAACTCTCCAGGTAAAGGAACAACAAGTACAAGAACTTGAAGAGGGAGGATGTCTGCAGTGTTCTGGTTATAGCAGGAGTGTAGTGAACGGGAGATGAGGTCAGAGCAGTGGTGGGGCCAAGTTCTGTAGGGCCCTGTGGGTCATGGTAAGCACTTGCTTTTCCCCTGAGTAATCGAGAAAGCCATTGGAATGAAATGGTACAGAAAGTTTTAACTTATATTTACCTTAGTTTAACCCTTACATGTTTCCTTTTATGCTTCCATATTTGCATCCTCCAGAAGGACTTTTTCTTGACCCTGAATGCGTTCCTCTCCAGGTTCTGGAAATAATCTCCCTAGATCCCAGCTTCTTCTTTTTCTTTTTCTTTTTTAAATTTTATTTTAAAGTAGAGGCGAGGTCTCATTATGTTCCTAGGCTGGCATTGAACTCAGTGGCTCAAGTGATCCTCCCACTGCAGGTTCCTGAGTAGCTGGGACTACAGGTGTGTGCCACCATGCCCAGCTGAGCCCAGTTTTTTAACACAGTGCCTCCTCCTTTGTCCCTCTTGAGGCCACCACTTCCCTGCAGCCTGTAAAGGAGATGGCTTATTCTGCCATATCCCAAGTAGTTCTCCTCTTCTTCTAATACAGTTCTCAGCTGTTTGGAAAAACCCCTTCTTCCTGAGGGCTCAGGCTGTTCGGCTTCACTACATCTCACCCCTAATTTTGCCACCATCTAGATGATTTTTAATTATTCTTCATCATTAACTGAAGATATTTGTCACCCAGATCTACCGTTTTACCGAAAGAATTGCTGGTACCATGAGGAAATCCAGGGCTGAGTGGCCGACGCCGTAGCTCAGTAGTTCCTTGATCTTAATTTCTGTGACACTTTTTCCATGCTTTGGTTCAGCCACCCATGCCCACAGCCACAGCTTGGACCTCATTCTTTAGGTCCAAGCTGTGGCTGTGGGCATGGGTGGCTGAACCAAAGCATGCAAGTTTTTAAGTCAAAATGGCATAGATTGAGGTGGGACATGAATAAATAATTTAAACAGTGTAGCCCAGTCTCCCATCCAGCTGTCTGTAGTCCCGCCCTCTCGCTGTCGCAGTTCCACGCTTTGGCCTCCAGGGGGAGCTCAGCCTCTCAGTCCTGAGGCCTGCAAAGTGCTGCCTTGGATCATAGACGCGCTGCGTTTTCAATCTTAGCGGGACGAAGTGGTAAGTACGAGGCTGATGGAGCCACGCGTCATCCTTGAGATCCCATTTCTTCCACTTTCTAATGTATAGCGCTTGGCACGCTGCTCAAGGTTCAAGTTCTCACCTAAAAAATGTAGATAAAAAGTGTACCTCACAGGGACTAGATGAGGAATAACTGACTTAATTAAGTGAATACAGTGCTTACCAATAAAAGGAAGCCAGTTAGAGGTGGGTTTTCATTGAGAGGGGTGAAGAGGTTAAAGGCTATTCTTGTTGCATGGGGCGGTCTCCTGTATTTCATTCTTGTCTCAAGTAGGAATTTAAATCTTTGGAAAGCTTCTTCCATGGTATTGCTGCACAGCTGTGTGCATGGACCTGGCCCCTCCCACTCCCCCTCCAGCCCTACTTCTTGCTTCCCAAGGTCTACCAGGCCTCAGGGCTGGGGTCGGAAGGAGGAAAGTGGGAGTAGGTGGCTTTTGCAAGTCTCCCTGGGCCATATGACATTCTTCTCTCCTTGGGTTCATTGAACAGGGAATATACAGGTACAATGTTTTCCCTTTTTTGCATGTACATAGCTCATTTCTGAGAGTGGCATAGATGCAATTGTTGTTTAAGAGCCATTTAAAACGGTCACAGCCTTTAATTTTCACTTGTTTATCACAAAAAGGGGAAGAAAGCTAATGCCTCTCACAGTAGCATGGCGAGTTTCTTTACCAGGCTGGGGCAGGACGAGGTGCTGTCACTCTCACTTACCTCACATTCAGTCTTTAGTGCCCTACACTCAGGTTTCCTTTCGCTGCATCCAACCATATGTTCCCGTCAGGTGCCTGGATGAGGAAGCCCAGCATGGAAGGGGCCGGGTGTGAGCATGGTTCAAAATTTACACAAAAATGTGGAGATCCAAAATGTAATAAATGGATTTGGATGATTTTTAAAAATATCAGCTATAAAAGTAAATGCGGAGTTGGGTGTGGTATCATGTGCCTTTAGTCCCAGCTACTCAGAAGGCTGAGGTGGGAGAACCATATGAGCCCAGGAGTTTGAGGCTGCAGTTCTCTATGACTGTGTCTGAATAGCCACTGCATTCCATTCCGGGCAGCCTGGAGAAACCTCATCTCTTGAAAAAGAAAAAGTAAATGCAACTGCAGAAATACTTATTGAAACTTAAGATATATAGTATAGCTTGTGAAGGAAAGGACAGAAAGCAAAGGAAACCTAGGAGAGCTTAAAAATATTCAGCTTAAAACATGTTTACAGAAATTAGATTTAAAAACTAGTGATGAAAACAAATGTAAATTAATTTAAAACTCCGTTTAGAAAGTGTTTAAAATAGATATATCTGGAAAAATAATATAAAAGTAAAAACAATGGGTAAAATATTGTCAGCAAACACAAGTAGAAAATAATAGGGTGGCAGTATCATTTTTAGTGAAAATAATTTGAGACAAAATACAGAAATGTATCCAAAAGGGAAAGGGAAATTTTCTCTATATTAAGAATAAATAGAAAGTACAACTCATGCCAAACATTTTCTGTACAGAATGATGTAACATCAAAATACGAAGCAAAAATGCTCCATGATCTAGCAGTTTTACTCCTGGATGAATTCCAACATAAATGTATACTTCTTATCACTAAAAATAATATACTAGAATGTTCATAGCAACATTTTTAATAATAGCTCCCAATGGAAACCACCCAAATGATCACAATCAGTAGAATAGGTAGATAAATTGTAAAATAATAACATAATGGAATGTTATTCAACAATGAAAATGAATGTTCTGAAGGCAGTCATCTACCCGACCCTCACATTCAGAATGCTGAGCAAAATATGTTCACCACCGGGAGCACGTGCTGTGTGATTCCATTGATGTAAAGGGAAAAACAGAAGAAAACAGATTTCTATGGTTGGAAGCAAGGGTAGGGATTTCTCTTTGAGGAGGGTGGTGTGATGCCTAAAAGGGAGGATGATGGGGAAGGGATCCTGGGGCTCTAGAAATGTCCTGGCTTAGATCTGTGTCTGGTTAGGCATGTATGTTAGTTTTTTAAAAAATGTTCAGTCTATCCACTTGATTCGTGTACTCCTCTTTAAATATATTTTTAGTAAAAAGCATAAAAACGAAGGAAAAATGATCCGAAATATGGGAGAATTATAGAAAAAATAGTTATTTTGGAGTCTTTAGCATATTGCTTCAGACTTTCTGCTTAAAGAACAGATTTTTGAATAATATAGCTAGATTGTATTACTGCAAATGGTACCATACTTTAAAACATATATATACTCTGTTTAAAAAAATTGTTGACTCTATTTTACACTAAAAAGAAATCCTCAAACCTCAAAAGCAGGAATTCTATATATCACGTGACAGTCTGAAACTACAATGTGGTAAACTAGATATTAGTATTACTATTTTAAACAAATATGAAAATTACTTGCAATATCTCAAATATATATTTAAGGATTAAATCAAGGCAACACAGATAGCAATTATAATTGGTTTTTAGAAAATAAAAAGTGAGAAGAATATATATTTTTTTAAAATGTGTCCAGCTGTCTAAACCTGAATTTAGTGGCCATAGTGGCAGATTCATTGTCTCTTGTTTTTTTAAATGCAATAAATTATAATTCAATTTGACAAAACAAATATAAAATAAACCAAAGAGAAGTAGGAGGGAGGTAGTAATGAGAGTAAAAGCAGTAAACAATATAATTAGAAAAGAAAAAAGAAGGAAAAAAGAGCTGATGATTAAATCTAAATACTTATTGCTTGGAAAGATAAATAAAACTATACAATATAGAACTCTAGCAAATTTAATTAGGAATGAAAGAACACAAACATAAAGAGAAACAAGAAGGAATTTTGAAATAAACAGAGTTCTTTATATCATGTTCAATATATATTTTTAATTGCAATTGTAGGAATAATGAGACTAAAACTTTAATAGACATAGAATGATTAGAGAAATTTGAAAGATTTTCAGAGTCCTCTTTTTCCAATTCATGGTTTGAGGTCAGATGGTTGCTTGTAAGTTTTTTCAAACTTCTAAGGAGGCTTTTGTTGGAGCTTGGGAGTCAGAAACCTGGGTGTCACCTGGCTCTGTCAAGTACTCACATGGCCTTTGACCTTGGCCAATCCACTTAACCTTGTTGAGTGAATGAAAGTACCATTGAGGAAGTGTTTGAACGCAGGCATGCCTTAGCCTTCAAGAGGTTATGATTAAGTGAATTAATGTATCTGAAGTTCTTAGCATCAGGCCTGTTAAATGGTGAGCATTCAGTTAACATTAGGTGTTATACAATGTTTTGTAGTATATGGGAATCAGAATATCTATGAGTAATCTTTTGGTATTTATATATATATTTTCAGGTTATCCCAATCCAGAAAAGTTTTCCTGGACAGAATACCTGGAAGCTACTCAAACCAATGCAGTTCCTGCCAAAGTTTTTAAAATGGTAAGTTCTGTATGGGTACAAACTCTCACCTTTAAACAATGTTTGTATTGAGTCATGCCTTCATTTGGCAGTTTAAAATTATTCTAATTTAAAATTATTCTAGTTTTTTTCTTTCTAAATTCAAGTAGTAATTTCATAACCAATATGCTTTTCTTTTAGTTAAAAATACAAAGTAGATGACTCATTTGCTATTGTTCCTATATACGGATGTAGATGATGGTTTCCTTCCTTGAAAAATGGTAAATCAGAGATACAATTGAAAACACCTCATCAACTGCTGATGATCCATTCCTTACATTTCTGGTGCTATTAGTCTGCTGAGTGAGAACTCTGAATTTTCACAGTATCACTCTCTCAGGGGCTGTTTGAATGTCCGTGATGCCATAACAAAATAGTTGAGATGCATAGCCTTTGTGTGGATAATTTTATATATTTTGAGGTAAACCTTTCTTTTAGCATTTGTTAGAATACTAATTTTTAAAGTTCAAATTTGTACTTACATATTTATTCTAGGATTGAACTAAATATAAATTAATTTCTAAAATAAAGTACATAGGTAGTACAGTTAAAGATATTTATTTCCTAAACCTAAACCAGTGGTTTTCAAACTCTATTTCCTTTCAGTTCTCTGTGTGTTTCAAGTTCTCCAACTTGTCTTTAATCAGAATTTTATATATTGGGCTTCTACATATGATTTCATTTACTGAAAGTTTTCTAGAGATCAAGAGGGGTTTGAAACAAAATGATATTTCATTTTTTGAAAAAATTGATTATAATTGACTGGATTTGGGGGGAAATGTTCATATAATAAAATCAGGAAAGTAGAAGTGCTGGAGTACTAGGAAGGGTTTTAAGAAGAGCAAAGATTCAGCAAGCAAAAATACTTACTGTATTTGACTTTTCCAAGAGGAAAATGACAAGAAAATAAAATTCTGAAAAGTAGCGAAGAAGGCAACTTTCAGGCTCTGTCTTGGGTTATTGTGGATTCAGCTCAGGGATGTATCTTAGGCATCTACAATGCTGAACTCTTCTACCTCTGTTGTTTAGGACAGTGACGTTGGGGAGAACAGAAAGAGTCTCGGGGTGAAAGACCTAATTATAGTCAGTATCCTCCATTTAGTAGATGTAATAACGCATCTTACAAAGAAAATGTGTTCCGCAAAAGCTGAAGAGAAACACACCAGGTATTGCAGAAAGATTTGATGGTTTCTTACTGACATATTAGTAGGGTTTTATTTTCCTTTTGCCATTTCTAGACTTGAAAAATTCAAAACACTTTCATTTCCAATAAAACCAGTTGAATACTTTTTATGTGTAATAGTTTTCAAAGTGAAACTTTTTGCCAACCTATAGAAACTATCAGAGTTGCTTTTGACTTTGATTTTTGAGAGTTGAATTTCCTTAGTTTCCATGATTTGGTTAAGTCCAGTGTCTTTTTTCTTCCTCTGTGATTATGACTCCTGGTGTGTCTGTGGTTACAGACTCTTGGTTCCTAGCAATGTAAGACTTGAAGTAAACCATCACACAGATCACCTGTCTCTTGTTACAGTTGAAATGACAAAAGCATAGGTTATGACTTTAAAGTGTATCATAGTATGATTTTAAAACAGTTTAACAGTTGAAATTATACAGCTTTTATCTAAGCATATTTTAGATTTATAAAGGATCATGTTTATCCTTTCTGAGTATTTATTAAATAATTTTGCCTTCTGTGCCATACACTTTGAAACTGGGCAATGAGAATAGTTAATAGTTTCTGAAATTATATGGTCAATATCAGAAAGAAGGAAAAAATCTAAACCAATATAGAAACTGTAATAAGATGCTTTTTGAACTTTAGTGTAATCATTAACAAACTTATGATATAATCTGTCTTTGTCTTTTTAGCTCTCTTTAAAATGGCCAAAAAGTTATTTTTTCTCTCACAGGTTTTTGTGAATCAGATGAAATAATAGGCATACAGTCCTATGTGCACTTAAAACTAAATTCTCTCCAGGCACGGTGGCTCACGCCTGTAATCCCAGCACTTTGGGAGGCCAAGGTGGGCAGATCACCTGAGGTCAGGAGACCAGCCCGGCCAACATGGTGAAATCCTGTCACTACTAATAATACAAAAATTAGCTGGGTGTGGTGGCGCATGCCTGTAATCCCAGCTACTCGGGAGGCTGAGGCAGGAGAATTGCTTGAACTCGGAAGGTGGAGGTTGCAGTGAGCTGAGATCGCACCACTGCACTACAGCCTGGATAGCAAGAGTGAAACTCTGTCTCAAAAACAAACAAACAAACAAACAAACAAACAACAAAAAAACAAATAAAACCTAAATTCCAGTTGTATTAAAGATCAGCTTACTAAAACTGAAACAATAGTATTTTAGAAAAAATTAGTAGGAGATCTGAATTACTGAATATTGCATTTTTTTTTGTACTTATAACATTTACAGAGGTTGCCTCATGGTTTTCTGCCAAATATGAAACTTGAAGTTGTGGATAAACGGAACCCCAGGTTAATTCGTGTTGCTACGATTGTAGATGTTGATGACCAAAGAGTAAAGGTACATATTTTAAATTACTACGTTATTATATCAGTATTTTTCCTACATTAGTATTTTTCCTCTACCCTCCCATTCTATGAACTTCCCTCGTTTTTTAATTCATCTGCACAATAGTTTTCTGGGGGAAAAAACATTCTGGATTTGACCTTGAAGATTGACCCTGGCCAAGATGGGACTAGAGAATCCCTAAAAAAGGAGAGGGTGTAACTCACACCTTAAACTGGCTACAGAGGCTCTGATTTTTTGGTACAACAGAAGAATAAAACTCCAACTGGTTTAATTTCTTGTCACGGGTCTTTGGATAGAGAGATTCCCAGCTTATGTGTGTGTACAGGGGAAAATCTGTAGATGAGACATGACTGACTTTGAGAGAGATTCTAATACATTTCTGTTTGGATTTGGTGTTTTGACTTTTACTGTCAGTTCTTTTTTTAAGCTTATTTTTATTGGCATTATTCTATTTTTCTTGAAATCATTGTCATTAAACAGCTGACCAAGAACAATTAAATCTTTGTTTCCTGCTTTTCTTTGTCAAACAAAAAATTAAAAAGTTTATTCACTGTAACTAAAAAGGTTAGATTTCGAATGAAGGATTTGATTAAAATATTTCTATACTATCCTTTATTTTTATCCTTTATTTTTCTCAGAGAGCTGAAAGCATCTGTAGAATTTATTAAATTTCCTATAACATATTACACTTCAAAAATTATTTTCCATGCAAGTATATTTTCTTTTCATAATAATAAAGATTGAAGTCAACTAATTTTAATAGCCACTATCTTAAAAGATTTAGGTTTGATATAATTTAAAAGAAATCTTACTTGCTATATCCCTAATTTGAAAATAATATCTGATTCAATTTATGGAGAATAATCAGTACATACATTTTAGTAAAATTTAGAGATGAGTGTCCAGCTTGACAATAGATTATCAAAAGAATTTATACTGGAAATGTCCTTTACTCTTCTGATGAATGAAAACAAAAACTATGTTAAATAATATTCGGGAATAACATAGGTATTTTACCATATACCTTCTTATTAATGTTTTAAGTTTAATTTTAAGCATATTCCTTTAATTCTTATTTATTTCTGGCATTTTACTGTTTACTCTTATGGCATTTTCAATGGAAATGACTTTTGCATATCATAATTGCTTTGTTAATTCAGTGACATTTTATTATTAACTTTCATTTTAAAAGTAGTTCAGGCACAATGGCTCATGCCTGTAATCCCAGAATTTTGGGAGGCCGAGGCGGGTGGATCATCTGAGGTCAGGAGTTCCAGACCAGCCTGGCCAACATGGTGAAACTCCATCTCTACTAAAAATACAGAAATTAGCTGGGTATGGTGGCACGTGCCTGTAATCCCAGCTGCTTGGGAGGCTGAGGCAGGAGAACTGCTTGAGCCCAGGAGGCAGAGGTTGCAGTAAGCTGAGATCATGCCACTCTACTCCAGCCTGGGCGACAGAGCTGGACTCCATCTCAAAAAAAAAAAAAAAAAAAAAAAAAAAAAAAAAAGAGTATTGCATTTCTAAGATAAGCTCAATCTTAATAGCACATCAAATCTGACTTAGATTTTTAGTTGACAGACTATTTTCTTATTGTTCATAAGATATTTACTGTAGCATCGATTGATCATTTGTTGCCAGTTTATGAGCAAGCAATTGAAGTTTTCCTGCTCTCGGCTTTGCCCAGTACATTCTTCAATTAATGTGTTGATCATATTGTTCTGTTATTCTCTAATTTTCTTTGTAAAGTCAATATTTTTCAAAGGCAGTCTTGATCCCAGCACATAATAGATGCTTACTGTATGTGTGAGTGAATTAAGGAAGGTGTGGAGGAGTGAATGGCACTGAATGTACTTTGGCACTCTGACTGTTATCTGAGTATGCACATATGATTGTGTTGGTCAACAAGCACTCTTCTCTTGTTTTCAATTATTTTCATAACTGCTCTTCTCTTGGACATCTGGAGTAATAATGTATTGGAAAATGCCCTCAGACAAGACTGATCTGGGTTCAAATTCCAGCACTGACTTATTTGACTGTGTGGTAACTTGGTGAAGTTACTCAACATATTTGAACTTTCCTTATCTGTAAAGTGATGGCATCAACCATACCTACCTCACAGGCTTGTTGTGAAAATTCAATGTGGTCGTGTATGGAAAATTCCTGAAACTCTACCTGGCTCTTTATATTATAGGTACCTTAGCAGTAGCCGCTGCTGTAATTAATTGGTGCACACTTGCTGTGCTGCCCTCCCTGGGTGTATTTATTTTCTGTATTAATGAAGGGGCCTCATGGAAGCAATTGTCATCAGTAGATGGACAAAGGACAAGCCTACCCTTCTTGGTTCAAAAAGCAGGAAATTTGATTGGAATTATGTGGGGGATGTTAATGGGAGCAGATGTTACTGTGCTGCATGCCTGTGTTTGATTGTGAGAGCAGAGTCAGCCTGTTCTAACATCAAGAACTACATTTTCAACAATGCCTATGGTGGTGATGGCACTTAGTCTTTGTCAGACACCGTTCTAAGGGCTTTACATTTGTTAATTGTATCCTCCTGCATCCATGTGAAATAAGGTACTGTTGTTATACCCATTATATAGATGAAGAAACTGAAGCCCACAGAGGTTAAATAACTGGTCCAAGGTCACAAGATAGTATATATGGGAACAGGGCTTTAAACCCCAGCTTTTAAACAGATGTTTTCAACTCTAGAGCTTATAGCATTCCTACTCTTCCTACTCTTGTGTTCTAATTTTTATCCTAAATAACTCACTTCCTAGTGGGAGAGCAGATGTGTAGGATGAGGAGTTGTGACTGCCCACAACCCCACTCACTTTGTCGCTTGTGTCCAAGTCCACATTGCCTGTCCTGCCTGGAGGGTCCTGTGTGGTACTGGCAGTTCTTGACAGAGCACGACAGATCCACTAAAGATGACTTCATTTCCTTCTGCCACTCCCCAAATATGTGGTTGGCCTTATGTAGTTTATTAGTTCTATTTTTCTTATACCTTTTTTGAGATACAATTCACATACCTTAAAATTCAATGGTCTTGAGTATATTCACAAAGTTGTGCAACCATCACCACTAAGTTTAAATATTTTCATCACCCCAGAAAGCAACCTTGTACCCATTAGCAGCCACTCCTCATTCTACCCTCCTTCTACCCAACCAAACCCCTGGTAGTCACCAATCTATTTCCCATAGTGTCTATGGATTTGTTTAGTCTGCACAATTAATATAAACAGAATCCTATAATATGTGATCTTTTGATTGGCTTCTTTCACCTGGTATAATGTTTTCAAGGTTCATCCATATGGCAGTAAGTATCAGTACTTCATTCCTTTTATTTCTGAATAATATCCATTTTATGGATATACCGCATTTTGTTTATCTCCTTGTCAGTTGATGGACATTTGGGTTGTTTATTTTGGGCTATTTTGATTACTGCTGGGATAAACATTTACATATGTTTTTGTGTGAACATATATTTTCATTTCTTTTGGATATATACCTAGGAGTGGAATTGCTGGGTCATATGGTAACTCTATATTTAAGATTTTGAGGAAAAGCCAAAATGTTTTCTGAAGTGGCTGCACTGTTTTACTTTCCCATTAGCATTATACGAGGACTCCAATTTCGCCACATCTTCACCACCACTTGTTACTGTCTGGTTTTTGTTTTGTTTTGTTTTGTTTTTTTGTTTATTTGTTTGTTTGTTTGTTTTTGCTAGTTTAGTGGGCCTTATGGGCTTCAGGTCTAAAGAAATCAGGATTATTATTATTTATATGTGCTCGCTAATAGTATCCCGGCTAAGAGAATTGGGATGAAATAACTTGCCTAGTGTTTGTAATAGTAGAAGTGGTAACAGTAGTGGATGTAGTGGTGCAAGTATCAGAAGTAATAGAAGTAGTAATAGTAGAGTGGGTACTTAGCAAGTATGTTATATATCATATTTTTGGCTTCGCATCAACTCTTTTAAGTAGATGTTATTTTTGCTGTGTAGTTGACCTGGAGAACTTAAGCAATCTGATGAAGTTTCAAGGATATCCATGTTTCTAATCCGAAACCAGTATTCTCTACGTTTTAGCAATTGCCCTGTAGCTGCGATAAGCCATTGGAATTAGAGACCATACATGGTCAGTGCCGGGGGATAGGACTGTCAGCAGCCTCATCCAAGATCCTCTGCTCGCTCACCCTCATAAATCCACTTAAACTAGTCAGGCCAGATTTTCTGATTTTCATACTGAAAATACTCATTTGGTGATGTGTGGTTCATTGGCAGGTGAGTGGTGAAGTTTTTCATGCCATGGCAGGGTTTTAAGATGCTAGTTTATTAATTATGATAGTTGCTCTCTAATAAATATTTATGATGTACTCGGTGTATCTTGTTCAATTTATAGCCAGCTATTATGTTTAATAGTTATTCTTTTGTTTGATTGTACAGTGTGTGCTGTTATATCTGAAAGCCCATTACTGTCACCTTATCAGAAAATGCACATTAAATTACAGTAGATGGATGGATGCTTTTAGGAAGTTTAGCCATTATTTGTGGGAAAAAGTATTCTACAAATAAATGTAAAGGAAGGACTTAAAACAGAGTAATATTTGATAAATGTTTGCCCTGTGGGAAGTGCAGCTAAGCTGTGAAATGAATTATAAATGAATTTCAAATTGATGTTTTAAGAAGTTCTACTGAATCATTAATAAATTGAGTCCTTCAACAAGTCTTTTCCTATTTAATGCATTAACTGGACATATTTGTGGCATTTCACAATGAAATCAGAGCATCATGACCGAGAGGAATTGTTATGGCTGTCTAATTATATGACTAGAAACTATTTTGGATTTTACGTCAGACCAATAAGTTCAAAAGCTCTTGTCTGAGAAAAACCTGCAGGAGTATTAATGCAAAGCAAAAATCCAGATATGAGTCAGTGATGTTCACTTTACTGCAGGTCGCCTGTGCTTCCAGAAAGAAGCCACCTGACCTCTGTCTAACTGGCATTTTTTTTTTTTCAGACAGGGTCTCGTTCTGTTGCCTAGGCTGAAGTTTGGTGGCACGATCGTGGCCTGCCGCAGCCTTGACCTCCATGGGCTCACACGATTCTTACACCTCAGCCTCCCTAGTGGCTGAGACTACAGTGTGCGCCATCACACCTAGCTAAGTTTTGTAATTTGTTTTTCTTTGCAGAGATGGGGTTTTGCCATGTTGCCCAGGCTGCTCTTGAACTCCTGAGCTCGAGTGATCCACCTGCCTTGGCCTCCCAAAGTTCCGGGATTATAGGCGTGAGACATTGCACCTGGCCTGGGATGCGTTTTTGACGAGGGCTTTGAAATATGAGGATAGAACAAGATACCAACATTAAAAACAACTGTCCTTTGAGCTAAGCTTATCATTAATGGCCATGACAGTGTCACAGTGATTGATAGCTGTCTTCATCTGGGAAGGAGACTGGGACAATTTCAGAACTGTTATGACCCATCAATGAAAAGATAATTTCTTGAGTAGGTAAAACTATAAATTAGTGTCAGCCATGAATTCCAGAAAAGTTGAAGCAGGGAGAGTGCTCAACCAGGTGAACGTGCCTCCGTTAATTCTAGGTAAAACGAAGAACAGCAGTGACAGCACTAGAGCTGGCTCACTCAAGCCCCCATGCTGCTGTGTCCTTGCTTCCCATTTTCTTACTCTTTTATTCTTCACAGCAACCCAATAAAGTAGCACATGTAAGGAAATGGGCACAGAAAGCTTGAGGGACTTGGCCAACGTTGCACAGATTATAAGTGGTAGAGCCAGGTGGGAACCAGTCGGCCTGGTTCCTCAGCCTGAGCTCTTAAACCAGGTGACAGTGCCTTTTCTGTAAGGAGCCAGAGAGTAAATATTTCAGGCTTTGTGGGCCGTGTGGTCTCTGCGGTAACTGCTCAACTCCACTGTCCATCACTAAAACAGCCAGAGACAATATATAAACAAATAAATGACTCTGAAATTTGCATCCCACATACTTTTCACATGTCATGAAATAATCTTCTCTTGACTTCTTCCCCAGCCATTTAGAAATGTAAACACCATTTTTCGCGCACGGGACACACAAAAACAGGTGGTAATAGGGGTCTTTTTGGCCTGTGGGCTGTGATCTGCCAACCCCTGTCTTAAGAGATACTGTATTGGTTAGACTATTAGATGAATGTATTTAGTTGTTACCTTTAGTATAAGTAGTTTTATATCCTTGTGTTATTTTTTCCAATATTTTATTTTTGGACCAAATCACATCTATATTTAATTTTCGGTCTAGTTTTAGATAAATTTTAGCTATTAAGTAAAAAAAAGGTAGAAGAAATGCGGGCTACCATGTAATCAACGGCTTCTGGATTTAAAAGAAATACATATTTTTTCCTCCTATCAGTTGATAACCTTCTGTTTATTCGGTTTTCAGTGTGAAAGTAGCCAAGCCCCTGAAAGGATGTCTAGTCTCTCACTATATTTGTATTCTTCAAGAACTGTAGCAGGGATTTACCTTTCATGTTTTTATTAAAGTCAGTGCACCAAGAACAGAAATACATGCCTGGCAGCACCACCGAAACATGTGACCTTGGAGATGAATTGGAGCCTACTCTAGGACTCCTTGGATAACTTCCTCACCCTGTGCCCATCTTACCAGCCTGACCTGTGAGATCTAATGAGATCCTGACATGATTATTTGGCTAGAGCCATCAGCTTAGTGATGAGCTAGATAGAATAGAAATAGAATGTTTCACAGTTCTCTGTGCACAACACTGTGCAGAAACTTCTTAAATAAAAGATGATGATGTAGCACTAGTTGTTCTTAACTCTTCTTTTTTAGGGATATACATTTCTTTGAGTGTCTGAGGGATGCTACAGATAGCTCCCATGCAAAATGCATATATGCTTGTACACGAATACAGGATTATATTTGTGTTTCAAGGGTTCATGGGCCTTTGAGTAAGGACCTCATTTTAGACTAACAGTTCTTGATAAAGCAGGCTCTTGATTCTGCATACCCTTGGTCCTTTATTCAGAGCTTTATATTTGCTCAAAAAGTGTAAGTAAGACCTCTGACCCTCTGTGATAATGAAGCCACCTCATTTCCCAGACCTTCAGTCAGAATGTGCAATATGTACTCACTCTATGCCTTCAGAGCAAACAAGAATCTGTGGGATTTGTCTTAGCTTTGGAGGAGACATACACATTCTCTGCCGTTTTCCTGAACAGAAGTGTACTATTTCTGACCAGCTGCAGTTCTGACATTCCAGATGCCCTTACTAATACTGATACTTAGCTAATTATGCCAAACATCGTCTCTGTTGCTCACATCCTGCTTTGTAGGCACTCTATTTTTAACCGCTGGAAGAATATCTTTCAAAAATAAATAAGTGAATAATAGACTAACTAAGCAAGATGGTGACCACATTCTCCCCCCGACTCCTTCTTCCAAAATCTCTGCCATTTTTCTTCCAAAATCTATGCCATTTTTCTTCCAAAATGTCTGCCATTTTTCTTCCAAAATCTCTGCCATTTCTTGTGATATAAGAAAGGATGGTGGACTCAGGGAAAGGAGAGTTTTCTTCGAGAAGAGGATGAGTAGATTTTTATACAAGATTCATTTATTTCCAGAATGTAGTTATTCTAGTTTCCTATTACTACTTTAACAAGCTACTACAAATGTAGTGGGGACAGGTTGATGGGTGCAGCAAACCACCATGGCACATGTATACCTATGTAACAAACCTGCACGTTCTATACATGTATCCCAGAACTTAAAGTAAAATAAAAATAATAAAAAAAAAACCCAGCACAAATAATGTAAAATAAAAAAAATAAAAAACCAGTATGTTACATTTCTCTAGGTCGGAAGTATCACTGGGTTAAAATGAAGGTGTCTGCAAGGCTGGTTCCTTCTGGAAGCTCTGGAGAAGAATCTATTTCCTTGTCTTTTCTACCTTCTAGAGGCCACCTTTACTCCGTGGCTTCTGGTCCCTCTCTCCATCCCTATTCAAAGCTAGCAGCATAGCACCTTCAAACCTCTGCCTCCGACACTCTTATTTTCCTCTTCTAAGCACTGTTGTAATTTCTTTGAGTTCACTGAATAATCCAGGACAACCCCCCATCTTAAGATCCTTAACTTGACCACTCTCACAAAAATCGCCTTGCCGTATAAAGGGACCTATTCACAGGTTTCAAGGATTAGAATTTCGCCATCTTTGGGAGCCTGTTATTCTGCCTTATGCAATTGCTTTACATAAAAGTAAGATATTCAGGAAAAAGAAGTAGAAGAGATGAGGTCTACTGTGTAATCCACAGCTTTCATTGACTGAGCACTGCTAAAGTAGAAGAAAGAGACCATCCCAGGAGCTGTGGGCCCTGCAGATATGATGCATACCTGGAACCTGCCCTCACCATCTACCTGGAGAGAGAGGATAGTGCGACAGTTCAGTGTGATAGTGCAAGGCACAAACCCTCAAGTACTGTAAAAGCCATTCCAAATGCAGGGAGCATTGTGCTGAGGGGCAGATGGCTTCCCAAGAATGGTTTTTCTCCTCTTAGAAAAAGTATGTAACATAACTTGTTTTATTTGCATTTCCAAACACCAAATGCTTTTATTTACTATCATGTAGAGACAAAAGAGACTTTGGGTTTAATTCGTTTTAATGTAAATCTGTGTGTATACATACGTGTATATATGGATGCACATATATGTTTTTTTTCTTTTAAAGCTATTGAAAACCCCTTGGACAGGTGATCTATGCAAGATTTTTATTTGGATTGTGACCAGAGGAATCATGAGGAGTTACACAGCTGTTGAAGCCATCAGGGCTCAGCTGGGGGAGAAGGGGCGGTGGCCCCAGCCCAAGCAGTAGCCACAGAGCTTTTTCTTTTCCTCCTGCCCCTTGCTAAAGACTCATTCCCAACTTCTCCAGCCCAGGACTCCATCTAGAGTCCTGTGTGTGTCCTTGAGTCCTTGGCACAGCCGGTGCTGGGCCATGGAAACAACAGGACCAGGCCATATTCACGGGAAAGTGTCTTTCTCCAACTCCAAGGGGCATGGCAATAGAAAAAAGGGGGTGTGTAGATCCTGTAAACACGGAGGATGGAGTGGTGTTTCAGGGTTGTTGGACCAAACTGAGGGGACGAATCAAAGCTGAACCAAAGGGGTGCTGAGGAGCAGTCTGGGCAGCATGTCAGCCCCAGGAACGGGGGATGTGAGGCAGGCTGGGCACACACCCTAAACGGGCACGGCAGAAGGTGTTCAGGCAGATTTCATGCCCAGGCTTAGGGCAGCCATGTGGCAGCTGAGGGTTCATTCCAGAGCTGAATGTGGCCTTGGAAAGGCTTGGTACAGGTAGGGCTCTCTAGAGACTTCCCAGTCAAGATCAGCAGAGTGTAGTGTCTGCATCACCTGGGAGCTGGTGAGAAACATAGAATCTGGGGCAGCACCCCAGACCCCTGGAATCAGAATCTGCATTTTCCCGAGATCCCACCTGGTGTGTATGTGCATTGAAGTTTGCAATCCCTGTTCTTAAACAGGAGCAAGGAATACCTGTTTGCTCCTAGGACTGGGTGGAGTGACTGTTCTTTGCCCTGGTTTGTGATACCTTTCTCCACGTGAACCAAGGAGGGTGGTGGTGTTCACTCCACAGTGAGTTAGGGATGAGTGGCTTCTTTTGGCTCTGAATTCAGCAGACATCAGGCCCTCCCAACTCAACACTGTTATAAGGTTCTCTGGAAAGCCCTTCCACCTCAACAGTGTCGTAAGTTGAGGAAGTCTAGTCAACTTTACGAGCCAATTACACCCTAATTTTGGAATAAACTTCAGGTAAGCTTGAAATGTACTCTCCTTGCTTTGGGCTGGAATGTGAGGCTCTGTTAGAGAGCTGGAGTCTGGCTCATAGTCTTTGAATTCTTAATGTGATGGATGATGTGGGAGGAGTCGGCTATCCCACCTCATCAGCATTTCCCTATCTAGCCTGTTTTCTTGAGGGGGATCTGGGGGTAGTAGTTATTATCATAGATTCTATGCCAGTGTGTTTACTTGTTTTCTTTGACCTCGTTTTTCCTTTTGAGTCCTCTTGTTGGCTTCTCTGCTTTTCTTAACCTCTGAAGACTGGCACTGGCCAAAGCATTGGTCCTGGGCCTTTTGCTGTTTCTTCCCTATGCTGTGTACTCAAGCCTGACTGCATGAAGTGCCCAGCAGGCACCAGCACTTGGTACAGCTCTCCCAGGTGGTTTTAATACATGCCTGGGCTGAGAATGTCTGCTCAGTTCTCTCTCTCTAAGTGAGGCCATCCATTCCCTTGGTTTTCAGCACTTTATATTTGCCAATAACTTTAAAAATTGTATCTACCGCTGTGACCTCTCCCAGAGCTCCAGGGTTAGGTATGTAACTGGTACTTTTGACATCTTTTGTATGTCTGTGTTAATTTTTCCTGGACTGAGCTCCTCAATACACACACCTTTTTCTTCCCTAGGCATCTTCAACTTAGTAAATGGTAGCCTGATCTACCAAATTGCTTAAAACAGAAACTGGGAGTCATTCGTACAATCTACCCGTCTCAGAGTTGCCACACATGGTCAACCACCGTAGTCTATGGACACTAACTCCAGACAATATATTCCTAGTCTCCTTACCTCTCTCTATTCCTATGACTGCAGTCCTCCTGACTGCCACCCTAATGAAAGCCAGCAGCATCTCTCACCTGGACCACTGCAGTCACCTGCTAGCTTGTTTCTCTGCACCTGCTGCAGACCCTCTCAATCTTCACAACCCAAAGATGCCAAAGTGATCTTAAACATATGAACTGGACCACATGACTCCCTTGCATACATCCTTCCATGACGTCCCATTGCATCTAGGTAAAAAAAGAATCAGCTCTTCGGTATGTCCTACTAGATCCTGCAAAGTCAAGTCCTAACTTACTCCTCCAACCTGTTGTTCAAAGACAAACTTTAAACAAATTTAACAGAGTTTACTTGAACTAAGGAATGATTAACAAATCGGGTAGCTCTAGAACCAGAAGAGGTTCAGGGTGACTCTGTGCTGCCACATGGTCGGAGATGATTTATGGACAGAAAATGGGAAGTGATATGCAGAAAATGGAAGGGAGGCACAGAAGCAGCTGGATTGGTTGCAGCTCTGCATTTGCCTTATTTGAATGTGATGTGAACAGTTGTCTGCCTTTGACTGGCTGAAAGTTGGTGACTGGCACAAGAGTAGGTTACAGTCTATTTACATATCCAATTAGTTGCACTTCACTGTATACAGAGAAACCTTTAGGCTGAACACAAAATATGTAAGGAGGCAGCTTTAGACTAAACCTAATTTAACACTGTCTTATTCCACACTTTTTGGGGATACATTATATTTGTCCATACTTATGGGGTACAATTTTGTACATATTTATGGGGTATTTATATTTATGCAATATTTATACATATTTATGGGGTGCAATTTTATGTGAAATTTTGTCTCAAGCATAGCATATGTAATGATTAAGTCAGGTTATTGCACACTCTATCATTGTGAATATAAATTTGCATTTTTCTTTCCCAGTTGGTTGTCTTTTCCTTCTCTTTGAGTCTCTCTGTAATCCCTCACTTCATTGGGAATGTAATTTTTGTCTA
The DNA here is from genome assembly GCF_037993035.2 of Macaca fascicularis. Lineage (NCBI taxonomy): Eukaryota > Metazoa > Chordata > Mammalia > Primates > Cercopithecidae > Macaca > Macaca fascicularis. The sequence goes on along the minus strand of NC_088392.1, from coordinate 74,685,861 downwards.
TTCTCACATAATTGCCTGATTATAAATTTCAAAGTGAGCCAAAATTTAATCTTGTGGCCAGAGAAACACAAAGAGCCATTTTGAGAGATTTGCCTTCAAATTTATCTCCACAAATGTCCAAGAGAACCCTAAGCCCATTCATGGCATTCTACTCCATTTTCCTGATAACTTCATGTTCTCATTCTCCAAGAGAACCGTTTCACACACCCTCGCTCCTCATAGCCTTCACCTCATTCTCTTCTAGTGATCTTCCCTCTCATTCACTGGGAAAAGAGAAACTCGTGGTAAAATTGCCGATATTCCCATGACCAAGCCCACCTCTTAATCCGTGTCTGAACATGTACACTTGGAGTTTCTACTTGTTGCGGTGGGAGAATTATTCCTGCTGCTATTGAAGCAATTCACTGTTTTCTTACACGAATTTAGTTTTCATCATAGGCATTTATGGTTATCTGACATTAGATTATATATTGGTTTTGTTTATTTATACTTTGTTTTGCCTCTAGAAGTTAGTGGAAGGAACATTTTTATCCCTTGATTACCCAAGTACTCTTGATATCCCTAGTGCCTATGGAACAGCACCTGGCATTTTATGGGTACTCAATAAATATTTGCCAGATGAATGAAGAAAAGAATGAATGTGAGTTGCAAATAAGAGTGTACTGATAGGTTATTTATTGGTGCAAATTGCTGTTTATTAAGGATTATGTATTCCTTATGCAAAACAAATGTGCATTAGCCATTGGCATTAACTAAACACTCTCTACATATTCCTTAAAAGAGGAGCTATTTCTAACATCACATAGAAAATTTGATTCATTGGTGTTTCTGTATTATGAATATGCCTTTAAGAAGCAATATGCTTACTTTAAGCATGGCTGAGAATTACATAATATTTGAATAATTTAAATCATGTATTATTTCATTTTATATGATGCTTCCTCCCTTGAAATACTGACAGAGTGAACCATGGCAGAATTGTAATAGTGTCAAAGAAGCATAGCCCATTATGAGGCCATTATACTAATAACATATGACAAACAGTGGGACTGTGGAGTAGTAATGGATAGATAATGGATAATAAATGGTTGGAATTCTGAACAGTATTGTTTGCTAGTGATTTTCCAGTAATAATAACCTCCTTCTCTAAAAATAATGTTTGCTGGTGATTTTCCAGTAATAATAACCTCCTTCTCTTAAAATAAATGTAACTCTAATGGCAAAAACTGCCAGTAGCATGAAGGATTCAGATTGTTTTTTGAGTGTGGCCTACTTCACTTAACTTAAGGCATCTAGAGAACCAAGTTAATCTCTCTGTTTCCTGGCCAGCTAGGAGAGTTCCTCCTACAGCCTGTGCCCACAATGACTCCAGTGTATGCTTATCAGTGCATGAGCATGGTGTATTTTAATAAATGGAAAATCCCCAAGCCCCAAATTGATATACAAAATATTATTACATCTTCTTATTCACTGTGTTCCACAGTGATTATTTCTCATTTGCACCTAAGATTCCGAAATGAAGAAACAGGTTTACACCCCTGTGCTTTGCTGCTGCCTTCAGGAAATTGGCAGTAGTGGCCTCTGTTAATATACCCCTTAACCCCTCTTCTTTACCACCCCTAGTTGTCATTGAGCTTCGATCAGTGGCCTCTGCTGGCAGCTTCCTCCTTCCGGGGGTGTTGTCCATCACTGTGCTGGCATTCCTGCCTGTCCTGCCTGACAGCTTCCTGTAGGACACTTCCAAAGCTCTTTCACTGCCCTTGGGCCCTGGGTATTGCAGTGAGAGCCCAGAGATTTATACGTTACTCTGGTCATTTTTTGTAATTCTCTGCTGTCACCTATAAGCAAATTTGGTGTTACAACAGTACTCCTTTCTGTTTAAGCTCATTTGAGTTTTTTCACTTCAGTTGCCTCCATAAACTACTTTTATTCAAGAACAAGGTCATAAAGGTCTGTTTCTGACCCCCAAAGCCATCTTTCTCCTTATCCTTCAGATTTCCCCTTCTGCCCAGAGCTGTGGATAGCATAGCTGCTTCCTGCCCTGGATCCTGCCTTTCTTCCCGTCTCATGGCAATAGGGCTTAGGATCTTAGCTTTTAGCTTTTAACCCACTTGTCCAGGCAGTAAATTCTACTTGTATGTACTACTGGTGGTCTCTGTATAGTAATCCCATTGCCTAGGCCAATGCAGTCCAGCAGAACTTCCTGCAGTGACAGGCATGGCCTCTCCCTGTTCTCTCCAGTGCACTGGCCACTCGCTGCATATGGCTGTTGGGCACTTGAAATGTGACTAGTGAGACTGAGGACCTGGAGTTTTCATTTCAGTTGAGTTTAATGAATTTAAATGGAAATAGCCACCTATGGGCAGTGGCTGTTACATCAGACAGTGTAGCTTTAGGGTATTCATTTGCAAGTAGAAATAGTGGCCAATGCACATCCACCTTAAGAAGCCCCATGTAGGCATGAGGGGGCTGATTACCTGCTCCTAGGAAGCTGATGCTGTGTTGGATTTGGGGTTAGCCATAGTTTATTCTTTTGTCTTCTCTGTCAGCTTGTGTCTTTAGGTCAACTATTTGCTATCTCTTTAACATCACTAGTGAACATCATAAACTTAAAAAGTTTAACAGATTTTTCCCTCTTTAGAAATAAAAAATGTAATTTAAATGAGTGGGGAGAAACTGGTTAAACATTTGAAAAATCAGTAATTACATAGCGATTAATTCCCAAGCTTGAAAATTGTCTAAATATTTAAATTGGCCTTTCTATTTCTACCCTAAGGTATATTTTCAGGATTGTGAACATCATAATAAATAGATGCGACCTCATCAGACTGAGAGAACATGTCTGAGGTTCAGTAGTTTAATAACTATTCTCTAGTATTACATGTGACCAGTCTGTCACTGTCAACATTTAAATTCCTTGTCAGTTAGACAGTGATTACACTGTCCCCTTTGAATAGGCGGAGAGATCTTCATTTAATACTTCTTGTGACATATGGTCATTTTTTCTCATCATTTTGGACTGATTTGTAGAATTTTAGAATTGATGTTTTCTGGGGGATTGATTTTGTTGAAACTCAAAGCAGGTGGCCTGGAATGGAGAAGCAGATGAAGGAACATGAAGAAAAATACACACTAGAAACTAACGCCTTTAGATCCATGGTTATTCTTTAAAAATATGTGTTATACAGCCAGTGCCAGACTATGGTGCAAGATGTGGAAATAAGGCAAAAGACTTCCTTAGGCGTGAAATCCCACTAAAGATGAGGATAAATAAAGTATATTGAGAGTGGTGCAGAATTTTTGGGTTTCAATGTAGTGTTTTCTCTTTCTCTGATAAATATCAGGAATCTTACTGTAAACAGGGAATAAATCAGATTAGCATGTGGGAAAATGAAACAGACAAATGGAGCTAAAATAGCTGCTTCACTACCATTGAGAGTGAGTGGTTGCAGCCCTGAGGTAAGATTGGTGCAGGGATTATGCTGTGTGTTCAAGTTGTGTTATTCACATTTTCATTGTGAAGGTATGTTGACCATAAATAAGATAATTTTTCATCAGCAGTAAAATACCCACGAGGAGAGACTGAAGAAAGATGAAAGCAATATTTAGATTAGCTTAGGCAATCACAGTGGCATCAAGAAAGGCAGAAGGAGGTCAAAGAAACAGGCTGAATTAAGAGGCACTGAAAGTGGATGAGTGGAGAAGGGAGAGAAGGTGCGCCACCCCAGCCCCAGTTCTGTCTGGCCTGCACTACTTGACCTAACCGATGCTTCCGGGCTGTGGGCTCGACAGTGTCAAAGCTTCGCATTACTTCCTTCAAATACTTCCAAAGGCAGCAGTGATAGCAAATGAGTTTGTACCTGTAGACATCTGGGTGTGGCAGGAACCTTGGCTAAGTGGAAGTCTGGGTCACCAGGACAAGGTGGATGACGGAATCATAGTCTGCAGCTACACAGACGAAGGCTGCCCCAGGAAGGCCAGTGTTGCCGAAAGGCAAGCTGTACCTAGAACCAAGTAGGGGCCTGGTTAACACAGTCAAGACTGGGATATATACCCAAAGGAATACAAATTATTCTATCACAAAGACACATGCACGCATATGTTCATTGCAGCACTATTCACAGTAGCAAGGACATGGAATCAACCCAAATGCCCATCAATAATAGACTGGAAAAAGAAAATGTGGTACATATATACCATGGAATACTATGTAGCCATAAAGAGGAATAAGATCATGTCCTTTATGGGGACATGGATGGAGCTGGAAGCCATTATCCTCAGCAAACTAATGCAGGAACAGAAAACCAAACACTGCATGTTCTCACTTATACGTAGGAGCTGAACAATGAGAACACTGGACACAGGGAAGGGAACAGCACACACTGGGGCCTGTCGGGGGTTGGATGGGGGGAGGGAATGCATTGGGAAAAGTAGCTAATGCATGCTGGGCTTAATACCTAGGTGAGGGGTTGGCAGGTACAGCAAACCACCATGGCGCATGTTTACTTGTGTAATAAACCTGCGCACCCTGCACATGTACCCCAGAACTTAAAATAAAAGTTTAAAAAAAGAATAGTTGAAGCCTGAGAGTTTTTAGCACCAATTACCATAGCTATCTGACTTAGGACCACTTTTCCAGTTTTATCTGTAAGCGGTTCAGGGCCCTGCTTGGCCTTGCCTTTTGGATGGAACTTCAGATCATGGAGGAATTGTTTAAGGAGTATCTGTCAAGGTTCTTCTGTTGCAAGTAAGAGAAATCCAGGACTGACCTAGTCTGAAAAGGAAAGGACCCTAGTTTGCTGGCTCCCTGAATAGGAGGACCTGGGTCTGGCTACAGGCACAGCTGAATCCAGGGTCTCAAACAACATGGTTGTGTCTTCCTCCTACTTCTCCAGCCTCATTGGGACACCCTCAGGCTCATTACTGAGACAGTAAGATGTTCAGAATATTCAGGCTCTGCATTTAAGTCTCTCAGCCCCTCTTTGAGCATTTTTCACACTGAGAAGGGGATCAGAGTTTTATAGTTAAAAGGCTTTGGACATTTTCTTTTGAATAGATAGCCCCATGGGAGCAAGTAGGTTTCATAAATGATGTGACTTTTCTAGTGAATATTCAATTCAGAATTTGAAATGAAGCCCCAAAGTTTCAGAGGAAGAATGATGTGCATTCAGAGTCAAGTTAAGATTGTAGGGTTGTGTTTAAGAGGAACTCTAGATAGGAACAGATTAGGCTGTTTCGTGGAGTTGTGGGGAAGCAGGTATCAGTGGAGCTGTTGGTGACATAGATGTTCTCCTGGGTGTGCGGCGGGCACTCTGGCTGGTTACTATGTGAGTGTGGAATAGGAGCCACAAAACATTTTATCCTTAAAATAATGCTTTTATAATAAAAACAAATTCCTGCCTTTTTCAACTGCAAAAATTGTGGTGAGGCTTTCTCTGAGTGTGATGTTTGCAGACATTTGTATGCATGTTCCTCCAACAGTCTGAGGCTTGTAGGGGAATGACTTACACCAGTCTGTCTGCCCCACATGGAATTCATGTCAGAAAATATCCTGCAGATTCCATGAGCCACACACAACGCTACCACTGAACAGAAAGCCTTGCGAATCAGGGAGCTCTCAGCAGTCACAAGTAAGTAATCAAGTACCTAGTAGTGGGATATTAGCCCGTCTTCAGAGTGCAGGGGTAGAGGGTAGCAGGCATCCACGTGTGCAATGGATGGGGAATTCCGTGGCTGAATGCAAACCTGCCCCCTTCTCCCCTCCAGAGCATGGCTCATGTAGGTTTGCCAGGACAGACCCTGGTTATTGACGGACTGGCAGCTCAGATCATGGTCTCTTGATGAACTGTGTTGCTCTCAACCCAACATCAGATTTCTTTTCCCACCTTTATGTGATAATATCATCATCCCTGATCATCACCTCCTGAGTGCCCACTCTACGCCTTTGTACATTATACCTATTAGTTAGAAACTTTATACTGTGGGCAAATTTGGCACCATTCCCTTCATTCTGCAGGTGAGGAGAAAGGAAGATCAGCTTGTATAAGTCTCTTGCTCAAGGTCACTCAGCTAGCAAGAGGCAGAACTTCAATTTCATGTAGGTCTGTCTGTTTTGAGCAGACTCCTCCTGCCCTGTGCTGGGAGGAGCTGGTCCTTGGTAATGCATTCCTTCTGCTGTGGCACTGAGAGCTCTTCTCCACCCCAAGGACCTGGGCAGGGCCCCTCAATGTGGGACGGCAATTTATAAGGGATGCTGTCATGCCTTTCCTATCACCTGTGTCTTCATTGCTGATTTCTTGTCTGTACTCCAGTGATGATGGAGTGCTGGGAACTGGCTTCTTTTCTGATCCTTTGGCATTCTTTCTGACTGTGACTTGCACTTCAAAGTTAGGGACCACAGCACATGGAGGGGAGAAGGGGAACTTTCTGTTCGATGTTCTGGTTCTGCTGGGATAATTGTGAAGTGTGCCATTGTTTGGACTGCACTGCACATGGGCTATAATTAATTAAATGGGCCACTTCCCACGGTGCTTTCTTTTAAATTGGTAATAACTGTGATGCCTTAGTTGACACTTTACTGAAAAAATATTTTAAAAATAAATGCTAACGACGGCTGCGATGGTGGCATTTAGCAGCCTACGTGTTGTGTTCCTTCCAAATGTAGCTTCACGTCAGGCCAGTTTCCAGAGGCGGAAGGCTGCTGTGACCATCGCCGCCCCTGTGGGAGAGTGGGCTCATTCAGACTCCCTCGCTGAGTCACTGTCCTCATTTGAATTCTGGGATATTTACTTATTTCAGTGGTGATGTGGGAAGGTGTGCTGCTGAATTTCAATAATGCAGGAAGCTGATCACTGTATGGTGGGAGTTTAACATTCACTGGCGCCTAAAGTTCTCTGAAGTTAACATTGCAGAGTTTTGTTGATTTTGTTTTTCCAATGAGGAAGGATTTAAATTGGCTCCAATCTTTGTTCCCCTCCTTGAATTAATTTTGGAAAGCTTGACTGGAGGACACTTAATGGGGGCTACTTCTCCCCTCCTCGATCCCACAAAGTACTGCCGTGAATGCAGCAAGCTCCTGCCGGGTTTTTTTTATGTATGAGCAAGTTGGAAGAATCACTTGTCCTGTTATTCCCTGGTGTGCTTTTTGGCCAAATAGCTCAAGTTAGGAGGTGTACAGTGAATTTGTGCTGGTAAAAGAGCATTTAAGCATGTTCAAGAGAGTGGCCTATATGCCTGGACTATGGCTCAATCTCTCCAGTAGGCCTCGCTTTCATCCACAAAAGCCACAGGGAAGACGCAGGCACTCACTCCCCACTGACCCATCAAACTCGCATCCTGGCACCACCTGCTCGTGTGATCCCACCAGCCCAACTGTATCTCACCCTTATCCCCAGTGATGTCAGTTTGATCAAGAAGCCCAGACTGTAAGGTCACTGCTCAACTCTGCCCCATCCCAGCTCTCCACGCTTTGCCCTGTGCCTCTGTACCCTCTTTTCTGAAGGTTCTCTTCACTTTCTGCTCTGCCTGGTTCTCACTGAGGACGTTGCTGCTCTGCAGCCCTTGCACGTGGGCCCTTTGGGGGTTGCAGGTGAGAGATTTGTACTCTTTGCTCCTCGTGGTTATTTCTAGACCTTCTCCCTTTCCCTCGTTAAAGTCCTCTGGGTTTGACTCTCATGTCTTCAAACTATGTTTGCCACTGCTCCTCATATTTTATAGGCTCCTACCCATGCCCCCACTTGGTTATTTTAGCTGTTGGCTTCTGGTCACTCTCACCAACATGACTCTGGTTTTCATTCTTGGTGGTTTTAGTACGCATGCAGGTGATCTTTCAAGCACCCTGCTTTCTCAGTCCCTTGCCCTTCTCTCTTGGATGTCCTTGCCCTCCGTTTGACCTCAGCCACTGACCCCTGTTGTGGGCCTTTAACAATAATGTATCCCTTTCTGTGATTGCTGTTTCTCAAACTTCTCTGACCACCACCATCTTCTTTCTAGGTAATTTCTTTGAATGTCCCAACTCCGTCAATCTGCAGCCCTCAGGGCCTCTAATTCATTGATCCTACTGCATTTTCATCTTCACTGCCCCTCACCTTCTCATTTTCTCTTTTTCTCTTTACATGGCATCAACTCCATGTACAATAGATAAAATCAGGTCATTGCATAAACTTTCAGCTCTCCTCCTCTCACTTTCTTGTCAAAACCATGGCCCTGGAGAAGTTTACTCTCTGCCTGCTCTGTACCTGCCTCCCAGAGTGAGGCATGGCTAGAGAGACACAGTCCCCTCACTTGTCCTACTGCACGTGGTGTTACCTGAACCTTGGTGCTGACTGACAGTCATTGAGTTTCCCTAATGCTTTGACTCTCCCATTCTCCTAGATAACGATTTCACATCTTTATTTCCTTTCCTAAAATTTCCCATTCCCTTGCCTCACTCTCGTTCTCAGCTGATGATGCCTATTACCTCCTATCCCGCCTAAAAAGCGGAAGCCATCAGAATGGAACTCTAGGACTTACACATATCTTCCTTACACGAACCTTCCACGTTTCAACAGAAGCACCCCCTTATCTACATGCCCATCCTCTCCTGCCTACTCTGCCACCTTTCAGCAACTCACTGCTCTTCCTTATCCTTTGTTTTTTCCTTTCCATAACATAATTTCCATCCACAAATATGGTATTATTTCTGCCATCTGAAAAACGTCATTTTCTGACTCCACTTCTCCATTCATTTTTCTGCTGCCATTTAAAGGAGACCTCTTTGAAAGAGCTGCCTATACTTCTGCTAACACTTTCTTCATGTGGTTTCCAGGGCACCGCATTCTCTTCATTGTTTCCTGCCTCACCAGCAGATCCTTCTCACACTCCTATTGGTTCCCCCTTCTCTCTTGAACTTTTTTTTTCCTTTTTCTTTTCTTTTTTGGGACAGGGACACTCACTCTATCGCCCAGGCTGGAGTGCAGTAGTGCAAACCTAGCTCACTGCAGCCTCAAACTCCTGGGCTCAAGTGATCCTCCCACCTCTGCTTCCTGAGGAGTTGGGACGACAGGTGCGTACCACCACATCCAGCTAATTAAAAAATTTTTTTGTAGTAACAAAGGTCTCTTTATGTTGTGCAGGCTGGTCTTGAACTCCTAGACTCAAGTGATCATCCTGCCACAGCCTCCAAAGTGTCGGGATTATAAGTGTGAGCCACTGCACCTTGCCCCACACCGAGTCATATCAGTGTGCACTGGGGCTCGTTAGTGGATCCCTGCTCTTCCCCAGCTGTATTTATTCTCTTTGTGGTTTCCTCAAATGGCACCGCTTTGAATATCACCTGTATGTTGATGAACTGCAAACTCCTGTATCAGTCTACCTACTCGACATGTCTGTTTTATGTCGAGTGGATATCTCAGTCCCAACGTGTCCAAAGTTTGACTGATCTTCCTCTCTAACCCTTTCCCACTACTACCTCCTCCATCTCAAGCAATGGCCATTCTGTCTTTCCCATTGCTCAAATCAAAAACATGAAGTCATCTTTGACTGCTGTCTTTCTATCACAGCTAATATTTTAATTCACCAGCAAACTGTTGACTACAGCTTTGAGATGTGCACAGAAGCAGGCCTCTTTCCCCACTTCTGTTGATACTGCCATAGTCCAGGCTACATCACCTCTTGCCTGGATTATTACAGCAGTTACCCACCTGCTCTTCCAATTTCCACCCCAGCCACCTCCCTCTGCCCCAGCTCTCTCAAAGAAGCAGCCAGACTGGTTCTTATAAAATCCAAGTCAGATCATGTCATATGACCATGTCATCATGTCATCATTGTGCCTCTACACAAAATCCTGTATTCTGTCTTCCTGTCTCCCCAAGAATAAAAGCCAAATCCCATAAGACCCTACCTCATACTGTACCCGTGTTCCCTCTCTGACCTTAACTCTTACCACCTTTTCCCATGTGCGCTCTACTCCAGCCAAACTAAACTTCTTGCTTTTCCTATACATGTCAGACTGCTACCTCAGGATCTCTGCTCTGGCTGTTCCCTTTGGCTGTAATTTTCTTCCCCATACGCCCAAATCTCTAACCCCCACACCTCTTTTAAGCCTGTCTTTTCCACTTCATTTTCAATTTCAGCAAGTCTTTCCTGGCACACTCCTACTCCCCCTAACTCTGTTCTCACCTTTCCAGCTTTTAATACCTTTTAATATGTGAAAAAACATCACTTATTTGATAGTATTTGATTATCCCTACTAGAATTTAAGCTTCAAAAGGCAAGGAATTTTTCCCCCTGTTTTGTTCACTGATACATCCCTAGTGCCCAAAATAGTCCCAGACATGTAGTAAGTATGCAGTTAATATTGTGGCTTAAATGAATACATGAATGATTATTTAGAACTCTACTGATAAATTCTGAATCGATCTCATTATGACTGGCAAGCATGTCGTAATGGGGCGAATATTTGCAGACCCATTCCTGTTGTTTTATAAGGAAGGGATAATTTACATGTACAGCTCAGTGAATTTTTACACATGTATCTACCCATAACTATCATCCAGATCAAAACAGAGAACATTTCTATCATTCAAAAACTTCTCTCAAAGCCTCCTCAGTCAATACGACAGCCCTTTCCCATACCTCTCCAGAGGTAACCACATTCTGTTTTATTATAGATTAATTTTGCCTGTTCTTATGAATGGAGTCATGTATTTCTTATGAGTGGGGTCATACAGTATGTCCTCTTTCGTGTCATGTTTCTTTTCGTGCTTTGTATTTAGTCTGGCAATCTCTATGTCTTTTGTTTTTCACATTTTGCCTTAATGTGCTGAGGTGGGTTTTTCTTTTTCCTTTTCGTTTTTTTGCTCCCATGTTTGGAATTGACTATGTTTCTTGAGTATGTGGATTGATGTTCATTACACATTTTGGAAAATTCTCAACCACCATCTCTTCAGACATTGATTCTGCCCACTTCCTGTCTCCTCTCCTTGTGGGATAATAGTTGCATATCTGTTAGAGTATTTGAGAGGATCTCACACATCTCTCATGAACTCTTCTACTTTTACCTATTCTTTTTTCTTTTCATGCTTCAGATAATTTCTATTGATCTTTTATGCCGCTTGCCTTTTTTCTGCTATTTTCAATCTGCTATTAAACACATTTTATGAATTCTTAATTTCAGATATGGAATTTAAAATTCTGGAATATCCATTTGGTTCCTTTTTAGATAGTTCATTTTTCTGTTAAATTTCTCCAACTTTATATCCATTTTCTTTACTTAAAAAAATTTAACATTTATAGTAATGTTATTTTTTGCTAATTTTAATGTCTGGATCATCTGTGCGTTTACTTCTATTGGCTGTATTTTCTCTCGATTACAAGTCACATTGTCTTGTTTCTTTTTCTTCATGTATGCTGGATGTTGTGTATAAAAGAGCCAAAGAGACTGCAGCAGGCATTGTTTTCCCTCAGAAAGGGTCGTGCCTTTTCTTCTGTTAGGTGGTTAGTGTGAGGGCCTATAGTGGGTTGAATGGTGGTCCACAAAAGATTCGTCTACCTCTTGACCTCCGGGACCTGTAATTGTGACTTTATTTGAGAAAATGATATTTAAAGATTTAATTAAGTTAAGGATCTTGAGGTGAACTCATCCTGGGTTTCATGAGTGGGTCATAAATCCAATGACAAGTATCCTTATAAGAGACGAAAGAGGAAAAGGCACAAAAGAAGAGGAGAAGGCAATGTGAAAAATAGAGGCAGAGATTGGAGTGATGCAGACTGAAGCCAGGGAACCACCTGCAGCCACAGGGTACTGGGAAAGGCAAGGAGTGATGTTCCCAGAGAGAGTGTGGTCCTACCATGCTTTGATTTCAGATTCTGGCCCCCAGAACTGTGAGAGAAAAAGAAAAAGTTTATGTCTTTTGAAGACACCAAGTTTGTGGTAATTTTGTTATGGTAGACTTAGGAAACAAAGACAGGGATGGATCCTTTTGATCCTGTTAAGAATCAAGCAGGTTGCAGTTTTAGCTTTAGTTCATCTCTGGTTTCAAATGTGTTGATAGAAAGGACTTCCCTCTACTCCCTCTAGTGATCCCAGGACCAGGAGATTACAGGGGTCTCCCTGGGCTTTCCAGGCCCTCCCCACAGCCTCTGTGCTGGTAAGCACTCAGTGACAGCTAGCTCAGGGTCTGGGGTTTCAGCAGATCTCAACGCAGCCAGCCAGCCCCTATGGCTTCTGAAACCTGCGCTGGCTGTTAAAGTCCATCCCCCCGCGTCAGGTATGATCTTCTGCTCCTCCAGGTACAAACTCAGCACAGGCCCTTGAGCTGGAGGAAGTGGCGAATCTCTCTGCTTACTTAGGAAAGGGCCCTCCTTCTCCATCAGGAAGATAATTTAGACTTCATTTAGACTTCTTAGTATCCACAGTGAGTTCAGAAATTATGGTTTTATATATTTTTAGTTAGTTTCTAGACATTTTCTAGTTCTAATACTTCTAATTGGCCTGTTCTGAAGTTCAACATCCTAACTAGAAGCAGAACTCCCTAAAATATCAGTTTATTTATTAATTAATAATTAAACTTTTAATGTTAATTATATTATAGAATATATATAATTTTTATATAATTGCATTAAATTATACTTGTAAAAATATTTGTTTAATTGGAAATATAACTAATTAATTGTCAGTACCATCCTACATGATCTGTGTGGTGGTTGGTGGGATTGGTCTGTGATCTTTGTGAAAGCCAATAGTTTCTCATTTCAGATTCCAGACCCTAGGATTCCAAGGTAAAAAAGTGAGAGAGGCAGGGAATGAATGGATAGGCTTGAAATACTCAGGGACATCAGGAACATAAGTGCTGAAATATTGGACACATCATCCAGCTGGACAACAATGTTTTTTTTTTTTGTTTCTATCTAAAATAAATTAAGTAGAAAACTATCTCTAGATAATTAGATCTTTTATCATTTTAATTTAGGTTATGTTTAGATCTCACTGCACACAAAATTGTAGAGAGCAAATGTCAGGTTTTTCCTTTCTTTCTTTTTTTTGGTACCAAGATCCTTGTGGACAATAAGTATAATTTCAATGGGAATAATGTAGAATTCTGACATTGACTTATAGAAAAAAAACTAAAAGCAAGAACAAACGTGTTAATTGCAAACGTTCATTCTCCTCCATTGCTTGACAGACATTTTCTGGCTGGAACTTTACTTATTTTCTTTAGAAAGTGAATCCGTTTTCGGAACACCTCGTTCTAGCTGAGGTAATTACTCAGTTATACATGAAAAAGAGGAGAAGGCTCTGCAGTCAGGTGAATACATTACCTGTTTCAGAGGGTGCAGTACATGTAAACATGAGCCATTTGTGCAGAAGTTTAATTTTACAACACAGTTTTAAGCTCAATCTTCTTATTCCTCAGAAGCAACATGAATTTGCTCTAATGACCCAGCACACTACATAGGAGGTGAATATAATGAGTATGTAAACAGAAACATAGATTGTATTGTTGAAATAGAGCCAAGATTTTCGTCTACTATGATGTGATATTTTAGATGAAAACTTTTGAATTCGAGTAATGTTGGATAGCCTGTAGGAACTTGAAATTATAATTTTTTTGTAGAAGAAACCACAGCCATCAAAAAAGGTCAAAACTCAAAAATATATGCTAAAAACAAGCACGTACTCTGAGTTTAAAACTCATATATGCTAAAAACAGCATCTACTCTGAGTTTAAAACTCAAGTATATATGCTAAAAACAAGCGTCTACTCTGAGTAGGAATAGAAGGTCATATCAGTTTTCTAAGTGGACCTCTGTTTTTACCCATATCGTCTATAACTGAGATTGGATACAGAAAGCATAGAATTGTTGATGCCCAGACCTTGGGCATCGTCCCTTCCCTCCACCTGCCCCATCTCCATGTTTGAGGCCTCGGCATCACACAGGACAGCACCATCTCTAAGATTTGGAGCTCTGAATCTTGGTTTCTGAGCAGAGCCTTCTGTCTCTGTAGCCCTCTCGATTGCTTGTCTTGCTCTTCAGCCTCTTTCAGGTCCCCATGCCACCCCTCACAGCCCCCACGTCTGCCGGCCTCCCATGGCTTCCCTGCCTAGAGCACTTGGGAAGCTATCACTGGGCACACACCCTCAGTGCAGTTCTCTGCGTACCCTGCCTTCTTCAGATCTTCATCCACCAACTGGAAGGAAGGTGCCTTTGCTGGTTTATGATTTACTGCCACAACTTGCCTTTCTGCCCTTGGATTGCCTTCCACCTCCACCGGTGGCCTTGCCTCCTGTTTGCCTGAGAAACTAGAAGCTGCCTTGTGGTTCTCCTCCCTCCGGCTTTGCTGTGCTTACTGTGTCTTCCTTGCATCTGAGACAGCTGAGGCTTCTCATCTGCCAAACTCTTTCTCTTGTCCTCCCCATTTCTTCGGTCCCATCTTCAGTCTCTCGGCAGGGCTTCCGTTAGTGTAAGATCAAGTCTCCATGGCTCCATGCGTCCTTCCTGGGGGAGCTTCCTTGCTCTCTTCCTCATGGCCACCACAGTTATCAAAAGTGCCCTTTTTGGCCAGGCATGGTGGCTCACGCGTGTAATCCCAGCACTTTGGGAATCTGAGGCGGGCAGATCACCAGGTCAGGAGTTTGAGGCCAGCATGGTGAAACCCCATCTCTACTAAAATAGAAAAATTAGTTGGGTGTGGTGGTGCACACCTTTAATCCCAGCTACTCAGGAGGCTGAGGCAGGAGATTGACTTGAGCCTAGGAGACGGAGGTTGCAGTGAGCCGAGATTGCGCCACTGCACTCTAGCCAGTTGACAGAGCGAGACTCCATTTCCAAAATAGAATAGAATAGAATGGAATAGAATAGAATAGAATAGAATAGAATAGAATAGAATAGAATAATGAAATGAAATGAAATGAAAAAGCCCTTTTTGGTTTTCATTTCTGCTGCTTATTCACTCTTCCGGCTGAGTCAGCCCTGATCCGGGATCCTTGCGGTGGCTGCCTTGCTGAACTTGGCATAGTCATTTCTCGTGTGCCTATTTGACGACCTCAGCACAGTTGACCCCAGCCCCTGTTGAAATTGCCCTCCCTCAGCAACCCCTTTACCATTCGGTCTTGATTAGAGTTAGTTCTTTATTGCTTCTTATTGCTCTACTTTTTGACAGAATTCCTCAGGATTTCTTGTAGACTCATGTATCAGTCAGGGTCCTGCAGGAACCAGCAGGCACCTCATACAGACTTTAATAGGGGCCTGTTCATGACGTTTGGGCAGGCTTGAGAGAGTGAGGGGTGGGACTGGGAGAACTCAGGAGAGCTGAGTACAGGAGCCAGCCACAAGCAGGAGCACCACCCTCCCCTCAGCCACTGCCAGCCTGCAACCTGCAGCAAGGGAGGCTTGAGCATGCCTTCCCCAGCCTCCCTTTCCTCCTGTCTTCATGAGTCCTTTTGATACTTCTCATTGGCCAAACCCAAAAGCTATTGATGCCATCCATAAAGGGCTGTGTCCTTGGCACCGTGTGGATCTGGAGGGGAGAAAGGGGCATATTGGGTCCAGCACTGCGTATTTCCCAGTCGAGTCCTCACTCCCTTTCTTTGTCAGCATGTGTATGGCCCTGGCTCCGTCTTCCCTCTGTTTGTTTATGACTCCTAAATCTATGCCTTAGATTTTTCAAGCAAGATCCAGGAATGACTTTTAATTTGTCTGCTGGACATTTTGATCTGCATATCCTGTTAGCACTTGGAATTTAATAGGATTAAAATGGAATTCATTAAATTTCCCCTTCAACAACAAAATTAACCAAACCAAGCAAAAATCAAAACCCTGCTTCTTTTCCTGTAGTTCTCATCTGGCGATGACATAGCCATTAACTAGGTTGCCCAAGTTATAGACTGGTACAAAGTGCAAAAAATAATGCTGCAAGTTTTGTTTGGGAAACACTTGTCCCAAGACCCCCTCTTTCACATTTTTTTCCCTTAGCTGATTTCGGTGCTGTTTATCCTTGAGACTCTAAACATGGACTTGGTTTGCAACTTCTTCACTTTTACGTGGGGTTCTGACTATATGAGCTGTGAGTGGAGCTCTCGTTTCTCCCCTGGCCTCTTCCACATATGCACTCTTCTCTTCACCCGTTCCTCAATATAGCTGGGTCATAATTGTAGTTAGCTCAAAATCCTTGTTTACCCACCACATCTTAGTCATTATAACCAAGAGGAACATGTGCCTGTTTTTGTATTCTAAAAGAAGAAATGGCTTAAAAGAATCTCAGAAGCTTTCATGTTATAGAATGTCATATTTCTTGAAAACCAGTGTTGGTAATTGAAAAGATAGATAAGTCTGTAAAAGAAATGGCTAAATCAGCTGGTTTGGGTTAAACTTAAATAAATCCTTTAGACATATTTGTTTGATAGTGTTTACCTAATTTGAATGGACATATTTGGATTTATACATTCATTTACTCATTCATTTGTCCAGTGAGTGTTAAATGCTTCAACAAATATGCTGTGGATGTTATCTGGTATTGGAAACAAAAAATATAGAAAATACAGTATCTGTCCTCAAGTAATAGTCAATTTGCTGTGACAGATGTAAAATCAGAATCTAAATGATCAGAAGTGATCAGGAAATTATTTATATGGCCAATTTAGAAATTACTAATAAGATTGATGTTGTACTAATACATAAATTATCAGAATGGATAGAAAAAATATGTAACCTACCCATGGCTTTGAAAATTTTAGAAGTAGGTTGGGTGCGGTGGCTCAAGCCTGTAATCCCAGCCCTTTGGGAGGCCGAGACGGACAGATCATGAGGTCAGGAGATCGAGACCATCCTGGCTAACACGGTGAAACCCCGTCTCTACCAAAAACAAAAAAATACAAAAAACTAGCTGGGCGAGGTGGCGGGCGCCTGTAGTCCCAGCTACTCAGGAGGCTGAGGCAGGAGAATGGCGTAGACCCGGGAGGCGGAACTTGCAGTGAGCTGAGATCCTGCCACTGCACTCCAGCCTGGGCAACAGAGCAAGACTCCGTCTCAAAAAAAAAAAAAAAAAAAAAAAGAAAATTTTAGAAATAGTGCTCATGATGCATTCACAGAGATCATTTCATCTCTGTGTGTATATATTTCCATTGTGCTTATATTAGCCATGTGGATATTATGCAATTACATAAATTATTGTGCAGGCACTATATCATATTGTCCGTTGTGTTGTTCAAGGTTCCTTATATAAATATTTGCACAATAAATTTCTATTAGGGGAAATTTTGCAACATTAGACTAACGTGTATTTTTTTTAATGTTATGAGAATTGTATAATATTTCCCCTTTGCTATTGGCTTAGTGGGAATTGAATGTTTATAGCAATCTCATCCTTAGAGTACTTACAGTTATTGAATATCCTGGATTACATGGTTAGTCCTGGAGTACACCTACTGTAATTGTCTAATGATTAATAGTGTTCCCTTTTACTCTAAAAAATATACCATTTAGACAATAAATTATGTACTCTTTCTGTATAACCAACTTTTCTTAGTTTGACATTCTTCATGTCTTACTATTCTTATTTAGAAATCCTATCTCTTCTTTTATTATAAACAGTGTAAATCCTTTTTCATGTGATTTAATAGAAAAACTGTGATGATTTGCTGTAGGATCCAAGGTGGAAATTCAGAATCTCAGGACAAATCAAGAGTGCATATTGAAACAATGTCCCCTGAAAAGGCCTTTGTCCTGAGGAGAAGATGGAGGGGTAGAGGCCTGGTGAACAGTCACAAAGGCGATGACCTTTACATCAGCAGTGGAGGCGCAGCATCTGCCACGGTGGTCCAGTTCACCGCCTCAGTGCTTCAGACTGTCTACGCTTTAAGGCAGAGATTATGGAAATATTTATGTTAGTTACAGCCATAAACTGATTTGGAGATCATTTATCTTTACACTGGTTATGAAGGAGGTTTTTCTTGCAAAGATGTCACCCACAGACATGTAGTCACAGAGCCCCAAGTAGGGCTGGTATGCCTAACTCTGATGAAATATTTAAAGATTTTCTTAACAAAAATTAAAACCCTGGGGATTCTATTAGAAATTTGGCATTTTTATTTCTTGTGGGAATCTTATCTGAAAAACACATCTTATGGGAAAAACTAATTCTATTTCTTATAACTGTAACCATAGAAATAGAAAAATGGAAATTTATGTAGATATACTTATCACAAATGGAAACCTTTAGAGTTGAGTGGTTCTCTGCATCAGGCCTTCAACCAGATTTCTCTTGGGTTCATTGCCTTATAAAATTAAGAATGGTTTATGACTATTTAAATAAGTTATTTTCAGTGGCATTAGATAGAACTATGGGTTTAATGGCAAAGTCAGTTGATAACCCTAAAAAAGCATTTGTAAAGATTTTATCTAAAGGACTCCCTATTCAATAAATGGTGCTGGGATAACTGGCTAGCCATATGCAGAAGATTGAAACTAGACCCCTTCCTTACACCATGTACAAAAATAAACTCAAGATGGATTAAAAACTTAAATGTGAAATCTAAAACTACAAAAGTCCTGGAAGACAACCTAGGAAATACTATTCTGTATATAGAACCTGGCAAAGATTTCATGGTGAAGACACCAAAAGCAATTGCAACAAAAATAAAAATTGACAAATGGGACCTAATTAGACTAAAGGGCTTCTGCACTGCAAAATAAACTATTAACAGAGTAAACAGACACCCTACAGAATGGGAGAAAATATTTGCAAACTATGCACCAACAAAGGTGATATCCAGAAACACATCAACAAGCAATCAATCAAACAACCCCATTAAAAAGTGGGCAAAGGATTTCAAACAAATCAGTAAGTAAGCAACAAACAACCCCATTAAAAAGCGGGCACAGGATATGAACAGACAGTTTTCAAAAAGAGACACACATGCAGTCAACATGCATATGAAAAATGCTCAACATCATTAATCATTAGAGAAATGCAAATCAAAAGCACAATGAGAGACCATCTCACACCAATCAGAATGGCTATTATTAGAAAGTCAAAAGATAACAGATACTGGCGAGATTGTGGAGAAAAGTGAATGCTTATACACTGCTGGTGTGGGAATGTAAATTAGTTCAGTTATTGTATAAAGCAGTGTAGGGATTTCTCAAAGAACTCTAAGCAGAATTGCCATTCAACCCAGCAGTCCCATTATTGAGTGTATACCCAGGGGAATATAAATTGTTCTACCATAAAGACACATGCAAGTGCATGTTCATCGTGGCACTACCTACAGTAGCAAAGTCATAGAATCAACCCAAATGCCTATCAGTGGTAGACTGGATAAAGAAAATGTAGTACATATACACAATGGAATACTAGACAGCCATAAAAAAGGAGATCATGTCCTTTACAGCAACAGAAATGGAGCTGGAGACTATTATCCTAAGTGAACTAATGTAGAAACAGAAAACCAAATATCACATGTTCTCATTTATAAGTGAAAGCTAAACATTGAGTCCGTGTGGATATAAAGAGGAGAACAAGAGACACTGGGGCCTACTTGAAGGTGCAGGGTGAGCGGAGGGAGAGCACTGAAAAACTACCTACCATGGCCGGACTTGGTGGCTCACACCTGTAATCCCAGCACTTTGGGAGGCCAAGGTGGGCGGATCACTTGAGGTTAGGAGTTCGAGCCCAGGCTGGCCAACATGTTGAAACCCCTTCTCTACTAAAATTACAAAGAAAAATTAGCTGGGCATGGTGGCACACACCTGTAATCCCAGCTACACAGGAGACTGAGGCAAGAGAATTGCTTGAACCCAAGAAACAGAGGTTGCAGGGAGCTGAGACAGTGCCACTGCACTCCAGCCTGGGTGACAGAGTGAGACTCTGTCTCAAAAAAACAAAAATAAAAAAAAGAAAAACTACCTGTCAGGTGCCATGCCTACTACCTGGGTGGCAAAATAGTCTGTATACCAAACCCCTGTGACACGTAATTTACCTGTATAAAAAAAAAACCCTGCATTTGTACCCTTGAACCTAATATAAAATTTTTTAAAAAGAATGTAAAATTCAAAAAAATTTTTTTCCTCACCTCAAACAGAAAATCTGCACCCCAAAATCAGTAAATCCATATTCCTACCTCCCTGCAGATCCTATTAACCTCTAATCTACTTTTGGTCCCTATGAATTTGCCTATTCTAGATATAAGTAGATATTTGTCCTTTTGTGCCTGGCTTACTTTGCTTATCATGATGTTTTTAAGGTTCATCTGTGTTGTAACATGTCAGAACATCATTCCTTTTGGTGGCTGAATAATATTCCATTGCGTGTGCATACCACATACTCGTTCATCAGTTGACGAACACTTGGATTGTTTCCACTTTTTGGCCATTGTGAATGCTGTTGCCATGAACGTTGGCATACAAGCATGAAAAAACACCAAATAATCTAGGGTTTGTGGTTAAAAAATACAGATTTTGACCTTCATTCTTGACCCCCACTGAATTAGATCTTGGTTGGAAGAGAAGATAGTTCATATTTTGCTTACTAAATTTTGAAAAACACTGCTTTAAGAAACCTGGTGAATTTGGGCAGTGGCCTTACAAATAAAAATAGCTTTAGAATAGCTATGGTGCAAACTACTACTTTTCTAACTTAGTGATTAAAAGTTTTTCTATGATATTTGTTATGGGAAAGGATTAAATGGAAGATGGAAGCAACTGTATTTGTGGAATAGCAGATGAATTTGAGGGAGGTTAGCAGGGACAAGGAGTTGGGTTAATTGACCACAAGTGAGTGTGGAAGCAGTGGTAAGGAACAAACCTAGGGGCGGCTGATTCCAAAACCACAGAACAGCACTTCAGACATGTGGCCTGGGGGAGAGGGAGGGTTTGGGAGTCACAGTCATTTGGAAATTGTTGGCATATTTCATAATCCCTGCGTATCTCAGTAGCTTTATATGTAAAATGGGGATAATAACGTGAAAGTAAGATGTTTTGAAGGTGTATATATATTTTTCCTTTCCTTCATGCTCTCTCTTCCATTACCCTTGTCTGCAAGCAGATGGGCTGAATGTGGAGTTAATGTTTACTGTGGAAAAGTATGGGTAGCTCTGGACTATATCCCTCATTTAGCCATTGTTATATTGTTTTCCGTATTTATTTTCTTGCATGGTTCTCTAGTAAACTGTTCTCAGGTTAAGTCTGCTTTTGCCATTTACTGGCTTATGATCTTGGCAAACCTCTTAACGTCTGTGAGGCCCCTATTAATCACCTATTAAAGTAACACCTGTGAACATTTAATGAGGAGATATATAGGGCTGCACCCAGTGCCTCATGCCTGTAATCCCAGCTCTTTGGGAGGCTGAAGCAGGAGGATCACTTGAGAACAGGGGTTTGGGACCAACCTGAGCAACATAGCAAGACCTTGAATCTACAAAAAAACAAAATAAAATAATTGACCAGGTGTGGTGGCATGCACCTGCAGTTCCAGCTATTCGGGAGGCAGGAGGATCACTTGAGCCCAGGAGTTTGAGGCTGCAGTGAGCTGTGGCTATGGCGTGTATGTGTGTGTGTGGACACACACACACATTACAACTATGCCTGGAATACATAAGCACACAATAAAAGTGTGTCCCCTGCCATACCCAACACTCTTGCTCTTGGTTTATGAGAGTATTCGGTAAAGGCACGGTGCAAGCATTTTTGTACCACAGTAAGGCAAATGTCTTGCCTCAGTACTATCCCTGAACTCTCCTTTGCCATCCCTCAACAGAGCCCAGAGCCTGGCATCACAGGAAGTAAGATGAACTATAATCTTATTAGCACCAATAGTTATGAGCAATAGGTATCAGGATAACATATTAAAACCCAGTTCTCCTTTCTAGAATGAAATTTAAGCCTAGTTAACTCAAAATGTATTAAATTAAAGCTAGAAGGGTTCAGGCACAATAGAGGCTGTTTCTGAAGAAGTTAACATCATATCTGCGCTTATAATTTGTTTGCCGTAAGCATGTAAAATAGATTTGAGGACTCTGACAGTAAAATAAACATATCCAATAAGCCTGTTAAAGTGGAAATTAAAAATTTAAAAACAATGTAGCAAAATAAAACAATGTAATAGTCACTTAGGCTAATAAAATTATTGTGACTGAGCATTAAATTTAGCCCCGGTGTTCCTAAGTATTGTAATAACTGCCTCGTCTTCCAGTTGCCCAAAAGAACAATGAGAAGATGTGATTACTGTCTTGCATCTTATTCAGATGATGGGCTTTGAGCCTTTAAAATCTGTGAGACACAGGGCTAGGTGCCATGGGAGCAGCGAAGATGACTGAGGTGTTGGGGTACATTTAAGGGGCTCGGGGCAAGTCCTGCTGTGGGCATTGGGAAGTAAAGATAAGGAAAAACAGAGACTGTGTTGGTGCAGACAGTTGGAAGTGTGGGATTTATGCCAAGGAGTTTTTCCTTGTTTTTTTTTTTAATATGCTGATCTAATTTTTAAATTTCCAAGTTATTTCTTACCACTCTTTAATAGCTAATGTGTAATGTTAATGCCATTAGGAAACGTTACTGTCTGTTTAAGGATAAGAACTTGAGACAGTGGTTGATTCAGTGATCTGACCTTTGTCTTCTGGTTTATCAAAGCTTGAGAAAAAAGGATCTACATGTTTATTTTATGCAAACCCAGATATGTGAAAAATCATAAATGTATGAAATACAATGCTGGAGATGATTTGGTTTTCAAAACGAGGCTTTGCTTTACAAAAGGACTCTTGGTAAATAGACTTAAAATGCCCGTCTCCTCTATTAACTTGACCATCTGGTTAGAATTTTTTAAAATGGATTTTTATTCCACAGATCCAAAGATATGATCCAAAGATATGAAAATATCTTTCATAAAGATGTATTCTACATAGGCACAGATTTTGATTATAAATTTGGAGTTTAGACAGCCCTTGCTGGGGAGGGGAGAATCACATCATTGGATTGGGGGGCTATTTTTAATTCCCATGGTTTCTTTGTGAGCAATTATGTACAACCCTGGAAATGACAGTTTAATATTTATTAATGAACGTAAGAGGAAAATGTTGAATAGAGTACATAAAACTATTGTGCCTGCTGTCAAAAAAAATTGAAAAAGATTTTTTTTTTTTTACTTCTTCAGTTGAGACCTAATTCTGCAGTCTGATTCCCAGGTCCACCAAAATAGTTAAAACAGAAAGGCCTAACTCCTTGAAGCAGGACCTTGCTGGGGTGTTTGGCCTGCCCGTCCTGTTTGTGCTTTGACACGACTTCCTTGCTTTTGAAACATAAAAAAATTGCACCCCAGACTTAAAAGGGGAAGGGCATTGACATTAGTTGAAGTTTGGGAAATTTATTTCTTCTTCGCTCCATTATATGGACTTACACAAACTTCTTCCTATTGGTAATTCCAGAGCAGGAAGCATCATTCCAAAAAGGAACACCAGTGTTGCCTCTTCATGCCTCGAATATTCAGTGGTCTGGTACTGACAGTCCTAGGGTGCCTGGCTATGTCTTGAGTGCTGCAACATCGCCATCAGTAGAAGATAGTAGGAGACAGAGCAGCCACATGTGACAGCAGCTGAATGTAGAAACGTTTTAAATAAAGTAACTATATTGAGATGTAATTTGCAAATGATAAGATGTACAGATTTTATGCACGCATTTTGATGAGTGTTGAAAAATGTATAATATATCCTGCATAGCCACCATCCCAGTCGAGATGTAGAACACTTCCAACAACACAGACGCTTCCTTTGTGCTCCTTCTCAGCCAGTCCTGCTCCCACCCTTCTCCCAGATAACCATGGACCTGTTTTCTGTTGCCTGTCGTCAGATTTCATATCAGTGGGGTCATACAGCATGCATTATTGTGTCTGCCTCCTTGCTCAACATGAAGTCTGCTGTTCCCATGTTCATGCATGTGTAAACAGTTTATCCCTTTTTATTGCTGAACTAGTATTCATTTTATGGACACTGCACACTTGTTTGTGAATGAATGTTCACCTGTTGGGCATTTGGGTTGTTTTCAGGTTTGGGCTATTATGAATAAAACTGCAAGGGACATTTGTTTACACAACTTTATATTTTCATCACTTTTGTTGGAATTACTAGGAGTCACAGGGTAGGTAGGCACATGGCTTAAGCTTCTTTAAAAAGTAGCATAACATTATTGAAAGTGGTTGTGCAATTTTACACCCCTGCTGACATTAGTATGAACGTTTCAGGAGCTCCACAGCCTCAGCAATAACTGACGCTGGGAAATTTTGTCTGTCATTTAAATCACTCGAGTGGGTATGCAGTAGTATTTCATTTTGGTTTCTCTGGTGAAGAGTGATATTGAGATTTTAAAAGTTTGTTTATTGATCGTTCATGAGTTTTTTTTCAAAATGTTCATTCAGTCTTTTGCCCGTTTTTTACATTGAATTTTCTGTCAAGTCTCTTGTCAGATAAATGTATTGCAAATGCCTGTGGCTCACTTCTTATTTTTCTTGGTGATTTTGAAAAACAAAAGTTTTTGATTCAGGTTAAAAAATGAATTTATTAATGTATTATTGTAGGGGTAGTGCCTTCTGTGTGCTAATAAATCCTTGAATATTTCAATGTCATGAAGACTTTATCTTTTCTTCTTGGGTTTTACAGTTTCAGCTTTTATGTTTTGTTTATGTATCATTTCAAATTCTTGTGTATGTGTGATGTGAGGTAGAAGTCAGCTGGCTCAGTTTTCTTCACATGTTGATGTTCATGCATTCTAGTGCCATTTGTTGAAAAGACTGTCCTTTCCTCATTCAACACTCTTGTAATGTTTTTGAAAATCGATTGACTGCATATATGTGGATCAATTTATACACAGTATTTCGTTCTATTAATATATGTGTCTATCCTAAGCCAGTACAACACTGTCCTAATAACTATGCCTTTGTAGTAATTCTAAAAATCAGATAGTATCAGTTCCCCAACTTTGTTAATTTTTTGTACAAAATTGTTTTGGATAAGCTAGATCATTTTTCATTCCTTTATAATGTTAGAATCTGCTTGTCAAATAATACAAAACAAAAGGCCTACCTTTTTGAGTGGGATTATATTGAATTTATGGAACAATCTGGGAAGAGATGATGTATCAATAATGATATTGAGTCTTCCAGCCTGTGGGCATGATAGTTCACTTATGTGGGATCATCTTTTAATTTATCTTAGGAATGTTTTCTAGCTTTCAATGTATAGATCTTGCACATTTTCTTATTTTCTCAGATGTTTTGCTGAGTTCTTCATTTTTAATGCTATTCTAAAGGAAATTTTTAAAAAATTAATATTTTTTGAATTTTTTGTTGCCAGTGTATATTAATACAATTGATTGTTTTATGTTGACTTATTTTGCATGTTTCATGCCTTTTATTAATATTTCTTTCTCTTGCCTAATTGCACTACATTACGATGTTGACTAGAAACAGTAAGAATGAATGCACTTGCCTTATTCTTGATTTTGGGGATGAAGCATTCAATAAAGTATTACTTAGTATGATGTTACCTCTAAGTGTTTCATAGATGCCTTTTATCAGACTGAGGGAGTTCCCTTCTATTTCTAGTTTGTTGAAGTATTTATCATTGTGTATTGAACTTTGTCAAATACTTTTTCTGTATCTATTGAGATGACCACATTACTTTTGTTCTTATTCTGTGGTGTATTGAATTAATTGATTACAGTTAGAATGCGGAACTAGCCTTGCATATTTCCCCGCATATTTGCTATTGCTAGTGCTCTTCACGTAGGTCGTAGTTTCCATCTGGCATCACTTAGCATCAACCTGAAATACTCCCTGTAATATTTCTTACAGTATACATCTATAAGTGCGTATTCTCCTTTTATCTGAAAATTTCTCTGTTTTAGTCTTTTTTGAAGGGTATTTTTGTAGGAATTGAAATTCTGTGTTGACAGCTTTTTATGTTTCCTGTTAGTGTTTTAAGGATATCATTTTATTATCTTCCTGCCTGCACCGTTTCTGGTGAGAAGGTGGCACACTTTCCCATCGCGGCTCTGCTCTCTCTAATGTGTTGCATTGTCTCCGGTTGCTTTCAGGGTTTCCCTTTAGCTTTCATTTTCAGTGGTCTGTGATTTGCCTAGTTTTGATTTCCTTTGTGTTTATTGTGCTCAGGTTTTGTCACTCTTAAGCTTGCAAATTGGTATTTTTGGCCAAATTGGGAGTTTTTTTGTTTTAACCATTATCCTTTCTGCATTGGTTTTGTTTGACCACTATTCCTGCTCCATTGTCTGTGTCCTCTCCTTCCGGAATCCAAATATGCGTGTGTTAGATGAGTTGATATTATCAGGCTCTATTTATTATTTAAATCTCATATCATCTTTGTTTTGTTTGTTTGTTTGTTCGTTTGTTTTTTGAGACAGAATCTCGCTCTGTCGCCCAGGCTGGAGTGCAGTGGCACAATTTTGGCTCACTGCAAACTCCGCTTCCCGGGTTCAAGCCATCCTTGTGCCTTGGCCTCCCAAGTAGCTGGGACTACAGGCATGCATCACCACACCAGTTAATTTTTGCATTTTTAGTAGAGATGGGGCTTCACCATGTTGACCAGGCTAGTCTCAACCTGCTGGCTCTAAGTGATCTGCCTGCCTCGGCCTCCCAAAGTGCTGGGATTTTAGGTGTGCGCCATCACACCAGAATATCATCTGTTCTTTAGGTTAATAACTTCTATGAATCTGTTTTTATATTTTATATTCACTCGTCTGTTTTTCTGCCATCTCCAATCTGCTAGTATTGCCATCCAGCAATAATATTGTCATACAGCAATAATAATGTCATCCAGCAATATTTAAGATATTTTGCTATTCACTTCTAGAATTTCTATGTGCTTCTCTTTTATAGTTTCCATTTCTCTCTTGAAATTCTCTATTCACTAATTTAGACCATTTCAATTAAGTTTTTGAACATATTTTCATAACTACTTTGCATTCCTTTTCTGCTAATTACAACATCTGGGTCATCTTAAGATCTATTTCTGTTGACTACTTCTTTACAAATTGAGTATGGCTCACAATCATCTGCTTATTTACATGTTTAGTAAACTTTTGTACGTTATACATACAAAATGATACAGTATATAGTGGGAGTGTTTGCTATTTTTGTTTTTGTTTCTTTTGTTTTAAAGAATAGAGTTCATTCTGTCAGGAAATTTATTACTGGTAATTCTTCATCTGGCAAAGGCTTGATTTTACCCCTTTTTTAGGGTTGTTCACGAGTAATGCTTTATCTGGGGCATCTTTCTTTCCCAAAAAATGTGAACTTTGTGGTGTCTCAGTGAAATTGTCAAAGTGTTATTGAGATTTCTCCACTTTAGTCTCTCCCCTCTCCCCGAAACGTATGACCTCTAGTATCTTTGTTTCATTCTCAGCCTCATATCAGGTACCCTCTGCTTGGCTTCAGAAAGTCTCACCTGTTGCATGGGAAGTCCAGCCCTTGGTCAAGGTCTTACGAATAACCTCCCATGGACTTTTAGGTCCTCCTCTTTATTGAGACAGGGTCTTGCTGTGTCGCCCAGGCTGTGGTGCAATGGCATGATCATGGTTCACTGCAGCCCCGACCTCCCCAGGCTGAGGTGATTCTTCTACTTCAGCCTCCTGAGTAGCTGGGACCACAGGTGCACACCACCACACTTGGCTAGTTTTTGATTTTTTTGTAGAGATGAGGTTTCACTATGTTGTCCAGGCTGGTCTGGAACACCTGGGCTCAAGCGATCCTCCGTCCTTGGCCTCCCAAAGTGCTGGGATGACAGGTATGAGCTACTGCACCCGGCCTTTGGTTCTCCCTTTTTTGTAGTTCTGTCTTCTCCAATATTTTGTCCTTTAACTTCCAGCTGCATCATCCGCTCTGATCTGCAATCTGTGTCTTTCTGACTGCATAACTGCTTTCTCTATGTTTCTCCTCTTTGTGCTGCAATCAGGAAATTGTCTCCAGGCTGATATTAAGGGCTCATCTGGGATGTTTTCCTTTACTTAGGGTTTGCGTTTCTGTGCTGTCTATTGTCCAACATCAGAAAATAGTCACTGCATATGTCCAGTTTTATGGTTATTACTGTGAAAGGGCACTCTGTCATTGTCAGGAACCCAAGTTCGGTAGAAATATACTTTTGAAAGTTATTACTGTAATCTCTGGTTCTCAAACTTTAGCATATAACAGATTCATGTAGAAAACTTGTTAACACACAGTGTTAGGCTCTACCTTTAGAGTTTCTGATTCAGTAGGATTGAGGTGGAGCCCAAGAATTTGCATTTTTAACAAGTGTCCAGGTGATGCTGATAGTCTGAGAATCACACTGTGAAAACCACTTGCTTAGAAAGATGACTTGAGAAAAAATATTGGGAGTTTGTTTGGAACTGAAAATATAGAATTTTGCTTTTTTGGTCTTATGTTCTGCATAATGGATTTATATTTCAGGTTGGCTTATTATAGCACTAGGCATCTTGCTCTTTTTATTCAAATATGATTTTCAAAAACTTAAATGGGCTTCTTTGCATTGGAAAGGATATAGCTTTTTTAAAAAGAAATAATTATTTTTATTTTAAGACATAAGTATTTGATTTTTTGTTTCAGAGACTGGGATTTATTTAATTATTCTTATATGTGTGCATGGTATGTCTGTGTGTGTTTTATAGATAAGATGCATGATAAATTATCCTTGCAATAATTAGCTTGTTTGAGCCTATGCCAGTAGGATGGCTGGACCTGGGCCCTATCTCTTGTTCGAAAGTTTCTTGATAGCTTACCCTTGGTCTTTAAATAACTCTTATGGTAGCTAATAAAATCTATCTACCCCCTAGCATATTTTGTCTACTGTTTTTGCCTCCATTGTTACAATGGGCCCATCTCTCATTTGTGAGGTTTTAGGGATTGATTGTTTATACTCTAATCTGTGCATTTCCCATCAGTATAGCGCTTGTACTAATGTCAAGTTGGTGATGTTTAATGTTGATGATGCTGACGTGGTTCTTGAAGTGGTTAATGGGACAGTTACTCAGGACAAAGAGTTTTCCCTCAACAGCATTCCAGTATTTGTCTTAGTTGAGAAAATGGATTGGGCTTACCTCTTCAAAT
This sequence comes from Macaca fascicularis, assembly GCF_037993035.2. Lineage (NCBI taxonomy): Eukaryota > Metazoa > Chordata > Mammalia > Primates > Cercopithecidae > Macaca > Macaca fascicularis. Next base: position 74,656,781 of record NC_088392.1, on the reverse strand, counting down.
TCTGATCAATCCCTGGCAATCTTTTTCTTTACCAACCTCTTTAATTTCTTTGGAAATTCGGTACAATCGCCTTTGTTGGCTGGATTAGAAGGCTGTAGAATGGCACATTTTAAATATTATTTCAACTGCAAGGTGTGATTAATAAAATTTCAATCTCAGCTTCAGATATCTGTATTCAAATATTTCGATACAGGAATAGTGAAATACTAATTACTAAATATTAATCCTTTGAAACTCATTTTAACAGGTTCATTTTGATGGTTGGGACCATAAGTATGACTACTGGGTGGAGGCAGACAGTCCTGACATCCACCCGATCGGATGGTGTGATGTCACAGGGCATCCACTGGAAGTGCCGCAGCGTGAGTACTTTGCTCTTTGTCATTGCCCTTTAAATCCTTAGCCTGATTTCCAGCCATACTGTTGCTTATTCATGCCATTATAGACATCTGAGAGCTAAATATCACATAGGCAAATTAATCATCACTACAGCTACACTGAAAGCCAATTATTTACAATTAAGCCTCAAAGGGCATGTGTTATATTAATGAAAAGTGATAATCATTAAAAAATTATTTTGATAGTGTTTTCCAAAGGAATCTTTATTTTCTACATTTGAGTTTGGAAAACTGAGCTAGCATATCTAAATCCATCTAATTTTGGTCATCGGTTTTAACAAGTTCATCTTTTTTTTTAAACATCTGATCTTTATTTTATAGAACAGACTATACAAAGTCTTTTGGAAAATTAAAATATTTTAACTTCAACAATTTTCAGGTTTTTTTTTACTTATAAAAAAATTTAAAAGCCTCTACTTTACTCACATCTTTATCATTTCTGACTTTCTAGCTACTTAAAGTTAAGGAGGAAATTAACCACTCTAAATTTTAATGAGCCTCAACCCAAAATACCTTATTTTTTTGTCTGAAGGAGTCCTCTGATCTGATTAGGCTGACATGACTAATAACCAGTTCCAGACACAAGTGCAAGTGTTCTCCATTCTCATGTTTGTTTTGTTCCCTCACTGCTTCTCTTTCCCTCCCGTTGGTTTCTTAGGATTAAGCTAGAATGCTTTTCTATTAATGAGGATATCTTACACACAGCCAGCCTAATGATGCTTGAACCTTAGGCCTCAAAGGACTTCTTGTAAAAATGAGAAGAATCCCTGACTAAATAATTGGACAAAGAGTTCTACATTGTGCTAGATTCTTCAAAAACTACCAAATCAAAGAGATGAAGGCCCTTCTGGAGCCGACAATGTATTGGCACAGATAGGACCAGTACCCCAAGACTGTAGAATGAAGGGGACCATGGTCAGCACCATGTGGGGGACTCCAAGTAGGGAAGGGCGCCAGCATTTGTACTTTGTGGTTTCCTTCGGTCTTGCTTTTTATCCTCCCTGGTTTTACACCCCAGCATGTCACGGAGATGGTTCTCACTTTATGTGAACCCCCAGTACACCCCTGTACATCCATCCCTCAGCCAGTAACTCACTCATGTGTGAACGATCTCCTCTGGGGTAGGCATAGACCAGCATTGCAGGTACAGGGACAGCTCTCTTCACTCCACTCCAAGCATTGTCTGCTCCTTTGTCACTCTACCCAGCTGGATTTTCTACCTGAATGTCTCAGAAGCATCCCAGAGTCTATGCATCAAACCCAACCTCCGTCCCAAGCCAAAAACTTGCTCTTTCTACTGTAGTTTCTGTTTGCTTCCAAAGTTGCCATTCCAGACTCTGCTCCCTCTTGGCCCCTTCCTCAATCCACACATATAAACAGTCACCAGGTATCCTGCTGGTTCTCTTTCTTAATTCTCCAGAATCTATCTTTGACCCCCAATGCTTTGACCCCAATGCATCTTCTCAATGCTATTGCATTATTTTGAGGTGTCATCATAGTTACAGATGCTTCTCAGAATGTGGCCTGTAGTCTGCTAGTGAGTTGCACAGGTTCTCCTGATGAGCCTAGGATAAATCTAAAAATAGAGGTTCTAGAGCAGTATAAACTAGTGCTTAAAGATGAGAAAAGTGGAGTCAGAATGCTGAGCTTTGAATCTCAGTTTAAAGCTTGCTTAGTGTGTGCCTCTCTATACCTCAGTTTCCTCATCTATAAAATAAAGATAATATTAATATCTACCTCATGAATTTATAATTATTAAATGAAATAAATGAATGGATAGAATTCAAAAACTGCCTACTCCATAGTATGTGTTCAATTAATACTAACTTCTCCCAGGAAATAATGTGACATTCTCTAGATTTTCATTCTTATGTAAGTTATTAAGTGGGAGTTACTAAGAGTTCCAGATTTGAAATTGAGCAAAAATTAATGTAATTAGGGTTTTCCAAATACTTTAATTCAATTTTTCTTAAGAGGTTTGACTTCCATGTGTTGTTGGCAGTATTACAAGATGAGTATTTTGTGTATTCACAGGCAGGTAATTAGATTTGCTAGAATTTGGGGGAAAGATAACTTGTAATTGATTGTCTTTGGTTGGTTGTGATTTTCTGTTTTCGCTGTGTTTGACTTTCTTGTTATAAACTTGTTTGTTTAATCAAGATTAATGTAGCTTGTTATAGGTTGTTTGCTTAATCTTATGGTTTTAATTATTTATATCTGCACCATAATTATTTATGTTTTATTGATTTTGAAATGCCTATACTTTAAGACATGCTTGTGATCTGGTTCAATATGTGTCATCCCTGCCCCTATTGTGAAAGCAAAAATACACACACACACACACACACACACACATACACGCACACCCATAGACAAACACACCCCTACTCCAAAACCGATTCTGTTACTTATTTATTTATCATTGAATTCTTTTTCCCCTGGGAAGGAGAAACAAATGGTTGCTCTAGGCACTCTAACAAAACAGCATTTGAGGGCCTGTCATTGACTGTTGCAGTGGCGTTATGATTGTCTTTTCTCTCTTCTTTCCTGGGATAGTCTGTATAAAACCCCAAACTCACCTTGTTTTCTGTGTTATTAAAACTCTTCTTTGGCGTAGAGTATCCTATCAGCCTGAGACTCCTTTGCATGCATACAAAGCCCTTCATAGTCAATGCATTACTCACCTATCCTCCACCATTTTCCTCTCAAAATTCTTCATTTACATCACACATTTACTCAGAGCACCTTGAACACCAGCCTTCTAAGAATCTGAAGACAATATGTCACCTTCCTATAGCTTTCCTCCATATCTTTGCTTTTCTTACAGGAAAATCACACTGCTCAGTTGTTGTCAAATGCCTGTGTGGCATGGAGGCTGCAGGGCACTTGCTCTACAGAGGAGTCACGTGTACCACCCTTTTACCCTGTATTTTATCTATGATATGTGTACAAACAATCACATCCAATCATCTTTTATTCTGAATGCCAGTTGAGTCAATGGGTTAATCTTATTTACTCATATAATTCAAACTAAACTTTTGTCACTATAATGTCCAGTGTCTTTTAAAATCAGATCAAAATAGAGTTTTGTAAGTATATCTATACAACCACACGCAGTATTTTATCACATGATTAAAGTCAGCTGGCCAACATTAATTTCCAGATATTTTAGAGGTATTTTAACATACTTTAACTTTTGGATTTTTTTGAACTCTTTTATTTTATTTTTGTTGTATTTGTGTGACTCAACAATTGTGTTAGGTACTTATATATGACAACTTTATTGGTCAAATACTGCAAAGACTACTAAAAGTTGAGGGCTTGGGAAAATGATCTTAGAGATCATGGAATCTACTCTATATTTTATAGAGGTGGAGTCTCTCTTGAACTTTATTGTATTGATTTACTTCAGTGGATTTTTACAAAAGATATCATAGTAGGTTGTCTACCAGTGATATTATATGAAAAAAGAATGGCCAAAAGAAAATATGAGGTAGAGGTTTTTTAATCTATTATTCTCATCTGTTTTTCTTTATGAATATTTTCCCTTTTTTCAACAAATTAGTAGCTGTTATTGTAATGGAAACCTTGGAAACAGAGGAATAAAAATGCATACACACAGGTATATTCTCTCTTGGCTTTCATATATATATATAAGAATTATATGTATTTTTTCAGTGAGCTTCCAATTTGTGTCTGAAGGGGCTGTGGTTTACAAACGTATGTACCAGTAAAATCACACAACTGCGCATGGATGAGTAAAAACGAAATCTCGATTGCTACTGTTGTTTTACAGAGTGAGCAGAATGCAGTGGGGTGAGTACAGGAAGGAACCTCGGGACACTGTTGAGCTGGGCTCACATGAGCACACTGGGTCTGGACTAGTTAGTGGCAGCCCCTCTAGAGGTGAAAATGGCACAAGTGTAGGCAACACTAGAACTTGTTGGTTCTCCATACACATTTTATTAGAACTTATTAAAATTTTAGATCTTTCTAAACAAGTGATAGTCCCTTTAGTTTGTTTCTATTTATCTAGTGCCATTTAATCTCATTGCAGACATTGAGCCAAGATAGAGTGTGCACCGTAGATCCCAGCTTCTGCAGAAATGCTTGTGCAGTAAATTTGAGCCAAGACCATAATATTCAAGCCCTAAGGCCCAGTGTAAGTTCTTGAAAAGTTAACTGGGAAAAGCCTCTTGAGAATGAAAAATGTTCCCATTCAACTGAGAAGAGTCCAACTTGTATGACCAGGTGATGACAGCTTCCTCTTAGCTGCTGTTCCTAACTACAGATGATCACCTGCAATTTGCCCTCGTACCCTGCTGCCAGATTAAACTCTCCTTTTCTCATCCATGAGGATGCAATTTGTCTGCTTTATTTGACATAGAGTCCCTCATGGTGGGCTTTTCCTACAGTTAAAATTGAAACTAAATACTGATGTCTTAGCACCGTTGACTTGTCAAGACCTTTCTATCATGCTTTGTGCTTCCGGAATGTCCTTAAACAATATGAAAATATCAGAACCTAAAAACCATGCCTGCTCTGATCGTCTAACTGGGTCACATTTTGGCAATCTTTTTAGTCACATCATTTAGAAACTGTAATCCCAGTCGCACTTGATGTAAACTTTCTTTAAATGGAGTTTGTTTCTTTTACTGTATTGTTTATTATTCATACATAGATTACCTACTCCATTGGACAATGGGATGTCCAGCTTTTCCTGCTTTGGAAATTAACCAAGTTTGAGAAGCTAGATGATAGACTCTGGAGTTAGGAAGACTGGATGTACATTTCCATTCTGCTCTAACTCTGTGTCTTTTTTTTTTTTTTTTTTTTTTTTTTTTTTTTGAGACAGATTTTTACTCTTGTCACCCAGGCTGGAATGTAGTGGAGCAATCTCAGCTCATTGCAGTCTCTGCCTCCCAAGTTCAAGTGATTCTCCTGCCTCATCCTCTTGGGTAACTGGGATTACAGACCCCACCACCATGCCTGGCTAATTTTTGTATTTTTAGTAGAGACTAAGTTTCACCATGTTGGCCAGGCTGGTCTTGAACTTCTGACTGCAAGTGATACACCCAACTTGGTCTCCCAAAGTGTTGGGATTACAGGCGTGAGCCACTGCCCCCGGCCAACTCTGTGCGTTTGGATGAGTTCTATCACCTCTGGAACTTGCAGGCCTGTGAGATTAAACACAGCTCTGGCTGCTTCCAAGCTGTCTGGCTCACAGGGACCCTAAGGACATGGTGGGACTGGGGTGAGAAGCACAGGCACATCTGTGTCCCATGCTGCCGATGCTCTTCATTGATCCAGAAAATTAGGAGTTGACTTTGTTTCCTAAAACGTACACAACCAGCATGGTTTTTCCCTAGATACTTGTTACAATCGTACCATCCATAAAGGGGTTGCTGATTGCAGAGTGGATTGAATAACATTTAGGACAGTTCACAACATTCAGAATTATTGAGTCACACAGAAGATAGGCAGGCCCTCGAAGTGGAATTCAACTGAGGACTGTTTGCTGTTCTTAAAAAAAACAAAAAACAAAAAAGAAAAAACTGAATACATTTTAAATATATCACGAGTGAAATAAAATTATCCTTACTGAATTGTTATGGAACTTTTTTTTTTTTTTGAGACGGAGTCTTGTTCTGTTGCCCAGGCTGGAGTGCAGTGGCACAATCTCAGCTCACCACAAGCTCTGCCTCCCAGGATCATACCATTCTCCTGCCTCAGCCTCCCGAGTAGCTGGGACTACAGGCACCTGCCACCATGCCAGGCTGATTTTTTTTGTATTTTTAGTAGAGACGGGGTTTCACCATGTTAGCCAGGATGGTCTCGAGCTCCTGACCTTGTGATCCGCCCGCCTCGGCTTCCCAAAGTGCTGGGATTACAGGCTTGAGCCACCCCGCCCGGCCATAACTTTCTAGTCACCAAACCGAATGAACATAACCAGTCGTCACCTGAGCCTTCTACTAGAGTCCCCATTCTTTTACTTCTGATTTAGGCCACAGAACGGTCTTCGGGCCTCCTCCTACCTCTAGTCATGGTCTACACTAACACCTTCTCTTCTGCTGGGTGGGGTCTGTGCCCTTTGTGCCCAGTGCCAGTCCTTTCTAGTGTTAGAGCAGCACGGATGAAGTCCTCTGCATGCAAGTGTCACTTCCTCTCCAAAACTTTGTCTGGTGTTCTTGGGGAAATGAATTGCCCCTTCATCCTCATCATCCCACAGTGATTTATGCTCCCTTCTGTCATATCACAGTTACATTTTTCTTAACTCAGACCCTCCCAGTGGCTTCTCCCTCTCTCACAGAATTTGTTGCAAAGTGCTTATCTTCATGTGAGGCCTTCCCCAGCCTGCTCTCTGTCTTCCTCACTCAGCGCCTGCCACGCTGGCCTCGTGCGGGGCCTGTAGCACGCCTGCCACACTTCCACTTCGCAGCTGCCGTTCCCTCGGCTTGGAGCGTGGTGCCACCGCATGTCTTCAGGGCTTTGTTCAAGTGTCACCTCCCAGAGATGCCGTCTCTGACCAGGCCACCCACAAACAGTAACCCTGCTAATCTCTAGCTCCCATCCACTTTTATTTTTCTTAATGGTAGTTCTCCCAGGCTGACCTGGTAGTGCATGCTCTTTGTTTCTGTTCTCATCCCCTGCACCCTGTTCCATGGTGGAGGGACCTTCTGCTGCTGTTGGCTCTCCATCTCACAGTCTGGAACACCTCTGAACACTGCTGACTTGCAACGCGAAAGGTAGTCTCTGAGTACGGGAATGAACGCCGGCTTGTCTTTTAGACCAGGAGATCACCTAGGGTGGGGTCTTCGTATTTTCACGGTTGCTCCTCACTCTGTGGAACCTCTGCAGCTCTTGCAGGTGCTCAGCTCATGTCGGGAAACACTTGGTGAAGGCTCCAGAATGGAATGTGCCAGTCCAACGGCAGGGCAGCCCCCCAGGACTGCACGCCTCTCCACGCTGTGGATGGGAATGGCTGTACTTACTTCACCCTCCCTGCCCCTTCAACCCTTGTTTTAAACACTCTTTCAGAAATCAGAGCTAAACAATGCAGAATAAAATATTTGATTACATAGAAATATTTTGTAGTTGTTTTAAAGTAGGAATAAAACAGCAAAATTAAAATGTGACAGGTCCCAGTGCTTCTAATAAGATAGATATAGCTTGAGACAAAATATTCATTTTTTAATTAAATGGAGATTTGGATGCACCACTTGGTAACTAATAGACTTTTCTCACCAGGGTACATATAAAGTGTTTGTTATGAAATGACAAAAACTGACGTGCCACGACAAGGGCTGGTGGGGTATGGAGCGGCCTGGTGGTGCTGGCCCTTCAGGGAGACCCATGTGGCATGCCCAGGAGCCTCTCGTGCAGGGACCATTGCATCAGATTAGGCTGGGCTCTTGTTTACGACGGGAACACCTTACATCTCCAACTTAAGAAGAGCAAAGCTGCTCGCTCAGCTTGGGTATACAAATAAATAGATGCAGGAGAGATGTTTCAATTCATTTTCTCTTATCCTAGTCACCAAAGATAAGGGTGTGGAATATAAAACTGGTGGAATCCTAGGAGCTTGTCTGATCCAAACCTCTCATCCAGAGGTGGGGCAACAAAATGATTCACACAGCTTGTGAGAGCCAGAGTCGGGTCTCTGGTCCTGGTCAGAATGTATTCTTACTTGCCTAAACCCTGCAATATGTACTTTTATAATCAGATGCGTCTCCCTCTGGTTATCCCCTCTCTGAACAGGAAAGTGGGTAACCCAGCCAGTGAGAGGTTCCTAACCTGGGGCCAGGCCTATGGAAGTGCTGAGGTTGGGCTTTCGGCAAGGACGGTGTCCTCTGTCTTGCAGCATCAGCAATGTTGCGTGAAGCATGAGGGGAAGAGGGCGGAAAAGCCCCAAAAGAGATAACATTACAGCATAGCCTCATACCTGGGCCACCTGCAGTGACTTCACATCATTTCTGATCATCAGCAGCTCAGAGGCACACTCATCCCAGGGAGAAGACGGAGCCTTACCTTTTCATAAGGACATCCCTGCTGGGCCTTGCTCAAGATCCTTCCTCCAAGGAGTGTGATCCTAGCTGTTTGCTCTAGTCCCCAAGTCACTCTTGATATGGCTTTTATATCTTGACACCATATTTCTGCTTACCTGCCAGCCCTTTTAGAGACCCTGTGCTTCCTTACTGAGGCATGTAAGAACTTCTGGGTCCCCTCCATGTACCACACAGGCTGTGCTGAAATAGAAGTATAGCCTTGGGCCCATTAACTTGGCCACTGACCTTCTACCATGTGGAAGTAGCCATGTGGGATCTCTTTCTAAAGATGTCCTCTAGTATTTCCCCAGGCTTGTTTTGAGGCCATCTATTTATAGATGCCCACTCCAATGCCAGCATGAAGGAGAGGTAAATGAAAACAGGGGGGATGTGCAAGAAGAGAGGAGTGTGCACATACACACCTCTTGCCTCCTTGTCTTTCTTTAGCCTCTAATTCACTACGTTTATTCCTTTCTCTCAGTTGGTGAACACAAACTCTTTCCACCCCAAGGCCTTTGTGTATATATATGTATGCTGTCTTCTCTGTTCAGCATGGTCTATCTGCTCTTCTACTGGATGGCTCTTTCTCACCTTTTAGAATACATCTTGAATGATCCCTTCTTAGAAAGGCCTCCAGGGTCCATATTGTCTAAAGAACAGCAACCACTATTATTTTTCATTTGACCACTTCCTTTTCTCCACAGTGCAAAACACATATGTAATCATCTCAATTGTCGTTAGTTCTCATGAAAGTGTAAGCTTCATGAATGGAAGGACAGTGAATGTTGTATCTCTTAGTGTTTTCCATGGTCTGACTTCCAAAAAACATTTGTCTATATATTCATCTCTCTATATGTGTTGGTTAGTCACTTAATGCAAAGTCAATGTGCATCTCTAGAGACCACCTTGGACTCTTGCCTGCGACCTTAATGGAGTGAGTGAGTTCTTGAGTAGTAGCTATGGAATTGGTCTAGTCAAGCCTAGTAGGAGAGACACAGGCCAAGAATAACCCTCCCTAAATGACAAAGGAAACCTTCCAAAAAATGAGATTTATTAGATAGCTTCCGTGTCTAAATAATTGTGTCATTGTTCTTTCTTTAGCTTCTGTTTGATTTGTATTTGGAAGTAATTATAATGCTTGATTCAAAGTAAATTAAATTATCCATCATTATGAAGTTAAAGTGTATATTAATAGAGTAATAATACAAACTACAATATAATATATATAGCCTTTATAATTTATGTTAATGACCTTGAGAACATTGCTAATTTATTTAATGGTTAAACATAAACAAGCATAATAGCACATAACTTGATAAAAGGTATAGTTCATTTTTATCCAGTTTCATTTAATATACCGCATATGTATAAATACAACAGAAGGACTTGTAAATACACCATATGGCTGGTGCATTGTTTATCCTGATAACTGAGATAAAATTCTTAATCTCCACTAAGCAATGAATGATTACTAATGCCATCTTTTATGAGCATTGAAACTCTGTGGAATTCGAAAAATTTTATTCAGAGATGGAAATTCACTTAGATTATAAAATAAAAGTTAATGCAATTTTTTGGCCAGATGTGAAGCAATTAATATGATGACGGATGGATGTCATTCTGAGGAAAAAATGTTGTTAGCCTAACCAGGTAATAGCACATTTTCAATTCATTCTGTTTTAAAGAGAATTTCACAAGGAATCTTTAGTACTTGCTCTTCCAAATTACAGCAAGCAAGTAATCAGCAGTTTTAAGAGTCCCTAAGTACTCATTGACTTAATAGACAATTATAGCATATTGTGTTTTTAAAAAGGTAGCTATTTTCAAAGTCCCTAATTACAGATCTACATGATAGACTTATCAAGGAAAAATAATACATTTCAAAATGTACTTACAGTCATAATGATATTGTCTGTTTTAAATGCTCCTTGTTGAAGTGCTTATCCTGTGTCTCTACCTTCTGGAGGTGTGAGGGCAGATTCCATTTACTTGGTTCTAAAACTTAGTCGTTGGATGCCTAGTGGCTAGCCCAGAACAATTCTTCAGATTATGTTCTCATTCTAGCTTGATGACTTTGTTCACAGTTGAGATGCAGTGTGGCACAGCAGTTTCTGTCATCACATGTACAGACCATCGTAGATTGTATTAAATAAAGCACAGCTCTGTGCAAATTTACAGACCTTTAAAACACGTACAGTAGCCCATCCCTTCTCAAATGGATGAAACAACTCAGTGGTTTGGCAGTAAGCCTTGCCAAATTCTCACCCTGTCCCAATTTATGACTCTCATCTGGCTATAGATTTATGCAAGTCAGCATATGGACGTTGAGTGAAGATCCTGAGTTCGCGCAGGGACCTTTCAGGCTTTTTCTCAGAGAGTTTTAACGCTTTCAGAAGACAATAATGCCTTCCATGGCAGGGGAAGGGAACTGGATGCAATTGTTATGTATCTATATCCCTGCCCTACATCACCCTACAATACCTGGTTAATGGAAACCTTGAGCAGTTGAGCAATCAACTGACGGCCTGAAAATATTTCATGAGGAAGGGTTTTATCATCTCAGTGTTGTTGTGGTAATTGAATAGAGATTTTTTTGGTATCTCTAATGTACTAACTACTGTACTAGGGTTTGCAGAGTCCTGTGGGACATAGTTCTACACTGGCGGCCATGATTATAAAGGCGCCAGGAGGAGAGATCGTCCTATGAACACTCATGGCATGGTAGTGCCATAGTGAAGAGATTCACAGAGAAGTCAGTGTCTGGCTGTTTTGGCTACTGCATGCACTTGTATTTAGTGTTAAGAGATTAAAATTCCTCCTCTTAAAGGTGCTTTTTCTTACATATAGCAATTCTTCTTTCAAAATTGGGGGTCAAGGAGAATGAGAAGTGGGCAAGGGCAGCTCTCTGTGTTGCTTTAAGGACAAGCTTAGTGATACTAGCATCTTGGAAAATCTTTCATTTTTTTTTTGTCTTTCATGGTATTAGAAAGACTTAAAAATACGTCATAGTTTTATTTTACAAGTAGAGGTATCCTTAAATGACTCCTAGGAATGAACATAGAATCAAGTATTTTTTAATGTAAACATTATGTATTTGCATTCTGAAAGAGAGCTGTGTAAAGATTATGATTTTTTTTTTTCATTTCACTCTGCATTCTAAGCAACCAAGAATCAAGAAGTTGCAAACATACACAAACCTAAAATTCAATGAGCACTAAATGACAGACTTAGAGAACTGAAAATTTTTCAGCATATTTAAGAACTAAGAGCCTTTGGCTTTTATGTTACTTTTCATTTATGCTTTGGTATTCATTTCAAATCAGAAAGTAAAAATTAGAATTTGTTTTCCTTAGCAAAACAGTAAGTTTCACTTCAGCACATAAGTTTACCATAATTAGAGGGGATGGCAGAATACTTTATCCAAGTCTTTGGGATAACAGCTCTGGGCACCTGTCCATCCAGCCATGAGAACCATAGATCTTTTCTTCCATGGCCCACTCACAGGATGGCATATTTAGGAGCTTCTCATCCTATGTGTTGCAGATACAAAGTCAGACCTTCTTTAGGCAGCCAGTAGCCTTGCCCTACTATGTTTAAAGTGACCGTCTAGATTTCTGGCAGTTCAGTCTTCTGCTACATCTCACCCACTTTATAGCATTCTTTAGAATACTCCCAATTTTACTTGCATTTAGTGCTTCATAAAAATTTTCTGTATGTAGTGTTATTTCTATAAACACCAATGAGCTGAAAGTCATGTAGAGGAAGATGCAGCTGCTGATCACATAGCCCTTTTATTTCCTGCATTATCAACCCTCTTCTCCAAGACATTATTCTCTTTGACTAACCCGCATTCTCCTTGTTGCAATTTTACTTGACTCTTTTCTTGAACATTAAAAGCTTTTATTGTTCTAAGGAATTGTAAAACAGAGTAAAAGAAATATGGTTATGGAAGTTTTTATACTTTAATGAGCAGTTTATGTTTTTTAGATTGACAAGAACATTTTCTGTAATTTTCTTTGAAGTCATCGTTCTTCTTTTCATGTCAATGGACTTATTTTGTAATGGAAGTCATTAGAAAAGGAGAGGAATCTTTTGTGTAATCCCTCTAACCAAATTGTATATAATGCCAGACAGCCAAGGAAAATTCTTTCACACAGTGGAGTCACATATTATTCTAGGATTAGGGTCTAAATTCATTGAGTAATGCAAAAAATCATGTTTAATCACACTTACTGAAAAGTGTGTCTCAGCAAGCCCACCAGAGTGGATTACCTCCATCATTGAACTGTACAGTTGGCATTGTTGAGTGTTAGGTGAAGTCGTTGGTGTGAATTGAGGGTCACGCTGTATGATAATCACACTGCACTTTTAAATGCCAGGTCATTTGCACATTCAGAAAACTGTTCACATTGGAGGAACATATTGAGACTGAGGAGAAGAGTAGTAGTCTCTGACTCTTACCTCATGCTCATACCTGGATTCCATTTTTGAGTACCGTGGTAGGATCACCCGTACTCGTAGGTACTAGAGTACCTTTCTTTCCCCCTTTTCCATATATATTTGAATTTGTATACATGGTAGAACTCCATTCTATTCACTTCAGATATTTGACTGTCTTGATGTGCGTGACTATCCTTACTATCTTTTAAAGCTAGGAATAGTTGCAAAAAGAAGTTTGTGTTTATAAAAATATAAACATTTTGATTATTATATAAAGCAAATATTAAGAGATGTGAATACAGAAATAGCAATACACTAATAGTATTGGACTTCAGTATCCCACTCTCAACAGTGGATAGATCATCCAGATAGAAAATCAGAAACAAGACACGGGTGTCTACTTTAGCTCACATCTATTCAACATAGTATTGGGAGTCCAAGCCATAGCAATTAGAGAAGAAAAAGAAATAAAAGGCATTCACTTTGGAAAGGAACAAGTTAAATTGTCTCTGTTTGCTGATAGCATAGCTTTTTGTGTATATAGAAAACTGTATTAGTCTGTTTTCACACTGCTATAAAGAACTTCTCTGAAACCGGGTAATTTATAAAGGAAGGGGTTTAATTGACTCACAGCTTTGCATGGCTAGGGAGGTCTCAGGAAACTTACAATCATGGCAGAAGGGGAAGCAGGCACCTTCTTCACAAGGTGACAGGAGAGAGAAGAGTGAAAGTGCAGTGAAAATTGTCATTTACAAAACCACCAGATCTCATGAGAACTCACTCACTATCATGAGAACAGCATAGGGAAACCACCCTCATGATCCAGTCACCTCCCTTCCTCGACACATGAGGATTGCAATTCGAGATGAGATTTGGGTGGGGACACAGAGCCAAACCATATCAAAAACCGTAAAGATTCTACAAATAAACTCTTAGAATTAATAAATAAATTCAGTAAAGTTGCAGGATACAAAATCAATGTACAAAAGTCAGTTGGGTTTCTATACACTAACAATGAGCTATCCAAATTCCATTTACAATAGCATCAAAAAGAATAAAATGCTTAGGAATAAATTTAACCAAGGAGGTGAAATATCTGCACACTGAAAACTTTTAATACATTGAAATAAATTGTAGAAGACAAAAATAAATGGAAAGATATCCCATATTCATGGACTGGAACGCTTAATGTTAAAATTCATGCTACTAAAAACAGTTTACAGATCCGGTGCAATCCCTATCAAAATTCCAATAGCATTTTTCAGAGAAATAGAAATAACTGCCTCATGGAGCTAAAAAAGACCCCAAGTAGCTTGAGCAGTTGTAAGAAAGAACAAAGCTGGAGACATTACATTCCCTGATTTCAAACTATAGTAAAAAGCTATGGTAATCAAAATAATATGTTAGTAGCATAAAAAGAGACACATAGACCAATGAAACAGAAGAAAGCCCAGAAATAAACCCATGTATATGGTCAACTAATCTTTGACAAAGGCACCAAGAATATATAATAGGGAAAGGAAATCTCTTTAATAAGTGGTTCTGGGAAAACTAGATATCCACATGCAGAAGAATGAAATTGGACCCTTGTCTCACACCATATACAAAAATTAACTTGAAATGGATTAAAGACTTAAATCTAAGATCTGAAACCATAAAACTCCTAGAAGAGAACATAAGGAAAAGCTTTATCAAGACATTGGTTTTGATACTGAGTTTTTAAATATGACAACAAAAGCAAAAATAAACGAAGACTACGTTAAATTATAAAGCTTCTGCACAGCAAAGGAAACAGTCAACAGAATGAAGAAACAACCTATGGAATGGGAGAAAATAGATACAAACCCGACATCTGATAAAGGGTTAATCTCCATATATATAACGAATTCATCTAAGTCAATAGCAAAAACAAAACAAAACAAACAAACAAACAAAAAACAAAGAAAAAACCTGATTAAATAATATAAAATGGGCAAAGGACCTGAATAGACATTTTTTTCTTCTGAAGAAGCCGTACAGATGGACAGCAGGGCCATAGCTATATGAAAAGTTGCTCAGCACCACTAATGGTCAGAGAAATGCAAATCAAAACTACAGTGAGATATCACCTAACACCTGTTAGGATGATTTTTATCAAAAAGACAAAAGATAACAATAATTGGCCAGGATGTGGAGAAAAGAGAGAACCCTTGCACACTGTTAATGGAAATATAAATTGATACAGCTGTTATGGAAAAAAATATTGAGGTTCCTTTAAAAATTACAAATAGAACTACCATGAGATTCAGCAATTCCTCTTTTGAGTATGTATCCAAATGAAATGACACACAGGTATCCGAGATACTTGTGTTCATTGCGGCATTATTCACAATAGCCAAGATAGGGAAACTACCTACTTGCTCATCAATGGATGAATGGATAAAGAAAATATGGTATTGTACATACAATGGAATATTTTTCATCCATAAAAAGGAGATCCTGTCATTTGCAATATCATGGATAAACTGGAGTGCTTTATGCTGAGTGAAATAAGTCATACACATAAAAACAAATACTGTATGACCCTACCTATATGAAATCTAAAAATGTCTGACTAATAGAAGTGGAGAGCAGAATGATGCTTAGCAGGGGCTGAGGGGTAAAGGAAATGGAGAAATGTTGGCCAAATGTACAAGCTTTCAGTTACAATATTCCAGGAATATTATATATGACATGGGTGGTGATGTGTTAATTTGGTTGTGGTCACCATCACACAATGTATATGTTTATCAAATCACCATGTTATACATCTTGAATATATATTATCTTTGTCAATCAAATATTTTACAATTAGGCTGGGTGCGGTGGCTCAGGCCTGTAATTCTAGCACTTTGGGAGGTCGAGGCGGGTGGATCACCTGAGGTCAGGAGTTTGAGACCTGCCTGGCCAACATAGTGAAACCCCGTCTCTACTAAAAATACAAAAAAATTAGCCCTGCATAGTGGCACGTGCCTGTAATCCCAGCTACTTGAGAGGCTGAGACAGGAGAATTGCTTGAATGTGGGAGGCAGAGGTTGCAGTGAGTCAAGATCGTGCCACTGTACTCCAGCCTGGGCAACAACACTGAAAACTGCCTAAATATATATGATATTTAATATTAAATTAAATTAAATATATATAAAATTTTAATATTAAAATTAAAAAAATAATTGTAGCAGGTGCTTATTGTATAGCATAGCAGAGTCAAAAAAGTGCAGATCTGCAAGTTAGAAACCTTGAATTTTTGTCCCAAATACCATAATGTGACTTATGAGTTATCACAAATTATGTGACCATATAAACCTTTATTTTGTTATTTACAAAAATAGGCGGGTAGACTAGGTCAGTGGTTCACAACCTGAATGGGGAACACATAAATGATTCACAAGCTTGCCACTGGAATTCTGATTTTGTGGAACCTGGAAGCTTCAATCTTTAAGTCCCTGCCAGTTCTGTATGCCAGTAAGGGGATCTGTTTTCTTCTAGTAGACTCCCAGGCTCTCCTGGTCCTGCTGTGGCTGTGGCCTCTGACCTCGCGGAGCCTGGTGCTGCTGTAGTCTGTAATGGGATGGCACTCCGTGTGGTCCCTGGCACTGAGGCACTCACTCAAGCATTGGAAAGTTAGAATTTGAAGGGTTAGACTGTATCATGGGAGCTTTCTCTCCTTCTCCGAATGGAGTGCCTTTATACCCACAGTGCAAGCGAACATTTTTATTTGCTGATTTGACCAGGCAGCAGGTAGGAAGTCTGGTTTCTTACATCTGCTTGCAAGGAGCTCCCTTGGGGCAGCACTAACACTTAGACTCAGTGAGGGCTTGTTCTCTCTCAGTTGTACAGTCTAGACAAATTTGAAGCCACCAGGGAATAAACTAGTACAGGGGGGTTGGAGGGAAGGCAATTTGCTCCTTTTACATTATCGAAGCATCTGTTAGAGGCATCAGGTGGAGGATTTTCCTTCCATTTGGAAACTTGGCAATTCTGCCAAGTTTCTAAATGTCAATAATGAAATGTCATTAATTGCAGAGATAGATTTCACGCAGAAGCCATGGAGAGAAATGTAATTAGAATTATACATTGTGTAATTTGTGTGTGTGTGTGTGTGTGTGTGTGTGTATGTGTGTGTGTTCTCAAACAACTCATAACATTTTCTGTTAAGAATGCCCAAAAGCTTACTGGTCATGAGAACTTTTAATGTGTCCCTGTTAGGCTAGTTTGAGAAGGGATTATGGACACCAAAATTCCCGCTTTAGATGTGTACTTTTCAGGTTATTGGAAAAATGGTATAGTCACTCCACCTGGGAGTATGTTTCATTCTTATAGGTAACTTTCATATTTATACTTGTTTGGTTATGAGAACATATATGACATTTCTATCAGCAACTAGTCAGCTTGATTTTTTTAGCCAGAAAATTGTATGTGACACTATCAATGAAACTAGAATTCTCTTTTAGTAAAAGAGGGGAAAAACAGTTCAAAGGCTGGGGATGCTCAAAACCAATTCATAAGCTACTTTGATATGCTTATAGCTTTTGACCTGTCTCTTATCTCCCTTTACATGAATAAGAGCAATCCTAGGACTGAGGAGTATACAAGTTATCATCCCTTTGGCTTGAGTTTAAGTGTCACTTTGCTTAAGGCGATGTCGAGGAAGGGGGAGAGAGAGAGAGAATGAGTTAATGAATGAGAGAGAAAAAGAGAGAAGGGGGACGGTTTTGCAGCATTTTTACTTGAGTCAAATGGGAATAATTCAATTACACAAACCAAGTACCAAATTAGGTGGTTTTTTAAAAGGCTGATTTCTCATAAAAGGCTAAAGGAGGTTTACGGTAAAAGAAAGTTAAAAAGTCCTCTTAGTTCTTTATAATTTCTTTGAGAAACAATTTTTATAACGGTAAAGTTTAAAAGATAAATATATTTTAATCACTGTCTTTTTTATTTCTTAAAAATAATGAAAAAAATGGAACAGGACTATCTAGTGAAATAGTATTCATATTAAATCCTTTTAGGTGCCATTTAGCTCTTTAGTTCCTCAC
The DNA here is from genome assembly GCF_037993035.2 of Macaca fascicularis. Lineage (NCBI taxonomy): Eukaryota > Metazoa > Chordata > Mammalia > Primates > Cercopithecidae > Macaca > Macaca fascicularis. The sequence continues at coordinate 74,638,847 of NC_088392.1, read as the reverse complement.
AGTAAGTCTGTTAGTTAAGGGTAGGCTTCATACAATTTAGTTTATATGTAAAACATTTTTTGTGTGTATGCCAATAACTCTTAACATTTTTTCTACTCTTAAAATTCTGTGTTTCATGGTTGGGGATGGTGGCTCACGCCTGTGATTCCAGCACTCTTGGAGGCTGAAGTGGGAGAATCACTTGAACCAGGAGTTCAAGACTGTCCTGGGCAACATAGCCTGACCCCCCTCACTACAAAATAAAGGTGGAAAAATTAGCTGGGCATGGTGGTGTGCAACTGTGGTCCCAGCTACTCAGGAGGCTGAGAGAGAAGGATCATTTGAGCCAACGAAGTCGATGCTGCAGTGAACCATGAGTGCAGCACTGCAGTCCAGCCTGGTTGATACCAGTTGACAAGTCTCAAAAAAAGAAAAAATAAATCCTATGCTTCTACATTATCTATGTGGACCTCTCACAATTTTATCTGTTCTGTAGATCAACAAAAAGGTCCTTCTCCTGATTTTTGAAAGGTTAAAAAATGAGTAATAAAACAATCCAACATTTTAAAAAGACCTATTCTATAGTATAAAAAGAACTTAGTTTTGTTGTGTTTAAGTGGTTGTGATATAAATACTTTAAAATACTAATGTGACATGTTTGAATGGGGAGATATCTGAAATTGAATATACAATTTTCCCTTCCTCTTTACTGTCATTTTTTCCATATATCAGTGAAAACTATATGTGTATCTTCTTCGCTTTCTTGTTCCTAATCCTTACAATGGCTCATACCAGTACACAGCCAGATCTCAGATGCTTCGATCAGAGGCTACAGGTCAGATCATTCCATTTTCCATCAAACCTCTGATCTCCCTGATGCTGTACTTGTATTTAAATATGAGGTCATCTTTTTCTGGGATCCTCGTTTAATTAGCCAATTACCCACTATATTATTGTCTCTTAATTAAAACTCAACATATGATAAATGCATTTTACCATATTTTGTTAAGAAAGTATTTGCCAGTTCTTTATTAAGGAAGTGGTCTTCTGTCTCATTTTAAAATAATAAGCAAAGGCCAGTACATCATGTTCTTCTTATTGCCTTACCTGCTCTGAAGCTCTGTCAGATCTGTGAAAGAGACTTTCGGCGTTTGCATTCTTTTCTTACTGTACGCTTGTTTCTGAGTGGAAGATAAGTATTATCATTATATCGATTTATCTCTCTCAGGACCCTACCACATTTCTAAACATATCCCTATTGCAGGCAGATGGTTAGATTGTCTTTCTCTACTAATATTGCCATCGTGGTACTTTAAAGATTTTTTTCTAGATTGTCAAGTAAGTATAAAATTGGCATTTTTAGGAACCTTTTGAAATTCTTTTGTTGCATTTTCATTTCACAAAATCATTGTTCTGTTTTATTTATGTATTATGAAATATGATGTTCTGAAACCCAGGTACAAGCAAACATTGTGTTTGGTTATACTATTTCCTTCTTCTGTTTGAGACACTAATTATTATAGCACAATGAATATTTATTTTCCCTAATTTCATTAGGAGGAGAGTAGGTATGATTAACCTATAATTTTAGTTTGAAAGATAATGCTTATTAGTTGCATTCTCTAATGTTCAAGGGTAATTATTTCATTAAATCTTCTTAGCAAACTATAAATTTACTGGGGGGTGGCACGGAAAAAACCAAGACACTAACCTAAACATTTCCAATTCAAAATAAAGATAGTAAAAGCTTAATTATTTGAAATGGGAATGTGTGCATAATTGAACAGCTGCTTCATTGATTTTCAGTTCACATTTCATACCTTGCCCCCCTGCCCCATTCTCAAGCTTAGCTGTCGAGCTTACTGCCTGTTTCACCGAGAACATAAAAGCTGTCAGCGGCGAAATTTGTCTTCCTCCTGCCATGGAGCTCACTAGCGCCCATCATATGCACACAGGTTTTGCCTTCGTCAGGACTGGGACTGCTGACAGTCCCTGATCGTCCTACAACCCATCCTCACCGGGATACTGGCCTGTCACCCCGTCCTCACTCAAGGACTTTTTCCCACATTTAAACCCCTCCCTACATTATCAAATTTTCCCTATACTGAAATATTCTCATCATCACTCAAACAAAAACAGTAATAGAAATACCATTTGGGGCATAAACCCACTTTTTAATAACCATTTTGTACAACCTTTGATATAAAAATTTATTAAGAAGTTGTTTAAACTACAGCTTCTCCCTTTTTCCTCTTCCACTTTCCCGTGAACCTCCATCAGGCTTGCTCACACCTTTTCACTGAAAACGTTCTTGCCGCAGGCCTGGCAGCCCGGTATGTTGCCAAACCCAGCGGCACCCGGCCGCTGGTTCAACCCTCCCGTGGTCTGTGCGCCGTCTGCGCAGCTTCCACCTGGCTCTTCCTCTAGTAGCTGGTTCCTCGCTCTCAGCTGCCTCGCTCACTCTTTCTTTCTGATCTCTACACCTCGGTGTTCCCAGAGTTCAGTCCTCAGACTTCTCTTCTTCATGGACACGAACTCGCCATGGGGTTCACCTAGCCCCGACTGTAAATAGCGGTGTGGATGCTACCTGTGTGGGCTCTGAAGGGTTGACTCCAGTCCCAGCCACGATGCAGAGCGCTCAGCAGGCTGTTTACCAGGTGCCGGGAGAAGTAAACTGCTCACCAAGCAGCGCGGTAGGTGTGTTCTCACCGATCTCCTCTCCACGCAGTGCTTGCCAGTGTCTCCTGGCCAACCCAGAATAAATAAGAGACTCTGGCCCACACGGTCTCATCTCCTGCCACCCTTCCCCTCGCCCAGGCCTTCTGGCAGTTGTCCCAGCGTGTCCCGTGCTCTCGCTTCAAGTAGGATTCTGCTCAAATATCAGCACTCCTTCCCTGCCTCCCCATCTTAAAGATCTCCCGACATCCCCACTTACTTTCTCTTCCTTACCCCACTTCATGTATCTGCCTAGCACCATCACTCTGACTTGCTGTCATGCTTCTTATCTGATGGCTTATTCCATCTTTGGCATCAAAAGGTAGAGCTCCCCGTTGGCAGGGCCTTCTCTTTGGTTTGCCACCATATCCCTAGCAAAGGGAACATCAGCATCTAATAAACCTGCAGTATCTCTTTAATTGAATGGATAACCCTCAGTAATTAATTTTATGTTAAAAATAAGAAAAAAATAAAATCTTAACTTGCCTGTTATCTGTGACATTTAAATCTATTTCCCTTTTCAAAGAAGCAGTGTTTGCACATCTTCTAGTGGATATTATCACCCAACGCTAATGTCATTTCTCTATTATAAAAAAAAAAAAACAAACTTGCTAAATGAATCAGGTTGAACCGAGTACTGTTTCAGCAGTGAGTAATTAGTATTGAAATAAAGATAGTAATGCTCCTGATCCTTATTTATTTATTTATTTTTTATGCTGGCCAACATCAATCCATAAGTCGTCTATATATTTAAACAAATAGATCATCTTAATTTGCTTCAGGGTCAGCATTATCACTGTGCTATGGGTATCTGTACACCAAATAAAATTACAGTTCTGAGAGGAAAGTACATTCTTAGAAGGAGGATGATGTTCTCAGTCTGTAACCCATTTTAGGTATAATAATAAGTGACATCACCCAGAGTCACCAGTTTGGATCATTTTGGAATAAGAAAAGACAGTTCCCTTTTTCATTTTCTAGAGATAAGTACAATCTCTTTTATTTCTTGATTTTTGCCTTGATCTCTTACATCATCTTTACCTGACAATATGTCTAAAATCCACATGCAATTTGAGTGTTTTCTTTTAAGGACAATTGCTTGATTTCACAAAAGAAAAATCAAAATATAATTGCTGTTTTATCCTAGAAATTTTTATTGGCAAGTAACACAAAAATTAAACCATAGGGTTTAATCAAAGAGAGGGTTATTTTTCTTGCATGACAGATCACTGGTGTAGCAGGTCCAAGGATGGCAGTATTGTGAGCCCAGGCTCTGTCTTCCTTTATTCTCTTCTTCCCTCAACACCTTTGCATTTGTCTCGGTGCTTATCATCTCATGAGTGTTTACATCTGCATTCCAGGGAGTCCAAAGGAGGGGGAAATGGGCAAAGCAGTACCAGTGTCATCTTCGCCCTTTTAACAGGAAAGAAAAGCATTTGTCCTTACAGTGCCTTTCCCTCCGGTCCTGTTATCCAGGACAGTGTCAAGTAACCATGACCAGATTTAAGAGAGGCTGCGAAAGAGGATGTGTATAGCTGGGCACATTGTTGCCCTGAGCAAAATCAGAGTTTGGTTGGCAAGGAAAGAGGGTTGCGTGTAGTAACCATGCATTTCTGTGTGAATGGGGATTTCCATGAGGACATCTTAACAATAGTATCATGTTAGGGTAAAACATTATTCATTATTCAGATAATTCCTAGTTTAAAAGCGTATTTTCTTTCCTTTTTGTCCTTTCCTAAAGAATCTTGCCATTAGATTTACTGCTGCCTGAGTAAAAGTTTTCATAGAAGATTTGCAATGAATTAGGAGTTATTCATGCTGCTTGATACAGCAAGTAGCTCATAATATTTAGAAACAGAAGATCAGAGAGGGATTTCAGACAAGCTGAGCTCTGAAATGAGAATAAAATAGCGATGATCTCACAGCATTGTGATAAAATAATGTTTCCAGGTATTAATTGTTGCTTTTTTTTTTTTCGAGATGGAGTCTCACTCTGTTGCCCAGGCTGGAGTGCAATGGCATGATCTTGGCTCACTGCAATCTCTGCCTCCTGGGTTCATGCCATTCTCCTGCCTCAACCTCCCAAGTAGCTGGGACTACAGGCGCCCACCACCACGCCCAGCTAACTTTTTGTATTTTTAGTAGAAATGGGGTTTCACCATGTTAGCCAGGATGGTCTCGGTCTCCTGACCTCGTGATTGCCTGCCTCAGCCTCCCAAAGTTCTGGGATTACAGGCATGAGCCACTGCGCCCAGCCATTGCTGTCTTTATTATCATCTTCCCACTCTTAAAACGTACTTGTTGAGTATCTATTACTTGCCACTCGCTGTTCTAGTAGGTGCTGGGGATACAGTGGTAGACAAGTTAGATAAGGTAAATGTCCTCACTCTAGTGAAGGGGGAGACAGGTGATAGAAGCAGATAAACTACAAAACTAATTTCAGGAAAAGTGGTAAAAAGAAGACAAGAGTGGGTAATATGGTCAGGGATGCTCTTTCTGAAAAAGTGAGTTAGAGCTGAGAACATTTCTTCTTGAGACCTAATAGTCTAAATGTCTAAATTATAGTAAGCTATTCTTGGCAAAAATATGATTATTTTCTGAACAAAAACATTCATTTGATGGTAGGTTTCCTTTATCTTAGAGCAATAATGTGAACTGTTGCAGAATTTGCAGGTTTCTTTCCCCCAGTGGATGGCTCCTTGTCTCATTTGTCATTGATTCAACCTATTATACTTTGTCATACAAAATTTAATGAGAAAATTGCCTGGTCCCATGCATTTTTATTTCCTGTTCTTCTCGATACTTTCTTTGTTATGTCTTTTGCTGTACTTCTTAATGCGATGGCTCTTCTCCCCTAGTTGAGGTCATGCCTTTCCTTCCAGCTCTACCTGGGAGAGATTGATGGTACCCGTCAGGGATATGGAGATAAATATGCATTGATAAATATTAAAAACATCGGTTTAAAACTTAATTTAATAAAGTACATTAAAATAGTACTGAAAACAATATTAAGTAGCATTCACTGAAAGGTCACTGTGTGTGTAGAATGTTGTCCACACAGAGTTCCATGCGGGCTGGCTGATGGAGAGTATTTTTTTTTTATTTGTGGGTTTAATATTCCAGACCTTTGTAATGATAGCTTGGATAATGTATTGTGAGATCCAGTTTAGAGAAAACTGTTTATATACTATATATTTCTTTTCTCTTAGATCCTTTTATTTACTGAATGACACAGGCATATTTCTTAATGAAGGATTTGTTTACAGTTTTTTTTTTGAGATACGGTCTCACTGTCTCCCAGACTGGTTGAACTGCTGGGCTCAAGAGATCTTCCCGTTTTAGCCTTCAGAGTAGCTAGGACTATAGGTACATGCCACCATGCCTAGATAACTTAAAAAAAATTTTTTTTTGTAGAAATAAGGTCTTTCTATGTTGCCCAGGCAGGTTTTAAATTCCTGACCTCAAGCAATCCTCCCACCTCAAATTCCCAATGTTCTGGGATTACAGGCGTGGGCCACCATGTCGATCCTCTTTACAGTTTTTCAAACATCTCTTCCTCTGATTTGTTTAAAAGTTGTTTTTTAAAAAGCTGTTTCCAAACGCTGGCTTTGAATAGAGTAGCTCTATTTTTCTCTATTTATGCCTCAATGTGTTTCACAAAGTCATAAGAACATAAGATGTGCTTCAGACACTTTCCTATGGTTCAGTAAATGTAATGAAAATGTATTTGAGGCTTAAATATTTGTTTTAATATTACAACACATTGGGACCTAAACTCAGTCAGTATTTCCATGCAACCTAATTTCACTATAATGCAAATTTGCTGTTTATATATAAGCTGCTTTTCTGGACTATGAGTGTCTCTCAAAGGAAGAAAGAACTATGGAACACTGACCTATTCCACGAACACTTACTGAGCACTAACTATGTGTCAGGCTAGATACTGGTGACACAGTGGTGAACTAGACTCATGCCTGCAGCTTATAGTCTAATAAGAGAGATAGACATTAAACAAATAATTATTTACTTTGTAATTGAGGTAGGTGCTACATAAAATGGGGACCTAACCTCCTCTCAGAAATTAGCATGAGGAAGTGAAATATAAGCCAAGATGTGAAAGATAAGAAGGAGTCATCCAAGGGGACAGTGGAATGTTCTTGCCAGCATGCAAATGCCCTGATGTATGAAAGAACCTGGCAGGTTCACGGAACAGGAGAAGGCCAGCATGGATGCAGAATCCTGAATGAGGAGGAAAATCAAGTCCAATCATAAATCAGTCAGGCCAGGTTAAAAATTTGAGGTTTTGTCCTAACAGCAATGAGAAGCCTTTGAAATGTGCTAAGAGAGAAGTGATATGATTTTATCTGTGATTTGAAAAGATGGCTCTGATTACAAGATGCAAAATAGGTTAGGAAGAGTGAAGAATGACTGTTGCAATTCTTCAATCAGGAAGATGGCTTTGGATTAGGCCAGTCATAGTAGCGATGAAGATGAGTTGGGAGGTAAAAGAAATATTTGAAAAATTGAGGACTGATTGATAGGGTGTCATGAAATGAGGGACGGGTGATGTGAAGGATCCAGGGAGAGATGATGTCGAGGATCCAAGCTCCTGGAGGGAGGGTAATGCAGTCATGGAGATGAGCTGCTCTAGGGGAAAAGAAGGCTGGGGGACAAGACAAAAGATTCAGTCTGAACATACTGACTTTGAAATGACTTTAAGAAATAACTATGGAGACATCAAGTGTAAAGGTGGATACATTGGTGTAGAACTTCAAGAATGCCTGGGCTGTAGCCTGTGAGCATGCAGTTGGTAAATGAAGCCGTAGAAATGGATGGCCCAGGAGCAAACCGTGAGGATGTTACCTGACATTTCAGGTTGACTAGAGGAGGAAATGCTGGCAAAGGAGATTACAAAAGAATCCTCATGTTCAGGAGGAAAACCGTCAGAGTGTGATGCTGCCAAAGCCAGCAGACAACAGCAATTCCAGAAGGAGACTACCAACTATACATTGAACTACATACTGTAGCATATAGTACAGTATACAGTTTCAGTAAACACCTATTCCACAAGCACTTACTGAGCACATAGTGTAAGTGCTTGCGGAATAGGTAAGTAATCCATAGTTCTTCCTTTCAGAGGCACTCATAGTCTACCACAAATTTGTATTACATTGTAATTAGATTTCATGAAAGTACTGACTGAGTCTAGGTCCCAATATGAGGGATGTTATCCTAATGTGTGGGATGGTGTTAAAACACATGTGGCTCAGGAAAAGAGCCCTGAGGAGAAGGAGGTAACTACTTTGAGAAGTTTGCTCTGAACAAGAAACGGGGAACAGCAGCTAAGGGGCATGTGGGATCCAAGTAGAGTTGTAAACTTTCGTTTTCTCTTTTGCCTTTGTTTTTATGATGGGGAAACTGGAGTATGTTTAAATGTTGGTCAATAGTCAAGGAGCGATTAAAATACCTCATAGCTTACAGATCCTGGAGAATGGGAGGTGATGAGATCAAGCATAGGTGGTGAGGGATTTGCTTTGGAGAGGGGAAAGTACGCCCCACACTACAGTGGAAAGGAAGGAGGGGAAGTGCTGGGCAGGTGATGAGGAGGCGCTCTGTCCACGGGCTCCCGGTCCTCAGTTAGCAGGGCTGAGGCTGCAGGCCAGTGGCAGTGTGGGAGACAGGTGTTTTGGTAACACCTCGTCTGCATGATGCGCATTTTTTCCCCAGGAGAACTTAGTTTTGCAAAACATAGAGCAGCAGGTTGTTTCGGGTGATCCGTGGTTGGCTCTTTCCCACCCCCGCCCCACAGCCAGACGTGATTAAAAAGTCAGAGAGCAACAGAGGATCAAATAATTGATAGAATCTAAGTTAGACAAGGAAAGGCGGTTGTGGCCCCTCAGAAGGGACTGAGGAAGAGGAGAAGGGAAATTAGTGGCCTGGAAACTCCACTGACGTTGAAAACATCAGCAGCAGTTGGGCACCTGAGCGCACACGTGTAGTATGGGAGGATACGATTTTGTGGTCAGGTGGGGTTTTGGAAACAAAGCCATTTTGGGTGATGACAAGACCCAGAGGGTTTTCTTTGTGTGGCCCAGATGAGTTGGGGGCCACCGGCTCAAGGAAGTGACTGATGTGCTGGGGTGGCAGAGCGGCAGGATGAGCACATGGGGCCTGAGTGTGCCTGAGCAATTGCCAGAGTTGGGAGAGAGCAGAACGTGGAGAACCAGTGCCGAAGTCTTCCCTGAGTGATGTGGAAACAGTGGGCAGATGGTGGAAGCCCAAGGCAGCAGACTCAGAAGAGGAGCCTCAGAGGTGTGGCCCCGAGGAGGCACAGAGAGGAAGACTGGCCGGACTCCCCTACCTCTCTGGAGGCACGTGACCCCTGCGGAGGGCTGTGGGAAGCCACGTCTTCAGCCCCATGAAACCAGGACTGGGAAATGGGGAATACTGAGATGAGGAGGAGGAAGTAGGGAATTTGTTGAACAGGAAATGGAAGTCTGAGAGCTGGGAGGGGAGAAGGAAAGTGTGGGATTGTCAGGGAAGTAAGGCGCAGAACAGCAGGAGGTATGGGATGGGATGTTCCAGGAACTGATATGTGTGAATGTGCATGTGTGTGTGTGTGTGCACGTGTGTGTGTGTGTGTGCAGGTGTGTTTAGGGGGCAGAGAATACTGAGGAAAATCACAGAACAGGGCATGGAGGTTTTGCTATGGATAATATTTAGATGTAGACTGCCTCTTCAGATTGACAGACTGGTTGGCATGGTTAGAGTACAGTGCAGTGCAATGCAGTACAGTATATAGTACAATATAGCACAGTGTAGCTTACAGCATGGTGTAGCATAGAGTATAGTATATAGTACACTGTAGCTTATGGTGCAGTGTAGTACATGGCATAGTATATAGCACAATGCAGCATATAGTGTGGTGTAGTGTATAGTACAGTATAGTGTATGGTATAGCATATAGTACAGTGTAGTGTATAGTACAATATATAGTACAGTGTAGCATATAGTACAGTGTAGCATATGGTACAGTATAGCAGTAGCATAGAGTAGCATAATGTCAGTTCTTTCTTTGCCTAGCTTTGACAGCCACTTGAGTAAGTGTGCTGTAGGTCCATGTTTGCCATCTTCAGCACACCCTGTTTACTAGCCTGGTTTCTGTCCAGTATTCCAAGATCCTTGCTGTGGTTGAGTGGAGGCTTCACCGAGGACCAGAAAGCAGACCTTACATACTCGCGTTCTCAGCTTGTGGCTGTATTGCCTATGCCATTATTAATCTCTGAAAGAAATAAGTGAATGTTCCCATATCTATTTTTAAAAATTTCTCACGCCTGCAATCCCAGCACTTTGGGAGGCCTAGGCGGGCAGATTGTCTGAGTTCAGGAACTTAAGACCAGCCTGGCCAAAGTGGTGAAACCCTGTCTCTACTAAAAATACAAAAATCAGCCGGGTGTGGTGGTGCACGCCTGTAATTCCAGCTACTCAGGAGGCTGAGGCAGGAGAATTGCTTGAACCCAGGAGTCGGAGGTTGCAGTGAGCTGAGATGCGCCACTGCACTCCAGCCTGGGTGACAGAGTGAGACTTAGTCTCAAAGAAAAAAAAAATTTCTTCAATGCCTATTCATTTATTCATTTTCCTCTCTCTCTGATATGGATTGTGCTGTTAGTGTTATTTATTACAGCACTGGTATTTTCTGCTAAACAATTTAATATTACTAATACATCGTAAGTCACCTGTAAGTGGTTTTTGGTGATGGTTTGTTTTTAATTTGTAAAGTCTTAATTAGCATCATTTACATATTTCAGATTCGCAGTCTTCTTTAATGAGAGTGTTTTCAAGGCATGTTCTTTTACTTCCTGAAGGATGGAATGACCTGAAGATCCTTCCAGGTCAAGCTGTCTGTCCTACTCCCGGGTGCCGAGGAATAGGCCATATCCGTGGTCCACGTTATTCAGGACATCACAGGTAACATTTTTCTTACTTAAGTTATTTCCCGGATGAATGGAAACATTCTGCAGATTAGCAGCTACATGGAGCATCATAAATGAGTCTCATGGAACCAGCTGCCCCTGTGACACTCCCACGTCTGTATTGCCGAGGCCCTTCCTTGACATTTTCCTCTGCCTGCAACTCTGCCCTTCTAGAACCTTCTTGGAATTATGAGGTGTTTCCCAGACCCACTTCATGTCCCAGAATCTCTGTTTTGTGACAGTTTTCCTACCAAATGCACACTGTCATACACACCCACTACCCTGTCCTGAGACTTGCTTTCTTCCAGAGAAATTCCAGAGCCTCTTACCTTTTCCACTCATTTTCTATTTCCTGCCTCTATTTCCTTTTCTCTCTTTCTTATTCATTTGGAGTTAATTCTATAAAAGAATAGAAAACTAGTGTGAAGTTATGTTGCAGAATATGCCCAGGTTTTAAGTATTTGACAGTATCCGTATGAACAGATGTTGCTTTTAAAGAAAAATAATATAAGTAAATATGTAAGCCTTTGCTTCTTTTTCTATCCTTATCAATTGGTAAATAATGTATAAATACATTATTTATATTGGTGATATATATAAATATATAAATTAAGACTGAAAGAATTAATATCAAATTTGTTCAAATACACAAATATATAAACAAACATCATAGAAAAGTTTATTATAAAGAGAAAAGATTAAGTCATATAATACATGAAGCAAGAAAAAATTTGTTTGAATAAAGGGTCTAAGTGTAATACAGGAAGTCCATGCTTTCTCAGGCAATCCTGGAAACTAGTGCCTAAAACATTTTTAACTGAATCAAAGGAAATGCCACCATAATAGTGATAAGCACTCCTAAATCACATACATGAATATAAATGTGATATGCATAAATCTATTAACACTTAAAAGAAAAAAATATAGCATCCATTAAACAAAAGAAAGACATGAAGACTGCTTGGTGACTTGTGAAAATCTGTGGGACTCAGACTGTGAACATGGAGCTGGACCTGGAGGAGACGTCTTAGTGCTAACAGTGTCCAGTCTGCACGGATCTGCAGCAACTCAATTCTTGCTGCCTCAGAGGAAAGAATTCGTTCCAGGGCATAAGGCACAGTGAGAGACTAAGGCAGAGTGAGAGACCAAGGCAAGTTTTTGAGCAAGAGGGAAATGTTATGAAAAAGTTTTAGAGCAGGAGCAAAAGGAAGTAAAGTGCACTTGGAAGAGGGCCAGGAGGGCAACTTGAGAGAGTCAAGTAAGCCATTTAGGCCTTGCCTTGGGGTTTCTATACATTGGCATAATTCCAGGGGTTGCATTTCTTCTGCCCTTGTTACTGGTGGAGGGAGTCCAGGTTCTTGGTGTCTGGCACAAAGAATTGGACAAAACACACAAAGCAAGGAAAGAATGAAGCAACGAAAGCAGAGATTTACTGAAAATGAAAGCACACTCCACAGGGTGGGAGCAGGCCCAAGCAGAGGGGCTCAAGATCCCCATTACAGAATTTTAGGGGGCCTTAAATACCCTCTAAAGGTTTCCCATTGGTTACTTGGTGTACACCCTATGTAGATGAAGTAGTAGGCAACAATCAGTCTGATTGGTTGTGGAAAGCAATGAATCAGAGGCTGAAGTGAAGTTACAAAGTTATGCTGCTATGCAAACATCTGATTGGTTGCTGTCCACAACTGGTTGCTGTCTACAACCAATCAGAGATACTTTCAATTTTCCATCTTTCAAGCAGAAAAGCAGGGCGTCGGGGGTGCAAAGGGAGTAGCCTCTGGTCCTTTTGTTACTTGAGAGTGGAAAGTTGGGGATTTTCTTTTCATTTAGTTCTAGGGAGTCAGGGTGAATTGGCCTTAGGTTTCCTGCCTCTAGACCCTATTCTCCTGCGTCACCCCGATTCTTCATTGGAGTGGACTGTCCACATGTGCAGTGGCCTGCCAGCACTTGGGAGGGACCATGATATGGTTTGGCTGTATCCTCACACAAATCTCAACTTGAATTGTATCTCCCAGAATTCCCACATGTTGTGGGAGGGACCCAGGGGGAGGTCATTGAATCATGGGGCCCAGTATTTCCCGTGCTATTCTTGTGATAGTGAATAAGTCTCACGAGATCTGATGGGTTTATCAGGGGTTTCCACTTTTGCTTCTTCCTCATTTTCCCCTCCTGCCACCATCTAAGAAGTGCCTTTCACCTCCCACCATGATTCTGAGGCTTCCCCAGCCATGTGGAACTGGAAGTCCAATTAAATCTCTTTTTCCTTCCCAGTCCACTGTATGTCTTTATCAGCAGTGTGAAAACAGAATAATACAGTACAATTGGTACCAGTAGAGTGGGGCACTGCTGAAAAGGTACAAGAAAAATGTGGAAGCACCTTTGGAACTGTGTAAAGGGCGGAGGCTGGAACAGTTTGGAGGGCTCAGAAGAAGACAGGAAAATGTGGGGAAGTTTGGAGCCTCCTAGAGACTTGTCAAATGGCTTTGACAAAAATGCTGATAGTGATATGAACAATAAGGCTGAGACGGTCTCAGATGGACATGAGGAACTTGTTGGGAACTGGAGCGAAGGTGACCCTTGTTGTGTTTTAGCAAAGAGACTGGAAGCATTTTGCCCCTACCCTAGAGATCTGTGAAACTTTGAACTTGAGAAAGATGATTTAGGGTATCTGGTGGAAGAAATTTCTAAGCAGCAAAGCATTCAAAAGTTGACTTGGGTGCTGTTAAAAGCGTTCCATTTTAAAAGGAAAACAGAGCATAAAAGTTCAGAAAATTCGCAGCCTGATGGTGCAGTAGAAAAGAAAAACCCATTTTTTGAGGAGAAATTCAAGCCAGCTTCAGAAATTTGCATAAGTAGCAAGGAGCCTAATGATAATCCCTAAGACCATGGGGAAAATGTCTCCAGGCCATGTCAGAGACCGTTGTGGCACCCTCTCCCATCACAAGCCTGGAGGCCCAGGAGGAAACAGTGGTTTTGTGGGCTGGACCCAGGGTCCCTGTGCTGTGTGCAGCCTAGAGTCTTGGTACCCTGTGTCCCAGCTGCTCCAGCGGTGACTGAAAGGAGCCAACATAAATCTGGGACTATGGCTTCAGAGGGTGGAAGCCCCAAGCCTTGGCAGCTTCCAGATGGTGTTGAGCTTGTGAGTACATGGAAGTCAAGATTGAGGTTTGGGAACCTCCGCGTAGATTTCAGAAGATGTATGAAAACGCCTGGATGCCCAGGCAAAAGTTTGCTGCAGGGGTGGGGCTCTTATAGAGAACCTCTGCTAGGGCATTGTGGAAGGGAAATATGGGGTCAGAGCCCCCACACAGAGTCCCTACTGGGGCACTGCCTAGTGGAACTGTGAGAAGAGGGCCACTGTCCTCCAGACCCCAGAATGATAGATCCACTGACAGCTTGTACCATACACCTGGAAAATCTGCAGGCAGTCAACACCAGCCAATGAAAGCAGCCAGGAGGGAGGCTGTACCCTGCAAAGCCACAGGGGTGGAGCTGCCCAAGACCATGGGAACCCACCTGTTGCATCAGTGTGGCTTGGATGTGAGACTTGGAATCAAAGGAGATCATTGGAGAGCTTTAAAATTTGACTGCCCTGCTGGATTTCAGACTTGCATGGGCCCTGTAACCCCTTTGTTTTTGCCAATTTCTTCCATTTGGAACCGTTGTATTTACCCAATACCTGTACCCCCATTGTGTCTAGAAGTAACTAGCTTGCTTTTGATTTTATAGGCTCATAAGCGGAAAGGACTTGCTGTGTCTCAGATGAGACTTTGGACTGTGGACTTTTGGGTTAATGCTGAAATGAGTTAAGACTTTGGGGAACTGTTGGGAAGGCATGGTTGGTTTTGAAATGTGAGGACATGAAATTTGGAGGGGTCAGGGGTGGAATGATATGGTTTGGCTGTGTCCCCTGTGAAATCTCAACTTGAATTGTATCTCTCAGAATTCCCACCATGTTGTGGGAAGGACCCAGGGGGAAGTAATAGAATCATGGGGGCTGGTCTTTCCCATGCTATTCGTGTGATAGTGAACAAGTCTCAGGAGATCTGATGGGTGATGGGTTTATGAGGGGTTTCTGCTTTTGCTTCTTCCTCATTTTCTCTTGCTCCCACCATGTAAGAAGTGCCTTTCGCCCTCCGCCGTGAGTATGAGGCCTCCCCAGCCATGTGGAACTGTAAGTCCAATTAAACCTCTTTTTTCTTCCCAGTCTCAGGTATGTCTTTATCAGCAGTGTGAAAATGGACTAATACAGGCCATATGCACAGTGCGTTTACTGAAGTTGTGTACATGCTCATTTGAGGCGTTTTCCCCTTACCAGTCGAATGTTCCTAGAGGAAGGTCACGTACCAGTTAAACTCCGCCATTTTGCCTCTTAGCAAACATGCTTGGGTCCACTCACCCAGCTCCTGAGATGTTATCAGGGAGCTGCTGATCACCAGTTTCAGGTGTTTCTTCTCTATTGGGAGGGTGCCTCTTCCTGGCACCAGCTGTGACCAATTATTATTTTAGACAGTTTAACAACCACCTGACCATCACCTGATGGTAGCCTGGCATTCCTGGGGTAGGGGGCCTCTCCTGCCTTGCTCATGTCTGCCTAGCTGCCTCCATTTTTTTTTTTCACAATCTGTTCAATGTCTTGTACCTACTGTAATATTAGTGCTCTGTGAGGGGAGGAGGAAACGAGGAAAAAGGAAGGATGAGGGACAGAAGGGGAGAGGAGGGGAGAAACCCATGATTGGGAGGGTGCCCTGTATTAGCGAGGACTCTGCTGGAGTTGGTGGAGCCACTTCCTAGACAGCACTAGGAATATATAGCTATGGAGATCGTCTTCCTCAGGCCTTCTGTTTGTGTGTGTGGGGAGTGTGTGTGTGTGTGTGCGTGTGTGATCTAGAGCTGTAACACCCCACTATGGTACTCGCTAGTCACCTGCCTCTGTGTTCCTCAGGCACGCTTGGCAATATTTCAGATGCTCAGCAGCCCTTGTGACTAGTGGCTACCGTATTGGACAGCAAAGGTATGGAACACGTCCATCATCCCCGAGAGTTCTGTCAGACAGCCCTGAGAGAGTCTGGCGCACTGTGGCCTCTCGTCGTAGCATTTTGAGCGCAGGTACTTCTGTGAAGTGACTGGCCGTCTTAATGCCTCCTTCAAAACTGGAATCATTATCCCCAAAGTTAGTCACACCACGGTATTGCAATTTGTCTTCTCTGAAGATGCCGCTCCTGTGGAGCTGGCGCTAACATGACACCGACCGTTCCTGGACTGGTCTTTAAGGTAGCGGAGCATCTCACACAAGCCTCTGCTTCCACTTCAGCAAAGCCGGCTTGCCTCCTGCGCTGGGCCTGTGTGTTTCTGACTGACCTTCCTACTGGATTCTGAGAAGGCTGTGGACAGAGACTCCATGGTTCTGCTGCCCTTTGTTCCAGCAGCTTCTCTGAACTTTCTCTCATCTGACATAATGTAAATGGGGTCTAATTGATGTTCTTCTCTGTATTATCTAATTATCAGGAGAATATTTGACTTAAGTTTCTCTACTAAAGTAGATAAGTAGCCTTTAAAGGTTGGCCTCAGAATTTCTGAATGAACGAGAAGAATACAAAAATAGAGAAGGGTTTAAAGAAAAGCATTCTATGAAGTTTAGAGAACAAAATGAAATATTGAAAGTGTGAGAGTGAGAAGAATGGGACATTTTTAGGGCCACAGCAGGCCTGAGAGGTGATCCTGTCTCCAGGCCTCACACATATGCAGGGCTGCCGGTGTGATGAATTCTTTCAGCTCTTCTCCAGTGCCAGACCTCATTATTAGAGAGCACTCAAGTAAGAGCAAGGTCTCCAAAAGCTTCATGATTCCAGGGTCTCAGAAATGAAAATGAAAAGAACAAGTACCTGCAGCTAGCATCTATCGAGAATGGAAAACATGAAAATTAGAGAACTGGATGTTTCTTGACCTTGCGTTTTTGTTAGGGAGTTATAAAGCATGTAAACCATCAGATAAATACATTTTAACTTACCTGTGAAAGGCAATGCAAACAAATTTTATTATATTAAATGCTATTTTGTCTTAATACAAGGAATTCAAAATTCCTTGTCTTCAAGGCGTGAGGATAAATCTTTGATGGAGTTACTGTTGGCTGAAAGGGTGTCGTTGGAGAGTGCGGATCATGAGTAATGTAGGTTAGCTCTAGGAAATGCTGGGCATGTCTCTCTTGCTTTAATCATTGTTTTTTACCCAGTTAATCAATTTACAAATGTAACTATGTATACAAGTTAAGAATTTACTAAAATCCTCTTGCAATTAACTGTAAAAAATTGATACCATTCATAATCCCTGCATTTTTCTTATATTTTTACTGTTATTGTAGTCTAAATTTTACATAGCTCTAAAAGATTGAAAGTATTGTTCTTCAGTACTTACCTTGGGCAGTATCTTTTGAGAATACTATATACACGCACTTGCACACACACACACACACACACACACACGTGCATGCATGCTAGAAATTTTCCATAAAACACCTGAAGTTATCATTATACATTTTGTTCTTTTATGTCAGAGATGGTAAGCAAGAGATAAAATTTTTAAATCTTTGCTGTATTCTCCCAGATTCCTAGATGTGCTATTAATATAATCATCATTTCTAGCTGGAGTTTCCTAATGAATTTAAATGAGTAACACTTGAATATTCCAAAATAAAAGGTTTTTTCCTCTTGTCATAGGTATGTCCCTTTAGCAGGGAGGCGTCATTTTACAAGGCACTTCTTGCAGTCTCTAGTCCAGAAGATTCTTAGGCAAATATTCTTATATTTAAGAAAAAGAAGAAGAAAAGAAAAAACAAAACAAAAGAGCAAGCCCCTCCAGTTTGGCTAGGACCAGTATAAAACAACTTGATTGACTCCTGCTTCCAAAGCCTGGGGGAAAGCATGAAAATGTAGTGCTCCACTTTAAGGAAGGTGGCGATTTCAGCTGCTTTTCTAGAAAATGCTCCCAGGCAGTGGAGTGCTTGCAAGTAAAATGTTGTTTTTACCATTTCAAATCAGAATTTCTGATTCTGATATTGAAGCCTTGGTGTTTTGAAAGGAAGTAAACAGTATTCTTAAAATAAGTTGTCAGCATCTTATTTTCTACAGCTGACAAGGAGGACAATGACATCAAGATATCAGTAACAACATTTGAAAATAATACCTCACTTTAATAGATGAGGTGGACCCTGGGTGTCCTTTTTAGATGGATGTTAGATAGGTTTATTTTAGCTTTTATTAAAATAGTCAGGGGTGTTAGCAATAATACTCAAACTTGTATGGAATTCATGTAGAATATGGATAAATTATTTGAAATAAATTGCATCAGTTCTTATCTGTATGAAAATAGGACTTTGGGCACACAATTATCACACAATTTACATTTTATTTGCATGAATTTACATAGGGAATAAAGTGAAGTAGGTGTATTTGTTAACATAGGAATATTTAGAGATGACAATATTGGGACTACAAGATGTAAATTTGCTTTTGAGCCAAGGTCCAGGATTAGATATGAAATTTTTTTTTTCCCCAGATGAGTAGAACACAGTCTCCAGAAGACTTGATCTAACTCTGTGTCATAAAACATACACAGGTAATTTATTTAGGAACCAATAATTATATTATTTACTTTGAGAGCCAGATATTGTTACAATGTGAAGGCCTCTTGCCCCAGAACTCCTGTGTGGGACACAGGGCACAGCATATGTGGCTGAAGTGTCAAACCTTAAACAATGCAAAGAAATAGAAGAGGAGCATTTGCTGCTCAGAAGTGGGGGTTGGGGGTATCAGATAAATCTAAGATATTTTTGGGTGCTCTTAGTGGAAACTTATAGGAGAACTCACCCTCTATTCAGGGTTTACCTGGAATTGTTCTGTCGGCTCAAAAATAATAATGGAAATTATTTTAGATGTTTTCTTCTTTTCACATCTGTTCCCCTTTGTGAGTGAGTGTGTGTGTGTGGCAGGTGGGGGGTGTCAGTCTCACTAGTCATGTTCAAGGCCTGGAACTCACCAGAACTGGACGTCCAGACTGACCACTCACTCTGTAGTATGAGGCACATCGCCCCACTATTCCTAACTTTATTTCTTCATCTGTAAATGAGAGCTCTTTGCACTACAAAAGATTCAATTTTATGATGAGACTCAAACAGACATAGTCTTTATTCACTATAGGGTATAATACCATGTTTTGGAAAGTATAATGGCAGAAAATATAATGAGAAATAAAATCATATAAGGAGACTTTACTCATTTCAGAGAGTGATGGAGTAAACAGGCAAAACAGATATAAGAATATACAGAATCTGAATAACATGATTTAAGAAAAGGAGGAAGAGTGACTAAAGATACACATCAAGTTGAAAACAGTATAAATCTACCCAAAAGCACTTTTCAAAACTCTACTGTTAAGCCATACACAGCTCAGTGAATTCTCAAAACAAAACATCAAACCTATTCTTTGATCAAAATGCAATGAAATAAGAAATTGTTGAAAAAAAATCCAGTCACCTAGAACAAATGCAAAAACATTTATAACTATCACTTAAGCAATCATGGGATCAAAGGAGAACCCAGACCTGAATCTCAGAAAATCTAGACTGAGTATAATGAGAACACTGAAGAGATAAACTTTTAGGATATCATAGTACATATGTTCAGAAAGAAATCTATACCTTACTCAGTAAGAAAGAATGAAAGAGAACTAATTCAACTTTCAACTCAAAAAGTTATACAAATTTTTAAAAATGATTACAAAGGGAAAGAAATATCAAACTGAATGATTAAATGAGTGAATTGGAACACACACACACACACACACACACACACACACACACACACTTCCAGTAAATTGTTAAGAGTATCCATGCATTGATATTTTGGAACAAAACAATAATACTACAACAGTAAAACAATAAGTACATGTATAGCTGATAAACTGTTTTGGACGGTCCAGGCATTATTCTGAGACTTAAGACACCCGTTCTGGAAGGAACTAGAGGTGCAGCTCTTGGAATTCTTGTTCTGTTGCTCTGACTTTACATGTAATGGTTGGTTTTGCATCATTGACCTTCTTTTTAATGGAAGCCTGTGAGAACCCCTTCGGGCCCCTGATCTCTTAGGCATGTATCTCTTGTCATCCTTGGAAGTAGCCTTTCCCATTCAAGGAAAACATTTCCTCAGCCATCCTCCTACCTGTTGGATTGGCTTTGACTGAACACCCTCTGGTTGTATCACAATGTGACCTAAAAATACAAACTTCTCCATCTGGCTTTTGACTCAGCTACAGTCAGACACATCAGAGTCCATTAATCCTCCTCTCACCCCACAGATAGCCCTCTGCCCTTCTTCCATCTGAACTGCTTTCTCTCCAGACCTGCTGCACAGCTGCCTTCCAGGTCTTTCCTCCATCTTGGAATTCCCTTTATCTCCCTTTCCTTAGAGCTTCTATTCCTGGCTTGGAGAATTCTTTTCACCAATTTATGTTCTTCATTTCCTGACTTTTTGGGATAGAGTTTGTGGGAGGGAGTTACTTTTCTAACTGAAATAGCTTGTGTGTCTCCTCAGCCATGGGTAGAATTCCAGTTGGAAATCCTTTTCCTTCAGAATATTGAAGGCATCATTCCATGTTATGTTAACCGTTTTGTTGTTGAGGAGTCTGCTTTCGTTCAAATTTAAATCCACCCATGGGATTGTTCCTCTTCCCACACTCCATCATGTCACTCCCTTCCCCTCTGCAAGAACTGCACTTCCCTGGGCATTTTTAGAGATTTTTTATTTATCCCTGGTGATTTGAAATTGGCCTTTTGTCCATTCATTGTTTCATTCCGGAAACTCACCTCTTTTATTTCTGGGAGGTGTTCTCATTTTATTTCTCAATAATACTCTCTTTTCTATTTGCTCTGTTTGCTTTCCTCAGCTGATGCTCAGAACTTTTTCACTCCTTGTCTTTTATTCTCTTTTATGAAATATTTCCTCAAGTTTGTCTTCTAATCCTTCAGTTGAAGTTTTTGATTATACTGTGTTTTTTTTATTTCAGTTTCTGAGAATACATTCTTGTTTTCTGATTTGCTCTTGATTGTAACCTGTTCTTGCTGGATAGATTGTGTAGCTTTTCTTACCTCTCTGATAATGTTTGGAGTTGTTTTTTCTGCTCCCTGCATTGACTCTTTTTTTCCCCCAATCTTTTTGTTTTGATTTGTTTTTGGTTAGGCTGGTTGACTTCTTCCCATTATATTAAAGGCATTTCTCAAATTCTGGTAGTCTCTGTTTCGTTCACTTTTTAGAGTGAGACACCAAAAAACTCTGGTGTGAGGCTTTGTGTGCACTGCTGGAGTCCACCAATGGTGAACTCCTGGGAGGGGTGGCCGGCAGGGCCCAGGCATGCTGCAGAGGAGCCTCCTCTCTACCACTGTCAGGAGACCTTATCCTTGGAGTAAGAAAGTTACTTCCATTGAAGAAGACTGTTCCAAACTTTTCCTGGTGTGTTTTTATAGCATCCTCTCTATCTGCAGACTCTTGGCTCTCAGCTTATCTGTTTTCTGTCTTCAAAAATGTGTTCACTTTTCTCATCTGCCAGCATCGTGCTTTGTCTTTATGAATTCATACTCTTTTATTCATTTATTGCTATTTTAGTAGGGAGAGAAAGGATTTATTCGCAAGGACAAAGGATGAATTCCATTTTCCAATCTGCTATGTGTTCTCTAACTTATTCTTAAAACTTTGTTTACCTACCAAATAATAATTCAGCTAATAGTTTATGGTTTTATTTCTTATTCTCTCTAGTTGTTCTAAGTCATCGCAATAGCACGGTCATCGTGTAGAACAGGGGTGTCCATTTTTTTGACTTCTCTGGGCCACACTGGAAGAAGAAGCATTGTCTTGGGCCACGCACAAAATATACTACCACTAACGATAGCTGATGAGCTAAAAGGAATTCATCATTTATAATGTTTTAAGAAAGCTTATGACTTTGTCTTGGACTGCATTCAAAGCCATCTTAGGCCACATGCAGCCCATGGGCCACAAGTTGGACAAGCTTGATATAGAAAGTAAAACTCTCATAAATTTACTTTGTGTTTAGTTTGGCGTTGTCAATTTTGTGAATTTACAGTGGCTGATTGAAACACTATGTTCAAAAGGGTTCCCAAAGGCACAGCT